>NW_024348529.1:323108-353786 GCF_902729225.1 Pteropus medius
ATGCACGCATGCACACGCACACACACGCACACACCCTACGTGCAGGACTACAACAGGTGAGTGACCTACTGAGCACAAGCACCCCACCTGCACTGCAGCCACCCGCCATCTCCCACCATCTCCCAGTGGAGCCCGGGAGGAAAGGGGGCCGGGAGGGTGACCCCACCCCTGGCAGGGCGCCGCTCCCCGCATAGGGTGTGAGGCGGGCCGCAGGCCGGGGGCGCTGCTGGGACCCCGTAAATACTGAGAGCCTCAGTCTCCAGCCAGCGGTCGGTCCTGCCAGAGCCCCCTCCACGGACGAGCCCGACGCCGCACAGCTGGGCCTCATCCCGTCACCATTCATTACTTGTTTTGTTTTGATTTTCCTTTTTCTGTGTCGGTAACATTTTAGGCCTCCCACTTTGTGAAAAATGAGGATCTGCAGTACTGAGGCCTTGAACTAGCTCCTTCCGTGTCCCCGTCCACCCACGGGCTGTGTCCCCCACCCGCAGGGCCCAGGCAGCACCAACGCCCTCCGGCCGCTCTCGGTCACCCTTGGCCACCCGAAGTGGTCTGGGCTGAGAATGGGGGCGGGCGCGGGGCCCACGGTGGTCTTATCTTTATTATTATTTCAAACAGCGATGTATATTCATTGAAACGAAAAGGTCAATACTCTATTACTTTATGTTATACAGTATTGGGGTGGAAAGCAAGTTACAAACAGGGGCCTACAGAGGGTCCCATTTTTAAAAGCGATAAATGGATGCGCAGGTGCCTGCGGGGAAGTCGTGGGGCCCTAAGGAAGCGCCAGGGGCTCACGGCTGCGCCCTGATGCATTCTCCACGTTTTCTCAGCAGACACGTGCAAATTCTTTTTCTCTTTCTTTCTTTTTTAACCAGGAGTAACTTTTTTGAGATGTGATTCGCGTGTCGTAAAGTCCACCGTTTTAAACCGCGCCGCTCAGTGGTTTGCGGCGTCACCGGCACCTGATTCCAGACGCGTTCACCTCTCCGGGGAGGCGGCGCAGCCATCTGTGGTCCCTCCCATTCTCCTTCGCCCGCGACCGCAACTGTTAATCCAGCTCCTGCCTCGGTGGACGCCCCGGCGCCGGCCACTCCGCCTACGTGGGATCCTGGGATCGTGGGATCGCACACTAGGTGGCGCTTCGCGTCTGGCGTCTTTCGCCCGGCGTACTGTTCCCACGGCGACCCACGCCGGAACCGCGCCTGTTTTGGTGGCTGGGTAATATTCCACTGGGTGCATGTTCCACCTGTTGCTGATGCACCATTAGTCGGGACATGTAGGCTTTCTCCATTCTCTGGCTATTGTGAGTCAGGCTGCTATAAACATTGTGCCAGTTTCTGAGTGTACATTGTTTTAAATTCTCTTGGGGATACACCTGGCCACGGAATTGCTGAGTCCCAGGGCGACTCCGTGTTTAACTTTTGAAGAACTTCGGACTGCTCTCCGGAGAGGCTGCCCTGCTTCTCACCAGCACGTGCGACGCTTCCCATTGCTCATCCCCGGCGCCTAAGCGCTCGGGCCTTATCGCCTCAGTGGGCGCGAGGTGGCCTCACTGCGGTTTTGATTGACAGCTCCCTAAGGGATGACGATGCTGAGTGTTTTTTCATGCACTCATCAGCCGTTTGTCTGACTTCTTTGGAGAAATAGCTATTCACGTCCTTTGTCCACACTTTAACTGGGTCGTCTTTTATTATTGAATTGTAAGAGTTATTTACACATTGTAGATATGAGTCCCTTATCAGAAATATGATCTTAAAAGGTTTTCTCCTATTCTGTGGGTTGTGTTTTAGTTTTCTTAATGTGTCCTTTGAAGCACATTTTAAATTTCGATGGAGTCTATTTTTTCTTTTGTAACTCATGTTTTTGATATTATAGCTGAAAATCTATTACCTGACATGGTAATAATCATGGACAAATTGGATAATTATGCAGAAAATCACAAATACAAATTGGAAAATATAATGAAAAAAAGGATCCTATTTGCAATAGCAAATAGATAAATAAAATAACTAAGACCTAATTTTAAACGTGTTAAGCCTACAAATTTTATTGATGAATGTAAAAGACCTAAATAAGAAACATACCTTTATGTTTGAGAAGATTCAACATTATAAAGATGTTAGTTCTTAATCAAATTTAAATCTGTACGTCTGATGTAATCTCAAACTAATTCTCAAGTTTATCTCAGTGAGAAAACAGGAAACAATTGCCAGAAATTTTTTGAAACAGAACTTCCTCTCAGTTATTAAATCATATAAAAGTATAGGAATGAAAAGAGCATGGTGTGGCTATAACCTCCCTAGCGACCGTGCCTCCTAGAGAAGAATTATCCATATGCACAAAGGAGTCTTCATTGTCATCGTAATGGCAGAAATGTCTAAACAGCACAGATGTATTCAGGAAGGAAGTGATTAAATTGAAAATAATCGGGGTATGCTAGATATATAGAAAACATTGGATATATATATAGTTGTGTATAACAAAGTCAAGTCACCAGTAGAAAATAATAAACAGCCAGAGAGCTGTACATATGCAGTAGTAAGAGAAACCGTGCAAACAGAAGCAGAGAGCAATTTTAAAAACCTGTGAGATGGTATCAGGTGGTCTAGTACAGAAGGAGAGAGGAAAGAATTCTGAAAATCCACTTGAATAAATAATGGCTTTATTTATTTCAAAATTTGATTAAAAACTTGCAGATGAAAAAAATTCAATAAACTTCAAACAGGGTAAACGCAAAGAAAACCACATCAAGGTCCATCGTAATCAAACTGCCCAAAACCAGCGACACCAGGGGGACTGTGCAAAGCAGCCAGAGAGACAAGACGGCCGCCTTACGGGGCAGGAACGACGAGGACCAAGTCCGGCTCTTGTCGGAAGCGGCGAGCCGAGGACAGTGGGCGCATCCTCGGCGAGGAGCGAGACGCACACGCCGTCCGGCCAGAGTCTGCTCCGCTCCGGCCGCAGCGGACGCCCACGCCTGAGCCCCGGAGCCTGTGAGCGTGGTGGTCACGTGGCCAGAGGGGTTAAGGTTGAGTGACCCTGCGTCAGAGCGGTCACCCTTGGTTACACGCAGGGGCCCGATGTCGTCCCGAGGGTCCTGCAGCTTGGAAGGAAGCCAGAGGTCAGAGCCAGGTGCCGGGAGGAGGCCTCCCCGCCCTGCTGGGTCTGGCGGGGCGGGCAGGGGCACAGGCCATGAGGTCGCGGCCCCAGGAGGCCGGCGCTTCTTAGAATAATCGCTAGGAAAATATAAATGAAAACTATGATGAGTTATCACTAAACTCTCACCGAAATGATTGAAATTAAACCAACAGTGGAAGGATGTGGAACAACCAGGTGCCCGGACTCTGTTCATGGGCCGGAGGGTGTCCGGCCCCGGCCAGCGGCTTCGCCCAGGCTGGAGAGCGGAGCCCGCGGTCGGGACGCCGACGCTGGGGCACCGGCCTGGGGGTCTGGGGCGCCGGCCTGGAGGTCTGGGGCGCCGGCCTGGGCGTCCGGGGCGCTGGCCTGGGGGTCCGGGGCGCTGGCCTGGGCGTCTGGGGCGCCGGCCTGGGGGCCTGGGGCACTGGCCTGGGGGTCATGCCGCAGGAGCACGCACTCGCGCCCACGTGACAACCCGCATGCCACTCACCGCAGCATCGTTGTTCACACGGCCAGAGCCGACACCGGCCTGAGCGCCCACTCACGGGTGACAGATGACGGCACACGGCCACCCCGTGGGACTTGACTGGGCTTCAGGAGACGTGGTGTCAAAACCACATGCTGAGCGACGGAGTCGCAGTTCGGGGTGGCAGCGGGCGGGGACTGGGGGGCGGGGGAGGTACCAGAAGGGGCCGCGGGTCACCAGGGCGTGGCCGTGCGCGTGATTGGGGCGCAGGGCGCTGGGGACTTGCGGCTCCGCAGTCCCGGAACCTGTCGCGGTTTGAAGCGAGGCGCGGACATCGCGTGACGCTCCGCCCTCTGCGAGCCGAGCCGGGGCTCTGGGGATATTCACCGACCAATCGGCCTGAAATGTAAATGTCTCCTCACGTTCTGGAGGCCACGCCAGCGTCCCAGAGGAAGGCTCGTCGGGGTTATGTGGTTCTGTGAGTCTGGGCTGGCGCGGGGGTTCACGGAGCTGAGCCGCGCGGTGAGTGGGGGTGCCGCACAGGGGGACCCGGCTGTGCGGTGGCCTTGGAGGAGGCGGCCTGCAGCTTGGGTGCAGAGGCGACAGACGGGGACCTGGGCGTCCCGGAGACTCTCGCGCTGCCCTGGCCGACGCTGCCAGGTCAGCGGTGCTCAGGGCAGGTGACCTCAGCGTGGAAGGGACGATCCCAGCCCACCCCACTCAGCCCTGGAGGGCCCGGGGGCAGACAGCCCTGTGCTGACCGGGAAGGAAACAGGCCGCTGGGCCTGGACTCGGCTCTCCCGAAGCCCCCCTGGCTGTCACTGGAGGGTCGTCGCTGCTTGGAAATGCAGCGTTTGGTGAGCACACACGCCATCCAGTGAGGACAGGTGCTCTCCCCCCGCTGGGGCCGGCCGGCTGGTCCCCTCCACGGACTTGGCCCGTGCCCCGCCCCGGAGCTGAAAGGTGCACGACTTCCGGAAGAAAACAGGAGAAAGTCATTGGGACCCCAGGCCGGGCCCCGAAGGCACCGTGAGGAAAGGGAGACTGAACAACTGCTCGATCGGAATAAAAACATCGCTTCGAAAGACGCCGCCGAGGGGCTGAAGACCAGCCGCAGACTTGGGGACGCACAGTGAGCTCGCATCTGACCGAGCCGCCCCCGAGGTCCAGAGAACACCCGGACTCACCTGGGGGACAAAGACCCACCCAGGTTTTCAAAACGGTAGTTTAAAAACATGTCCCCAAAGGGTATCTGTGAGGACAGGCGAGCGCACGAAACGGTGCCCTGATCACTGATCGTCAGGGAACCGCAAATTAAAGCCACAGGAGACACCACTGCACACCCGTCAGCACCGCCGAAAGCCGCTGACAAAGCGGGCGTCGCGGTGGCGGGGCCTGGGGACGGGCAGTGCGGCCGCAGCTGTTGTCGCTCGCTGACCCTGTGCCCCGCACGCACGCCCGGATTCATCCCAGAGCGATGAAGGCCCCGTTCGCGAGAACACGCACGTGACGCTTGTAGCGGTGTGATTCCGTCACCCCGACTGGCGAACGACACAGAACGGGGGCCACAGCGCGGCGGGGACAGTGTGGACGCGCCCCGCGGGACAGGCCTCGAGGGCGCCTGGCCGGCAGGACTTCCTGCGGGTCGAAGGGGCAACGCCGCGGGGCGCAGGCGGGGCGTCCACGCAGGGCCACTGCAGGGAACTGGGGGTGACGAAACTCCTCTGCGCCCTGTTGCCGTGGGGTGGACAGCTTCAGAACTTCGTTACTCCATGGACATGTTTAAATGAATTTTAAAAAACAATAGAAAAGAAATTGTTTTGAGTGCAATCCTGTGCGGACATGTTAGTAAAGGTCCCCACTGACAGACATCAGGAGGGACTTGGGGTTTGGGGAGGAGGGCTGGCCCGGAAGAGCCCGGGGCAAGGCCAGCTGGCCGGAGGAGGCCCCAGCTCTCGGCCCAGGCGTGGGCTGCAGCCCCTGGGTCTGCGCTCCCGTGAGGCCTGGGCGCCGGGCGCAGGTGGGAGCCACGGCTTGTGCCCACTGCGGTGAGCCTTCTTACGGTCGTCAACCTGAATAATTTCGTCATCCGTGTGCCCGGCCCCCAGGAGGATAAATCAGAAAACCAGGGCTCAGGACAGCCAGTCAGAGGCTGAGGGCACCGGTCCAGGGTGAAGGCCGTGGCCCAGAGAGTCAGTGAGGACCAGCGAGGACAGGCCGGGGCAGGGGCGCGGGAGGGCCAGCCTGTAAGGTGCTCTGCAGGCCGGACGTTGGCTGGGGGAGGAGGGGGCTGCCCCAAAGGAGGCACAGGAATGAGAGGTGAGCCTGTTGGGGTGTCATCGCAGAACTGCGAGCAGCGGGTGAGGGACGGCACCGAGGAAGCCATGAGCACTGGTGCTGGCGACCGGGGCGGAAACCGTCGTGGCTGGCCCAACACTCATTTTACCAAAGCCCTTCCAGAAAATGGGAGAGGACACCGCCCGGGCGATTTTCTGAGGCCAAAACAAGGACAGCCACGCACCAGTACGGCCCGTGACCAGACGCAGAACCATCGGCCTTGGCAAAGAAAGCAGCACTACAGCCAAGCGGGTGCCCATGTCCTTGGACGGACGGACGGACAAACCCGGCACACGCACTCAGGCGGCTGGCACGTGCGCCGCCGTCCGAGGCACAGGCGGCTGCTCCGTTCACACAGCGTTCTCGAAGGAACCGAACGATGACGGAGAACAGACCAGCGTTCCCGGGGGTGGCGGGAGGGAGCGTCCTCGGGGTGAGGAAGACGGTCTGTGTTCTGGTTGTGGTCATGGCAACACAAATCCATAAGTCTGTCAACTTTGTACTAAAAAAGGAGGGAGGGAGGAGAGGTGATGGAGGAGGGAGGGAGGAGGGAGGAAGGGTGCTGCCAGCTCACTCCGAGAGGGCACGGGGACCCACATCTACCAAGGAGGGGAAAGGAGGTGAGGGCTGGATCTGCGGGGAGTTCTGGGGGGGGCTTTCTGGCTCCAAAGAGAGGTTCCCAAGCCAGCAGGGGTCCGTCCTCACTCTGGGCCTGGGGACCAGCAGCCAGGGCCCCACCCTGAGCCCCCTGCCTCCCCTCCCTGCCCCCCAGCCCCCGCCATGCTTGCCCTCGGCCAAAGGAAGCTCCCTCCAGGGCCCCTTGGCTAAAAATGGGAGCTTGCACAACCGGAGATCTGCGAACCCGACGTCCAGAGGAATTTCGGGCAAATGCTGCGGGTCCTCGGAAGAGGCTGCAGGCCGGGAAGGGAGCAGCTGCCTCCCTCCCTCCCTCTGCCCACCCCACCCCCTCCAGAAGGTTTGCAGCTGTTGGTCCAGGTCCAGGTCCGGGGAGAAGGCTGACCATGGGGCTTGACTGCAGTTTCACAGCTGGTCACAGACATCAGCATCTTTTCCAAGAGCGCTTATCCGACCACCGGCCACCGCTGCTCGGTCCCACGGGGGGGAGGGGGTCAGCTGGGGCTGCACTTGTCTCTATAAGGCATTATTCACAGGCATTCTCTTATTTTTAAATACGTGGCTTTTTCCACCCAGAAGAACGTTTAATTCATGCACACTCGGAGGCTCGCCGCCCCCAGGAGGAGGTGTCACACAGCGGTTTTTAACAGGGCCGCGGACGATCTTGTTACATTCTGTTAGTATCAGTGTTTGTGCTCCCACAGCCAGGAGGGCCAGAGACAGGCAAGGACGTGAAGGCCCCTCCAGTCCTCTGGCAGGGCACGTCTGAGCCCCTGCGCTGCCCACAGAACACGCCCCCCCAGGCCCAGGTGGGGGCGCCTCTCCCTCCCGGTTTAGGGCCCTGGAGGCTGGGGGCTGACCCCCCTCCTGGCAAGGCCACATCGCGGGGGGCCTGGGATTCCCCCACCCCAGGCACGTGCACTCCGAGGGGACCTTCCCCAGAGGGTCTTCAGAGGCTGCTGCTGAGTGCGGTGACAGCTCGCAGGGAACGCAGGGCGTGCCATCCTCTGGCTGCACGAAAGGCCCCTGGGGACAGCCTCACAGCCCAGCAGCCTCTGAGTCACGGGGACACGCACATCTGGAGCCCTCAGGCCACCAGGCGCTGGAGCAGATCACTGCCGGGCTGGGGGCTGCCAGTGGGGACAGAGGGCGCGCCTTCCCCTTCCCCCTCCTCCTCCTCTTCACCCGCAAAACGGAGCCCTGGGGTCCACCTTCCGTGGGGCGCGGGGCCACCCCTTCTCATCCTCCTCCAAATGTCAGGGGCACAGGGCCCTTCCACACGGTTCAGACCCCACGTGGCAGGAACCCTTTAATAAACGACCCTTTCTCAGGGGTCAGTGTCCGAGAAAGGATATTCACCATTGTCTTCAAAACGCCACCTCTCGGCCCCGTGGGCCCGATGTCCCGCGTAGGTGTCGCCCACGGCCACCTCACAGCGGTTTGCAGCTCCCAGCTCCCCCTCCGGGTGAAGTGTCCCGTGAGAGGAACAACAGACTCACCTCTCACGTCTTGGGAAACAATAGTCCTTTTGTTAGACGTGTGTTACTCATGCTAACGTGTAACGGGTTTACCCTTGTTGACCTGAAACGAATCCCTAAATCGGTATTTTTTGTTCATGTCTGTGTAACACGCACTGATAATTAGGGCTGGCACAAACCGTGCAGCTCCCGCGACCCCGTGTCGGAGTGGAGTGGGCCGTGGGACCAGAGTGTGAGACCCGCTGGCCCGGCCGGCTGGGTCCGGCCCTGGTGACTGTCCCCGGGGTGGTGCTGGACCGCTGCACGCAGGGGCGCAGGACGTGGGGCCCCCAGGCGGCAGAGCCTCCAGGTCTTGCTCAGCATTTTTCCACAATGGAAAACACTCGCCCTTGTCTCCCAAAGAGCCGTGACGTCCAGTCGTGTCCTTGTCCCCACGCCCCGGTCCCCTGGTCCTACGCCAGCCTCCCCCTTACCTGTCGCCGGCCCTCGGCCCCTACGGAAAACGGCAGTGCGCAGCCGGCCAAGACGCAAGGCCATGGCGACAATGACTCTCCTGCCTCTCGAGTCCCTACAGGAGGCCGCGAGGTCAGGGCCTCGGTGGCCCGCTTTTCCACAGCCATCGTGGCCGCAGAGGGCACGTGGCCGTCCCTCAGCCCCTCAGGCTTCACAGACAGTGCTGCCCTTCTCATTTTTTATGGCTTTCAGAATGCACCTCGCTGAGGTAGAGTTCTCCGGAAAGGAGCCGTCGGTGCTTTCGGCGTGTAGTCTGATGACGTTTCGCAAACAAGCACAGCGTGCGGCTGCCACTCAGGCGCAGAAGGTCCCCACCCCAGCCCCAGCCGCCTCCCCTGCTCCCGTCCCTGACGGTGACTTTGGCCTGCTCCGGACGCGACGGGGTGGACTCGCTCCTTCCCCTCGGCAAAGTGTGTTGAGGCTCCTGGTGCTGCTGCTGCACCGTAGCTGGTCACGACACTTGGTACGACAGCCTCTCGCTTGTCGACGACTTGGGGCTACTTGGGGTTACTTGGTGTTAACGACTCGGGGTTACCTGGGGTCGACGACTCGGGGTTACTTGGGGTCCTTCCCACTTTCCGCTGTTATGAGTGAAGCTGCCGTGAGCCCACCTACACTAAGCTTTGTGTGGACACGTCTCGTTCGTCTTGAGGGAACAGGTGGGGTGCTCGTCGGGCATGTGCACGTCTGACTTTACATGGAACTGCGGTTTCCCAGTGATCGTGCCACGTTAGAGTCCCACGGCCAGCTGGAGCCCTCAGGCCACCAGGCGCTGGCGCGCGTCCCGATGGCTCCCCGGCCTCACCAGCACGTGGTGGCACCGTCCGCCGCTCCCTCTGCATGCGGTCATGGCTTTAATCCCGCAAAATTGGCTACCAAGATTAACTCTGTATGCGACACGTGATATGGAAATATGTCCCTGTGTCGTCACACGTTAGTGCGCGTCTGTGCCAGCACCGGACACTTATCGCTGCGGTGAAACCAAGTGGTTTAAAGCCTCTGGCTTAGTTCTTCTTTAAAGATCGCTTTGTCTAGTCAGGTCCTTTGAATTTCCATGGAAATTTTAGAATCAGCTTTTCCGTGTCTACGACCCTGTGGGATCGACTGAGATCGCATGAAATCCGAAGGTCGACGTGGGGAAAATGCTGAGCTTGACGATGCCGAGTCCTCCACCCCACGAACGTGGACCCTTTCTCTGCTTCGCTGTCGGCTTTGTTCCCAGCCACGATTTCGGTTTTCGGGGTGCTGGTCTTGCCCCTACTTTCTCCGATTCGTGCCTAAGCGACGCACGTCATGTGATGCTAAGGCGTTAAGCCTCCCATCGCCAGCACAGCGAAGTCCGGTTGGACCCGCGTATCAGCGCAGCCTCCCGTGGGCGAGGCTCACTGCGGTCCACAGGGCCAGGGCCCGGCCCGGCCCGCGGCCCGCGGACCGCGTCCTGTAACACGCCGAGGTGCTTTCCCTCCACCAGCCTGAGTCCCCGAGCCCCAGGGTCGGTCTGTCCCCAGGGTCTGTCTCTGCTCGAGTCCTCTCAGCCCCAGGCTCCCCTCTGGCAGGACTTCAGAGGGACCCGCCGGCTTCCCACCATGGAGCCCGGAAGTGAGGCCCGGCAGCAGCTTCGCGAAACATCCGCCTCCGGCTCAGGACCCGCCGGTGCCAGCTCGGGAGTGCAGGAGCTCCCGACGGCCGTCACTCTGGCCCTTGCCCGCGTGACTCAGCCCTCAGGCTGAAACGGAAGCTCCTTCTTTATGAACCGCGGCCGACCCTGAGGGGGTCCAGCTCGAGGTGTCCTTTTCCCAGCCGGGAATGTCCTGATGTAGCCCGGTACCGGGGGCGCTCTGCGAAGGCCGACGGGCAGTCGAAGCTGCCGGTGTCATGTCCACAGAGGCTCACGCTGCCCCTGGCACCCCATCAGCTGGCCTGCGAGCGGGGCGCTGGCACCCCCAGGCCCGCCCTGCTTTTCGTGCCTTGGCTGCTGAGTCATTTGGCAGTGGTCTGTGCCCTTCCAGACGCTTCCATTTATGGCTAGATTCGGTCCTCCCTTTGGGGCCCACAGATGGGAAAGCTTAAGGAACGGGCGGCACCAGGAGCTTCTTGCGGAGCAGCCAGTGGTGAGGGGCCCCCGCTGCTGCGACTTGCAGACAGAGCAGGCGGTGGTGCCGGGTGGCCTCTGCCCGCCAGGAAGCCTGTGCTGCGGTCACACCGCTCCCCGGCACATGTCGCCAGTGCCCACCGGACATGGGCCACGTGCCAGCGGGAGGCAGAGCCCCATGGCACGCCCGGCCCGGTGCTCCTGGCTTCACTGCCCGGTTCGTCCTGCTTATTCATGTCTGATCCCCCAGGAGACCTTAAGGAATCCCCTGCCCACTTGGGGAGCGGCGGATGCAGGGAGTCCCGTGCTGGTCACCGCCTCAGCTCAAGTGCGAGCCCAGACCAAGAGCACATCCTCAAGGGGGCCGAGGTGACCGTGATGGCCTCGGACTTCTGGAGACCAGTAGGCAGTGCAGTACGCCCAGAAATCCTGCCCCCACCTTCCCCAAGGACACCACCCCTCGGGCCTGCTCCCCACTCCTGCGGCCTGACCCCCACGCGAGCCTCAGCCAGAGAGGGTCGGCCCCCACCAGCCCTCACAGGCTGTCAGCTCCCGGGCAGCCAGTTTTCAAAAGAAGTTTCTCCCTTTACGTTCTATTACAGATCAAAGAAGAAGTACTCCGTTTTTATGTCAACTGCAAGCCCCGTGAGAGTGAGGCTGCGTCTCCAGCGTGCCGGACGCTGGAGGGAGGGAGGGCAAAGGGGCAGCGCAGAGCCGTCGGGGCCTCACGCTTCGCTCCACGCTGCCCGAAGGGACCGCTGTGCGCGGAGAACTTCCCGAGAGAGACAGATCCAGGCCTCCTCGCTCAGCAGGGGGAGAGGTCCGACCGCCATCGCGCTGGGTGGGTGTCTGTGCGCCTAGAAGACAGCGAGCCAAAGCGAGTAGGGCCCATCTCCGCTCGTACTGGTGCTGGAGTTCCGTGATCCACGGGACGAGTGACGTGGCCCTGCCACTTCTATCTGTGCCTGCAAAGGCCCCCCCACGCCCACAGACACGCACCTCATCGCCGTGAGAGCACAACTTCCCGGAATTCACAGCACGGCTCTCGCAAACACGGGCGAACCCCCGGTGCTGTCTGTGCTCGCTCAGGGGGACGGGGAGGGACAGGGCGCCTCAGGGGCTCAGAGGGGCCGCTTTCTGAGATGCGTGTGCCGAGGCGGAGACCAGGGCTGCCCGTCCCACAGAGCGGTCAGGCCTCAGCCTTTAGGCCGGCCCTTCCTACCTCATTGTGTCTGTCCTGGAGAGAGCCCTGCAGAGCCTGTGCCCTCAGGCCAGGGTCCCCGACCTTTGTGCTCCAATGACACTAACGCCTGATGGTCTGCGGCGGAGCCAAGGTGGTGATGCCAGCGCTGGGCAGCGGCTGCAGATACAGACGGAGCTTCGCTCGCTGGCCCTCTGCTCACGGGCTGTGCGGCCCGGCTCCTAACAGGCCGGGGACCTGTACCAGCCCACGGACCAGGGGTTGGGGACCCCGCCTTAGGAGATGGTGACCTCGAGCACGGGCCCAAGCCCTAAATGACCTTGGGGGAGCAGTGCCCAGCCTGACAGTGATGAAGCACACCGCTTCAGGTAACCAAAGGCGACAGGCGGGGGTGCCAGGACACCGGGGCTTCCTGAGCCCCGCCCTCCGGTGTCTGGGGCGGGTCTGCGTGTTCAGCCCCCTCTCTGCCCCCTCCCCTCATGTGCCCGCCACAAAACCACGACAGTGCTGTCATCTACAGCATTCGTTGGGCAGAGCCGTATACACCACACCCTAAGTCTTGAGAAATTATCAGAATGTTTTATATTTCCAAAGAAATTCCGTTGAAAATCAAGTCCCCCTCCCCTCCACAAGGCCGTGGGAGAGGAAGCAGCCAACTTTCCCTGACGAGCACTCGCTTGGCTCGGGGCGCACTGCCTCTGTACCCTAGGCCCATCCTCACCCCCCGCCCACCCGGAGTCCAGGACCTGGGGGTCCGTGGAGAGATGGAGGGAGGCGGAAAGCAGTCCAGGTGACGCTGCAGTGTCCAGGGCCTGCCTCGCCCTCCCGCCCCCTCCCACACCCCCGAGAGCCCTCGTGAGGCCCAGCGCGTCCAGCTGCAGCTCGCCGCTGGCCCCACTCGCCAGGGAGGAGCCGGCCATGGGGGAAAAGCAGCTTCATGAGAATCCACTCAGCCAGAGCTCACAGTGGAAAATGGGTCACAGGGTGACCACAGTGAGTCACTCTGGACGGGGCCAGCACACCCGCCCACACCGCCTGCGTCCTGGGGAATCTCCAGTAGAATGTCTCCGCTCCTGACCGAGGAGGCCGGCCGGGCCCGTCCCATGGGAACACTGCAGGACACCAGAGCAACACAAGTCAGCTTCCCATAGACACTCACTGGCCTCCGATGGCTCCTCGTTTGCCAGGCCCTGTGTATCACCTCAGGGGGCAGGGGTGGGTGCGGATAAACTCGGACAGTGGTCAGGAGAAGTTTGCGCACAGGAGTCATTCTCAGGCCTTGAAAGGCGGCTGACGTGGGCGTCGATGATGATGGCAGGACAGACATTTCAAACACTGGAGGAACGAGAAGGAAGTGGACGGGGCCAGCGCGGTCTCTGGGAAAGGACAGCATGTGCTTTAACTGGAGCCTTCCAGGACCGGCCACGGCGCCAGCCCTCAGCTGCGGGCGGCAAGCCCCCCTCAGCACCCCAGAGTCCCTGGCTGTCCCAGCCGTGCTGGACCCTCCTTCCGCCCTAAATGCAGACCCTGCCTGGGTGGCCTCTCGCCCCCCCTTCCATACCACTTCCAGCACTCTGGGCCCCTATTTGGGGTGCCATAGGCATCTCGATTTTCCCCAGACCAGGCAGTCATCCCCCCGCTTTCCAGCGCGGAGACGGCCTCCTCGTATGGAGCGTGGGGTCTGGGTCTGGCTTTGAAGACGCACTTTGTCTGAGAAATGGGTTTAGGTGCTGGGCAGCGGGGTGAACTCAGATGGCTCAGCCCCACGGGCCCCTGAGAAAAGCCGAGGTACCCTGCGTGGCCAGCGGGCACAGTCCTCCAGACAGGGCTGCCCCACGATGTTGAGGGAGCCCAACTGTACAGGCCCTGACGAAGTCGGCGAAGGCGCCTCCCCTTGTGGGGGCCCTGCTCCCCGACAGACGCCGCGGCGCCCACCTGCCCGTTCTCGCTTTTCCTCTGCTAGAGCCCCACACGGGCAGCCCGCCCACGCCGGGGGCTCCAGGGCCGGGAGGGCGGGCTGGGCATCCGGCCTGAGACTCTGGGGGCAGAGAGACCCCCCCGCACCACCGCGCCCCAGCTTAGCCTTGTGTCCGCGCCGCTGCCCAGGGCCTCGGACTCCGAGTGCGCTCAAGACGCTGGCGGGCAGACGCCACCTCCTCCCAGGCTCGTGGCTGCCCGCAGCCTGGGTCACCTGGCGACGAGGGAGGAGCCCCGGCCCTGGAAGCCACATGGGCCGGAAGCCCCGGGAAGCCCCGCAGGCCTGGAGCCGGGCCAGGCCGGGGTGAGATCTGCGCTGGGCCTGGGGTGCCCGCAGCGCGCAGAGATCCAGGCTCAGCTCTGGGCCAGGCGGCCTCTCCGCCGCACATGGGCCAGTGGTCAGCGAAGCCAGCTGCACAGCCTCCGAGGGACACATGGCCGCGGCAGCAGGCCGTCCGGGCCCAAAGCTGGGACAACTCGGTGTCCATCCAGGGTTGGGAACGAGCCAGCTGTGGCCCGACCAGTGAGGTGTGGTCCATGGGGCAGCCAGTGTCCCCCAGTCTGAGAAAAGGAGACCGTGCTGACACCTCGAAGTCATGATGCTCGATGACACTGCCGGGTGCGAAAGTCATGTATTGTGCGATTTTATTTGTGTGAATTCAGGCAAATTCACGGCAGGTCTGTGATGAGGGTTAGGGAAGGGGGGCTGCTGCTCAGTGGGTAGGAGGCCAACTTTCGGGGGACCAAACCCTGGAACTAGGCGGAGGTGAAGGTTGCACATCGTGACTGTACTAGCCGCCAGCGGATGGTACTCTTCAGAACGGTTAAAGTGATACATTGTATCTCGATGGGCGGCCGGAAAGGCGGGCGGGAGGGGGCCGAGCGGACTTCTCTCTGTGAGTGCCTGAGGCCAGCGCTGTGTCTTTGTCTTTTTGGGGGGCCCTGCCTTGGGAGGCATCAGCATGGTCTGACAGACATGCGGGAGTGACAGACAAGGATCCGCTGAGGCCCAGAGCAGGTGACAAGCCCCTGCCCGGGTAGACAAGAGCCCAGCGACTGCCCACAGTGGCCAGCGGGCAGCAGGGCTGACACCGCGCACCGGCATGCTCACCTGGCGCCCTAACATGCAGTGCCCTGCCCCCTGCAGGGCCTGGAGAAGGGGACGCCCCCCTCCATTCCATGCTGGAGAGGCGTCGGCAGCGCCCGGCGCCCTGTCTGCTCTGAGAAAGCGCCCACGTCAGGTCCTGTGGGGTCAATTTCAGCCCCTCTGGCCTGTCACACTTGGCTCTCGCCTTTTCTTTAAGTCAGAGGAGATCAAGCCGCCTCCTCTCCGGCCCTCTGCATCCTGATGTTTAGAGCGCGAGGAGCGGTCAGTCCCTCCCGTCCTATTTATAGCCACTTAACAATGCAGACCAGTGTCTGGCCGTGGCGGTGGCTTCCCTCGCTCCAATGGATGCTCTCACGGCACAGGCGGCGCAGTGTTCCCCCGGCCCCGGCTGGGAGTTACTTTGCGTGTTGGCACCACTCTTGGCACCCAGACGGGGCAGCCCATCCCCGCATGGAAAAACCGGCCTGCCCTTCCGCTCCCGGGGTGGGGGGCGCGTGTGCGTCAGGCGGGGCGGGCGGGGGCCCGGCAGGCTGAGCGAGCGGAGTGCTCCCCCTTTCTCCATGCACACAGACGTTTTTGAAGTCAGTTTGGATTTTTGTGGAAACTTCGTTTTTTTCTTTATTTCTCCCTCTCGTTTCTTTGGTAACATTGAAAACAAACACACACAGCTGTGTCAGCGGCTCCCAGCTGGATTTTTCCGGCAGACACCTAGGGCTGGGAACTCGGCAGGATGTGGGCTCCAGAAACCCAAACCGAGCCTCGCCGAAGCCCGTTTCGCTCCGTGCCTCACCCCTCCAGAGCCGGCTCCCAGCACCGAGGACAAAGGGCCACGGCGCCCTCCTCCAGGCCGAGCGGGGGCATCTCCGCGCCGTGCCTTCCTGCTCGTGATGCTCGTGATGCTCGTGATGCTCGTGGAGGAACACAAAGCTCACAGCGTGTGCCTCCCCTCCGCCTACCAACCAGAGCCTCCGACGGTAGGCACAGGCGGTACGTGCCCAGTGCTGAGGACCCCTGTCTCCGGAACCCACAGAACCTGGGTGCTGAGGACATATCGCCCCCTTATTCCCTTTGTTCCGTCGTGAACGGCAGCAGCTGAGGAGCAGAGAAGGCCGCGCCTTGAACTCGTGGCAAAGCCGGAGGGCGGGGCCGTCCCGGCCACAACCCTGTGGGGGTTCCCCACCCCCACAGGCCCCCTGGGCTCCAGCTGCTCCTCCAATGCTGTTTTTGCTGACTTGTCCCATTTCTGTCCTAAATAAGGAATTTCAGATTTCTACCATTTCGAATCCCAAATGTGTACTGTGACAAGACATCTCTGACACACACCAGAGTGTCTGTGATTCGTCAGCACACCACATGGTGATTGGACACCCGCTGTGAGCAAAGCGCTGTGCGGTGGGAATGTGGGCTGGCCAAGGCCAAGGCCAAGGCCGCCCTCAACAGCGCGAGGTCTCCTGGACTCCCGCAGCGTGGCAGGCACGCGCGCGTGGGTGACCAGCCAGGCCGGCCCAGCCCAGAAATGCACGCCTGTCTGCGGTGTTCTGCAGGGTGAGGCTACCTGTCGCTTTGGCTTTTCAGCAAACAATTTAATTCTCACATTGTTTCATTTCTACCCAAGAGAAAGAAAACGTTAAACCAGTTGTAAAAACGCGTCTCGACCTCCTTAGTGCGGTCATTCTCCCCAGCCGCCCTCCCCCCAGGCGTGGCAGCCTTCGGCAGCTGGTCAGCCACCCTGGGCCCCTGTCGGATCTGCCCACAGCAAAGCCCCTCTTACTGTCCCCTGAGCGGGGCTCCTGCAAGCGGCGGCCTCAGCTTCTGCGAGATCGTACACAAAGGTAATGCGGTGTGATTTCACGGTGCTTCACGGCTGACAGCACAATCTGGGGAGACAATTTCCAGCAAAATAGTGATTTGAAAAGCAACATTTTACTCTCCCAGGAGCCCCATGAAGATATGTGGGCTACAAATTCCCACCCACCTCAGAAACGCTGGGGGCCAAGGGCGAGGCCCGGCTGCTGCGTCTGCGTGGGCCCGGTCCCTCCTCTGCTGCAAGGCGGTGGCATTTGGGTCACAGCAGCAGCAGGGGAGACCAGGACCGTCCCCGGAGCAGCAGCCCTCCCTGGCACCGAGTCTCTGCTCCGTTCCAGAGCCACCCGCCCCTCCCGCAGCTGCACCTTCCTCGCTGGGTGCTGGACCTTAGACGGCGCACGCACACGGGGGCGGCTCCGGTCGCCGCGTCCAGCTGCACGTGAGTCTGACAGGCGCGCGCTCCGGCCTCAGCACTAACACGACCGGACGGACCGGACCGTTCAGACGGACTTCCCTCGAAAGCACTGCAGAGTGGCCGGGCGTAATCGAAAGCGCCACCCTTCAGGATGACCGGAGGTGCCCATTCCCGCCCTTCGAGGGGCGGAAGCCCAGACGGGGTTAGGTTAGTGCGTGTCCGGGGGTGGGTGGGGGCGGTGGGGACATCTGTGAAAGACAAGGGGACAGGGCAGGAAGCCGTCGGGGCCCAGTTCCCACCTGCATGGGGTTCTGTATGTCACACGAGTGGCCCGCATTAGCATCCTCACAGGCTGAGTCACTGGGCGGCCGTGTCCCCTTGAAGGGCGGCCTGGGTGCCCGGGGTGGGTCCAGAAGGGCAGTGTGGGCTCCCCAGCTCACGCGCACGCGCCACACTGTGCCCTGCGGGGCCTACTCCTCCGCTCGGCCAAGCAGCCCCTCCGTGACCCCCACGGGCCTCTCTTCCAGGGCAACTTAGAGGAGGAAGGTCTGGGGACGAACTGCAGCCCCCATCACAGCAGAGGGGCCCAGGCCTGACGCTCGGCCCCGCCTCCTCCACCATCCGCCATCCACTGCGTGGCCCCCTCACACCGAGAAGCCACCACCTGAGCAGACCTCCCCATCTTCCCTGGGGATGAGACCCAATCCTTCATTCTGGAAGCAATCGGCCAGTCTCAGGCCACGTGGTCACATGTCCACTCGCAGTTACGATGGACACAAGTGTGCCTGGGGGCACCCAGGCTAAGCACCTGGATTTCACAGGTGTCCCCCGCAGCGCCCGGGGCATGAAGGCCCCTCCCTCTTGATGATGGGAGCCAGTCACCCCGCCAAGCCGGTGGACCCTCATCTGCCAGACCCGGACATGGGGGCCCAAAGGGGACCAGGCCTTCAACCCGGCAGAGCCCAGAGCTGCAGGGGCCGGAGGCCAGGCAAGTGGTGGCCAGCACGGCTGCTGCTGCGCCTTGGGCTCTGGGACCCTCCGTGCCTCTGTTGGGGACGGAGCAGCACACAGCGTCTGTGACTCTATGACTGGAGCAAGGCGCCCGCCCTACAGTGCCACCCCCTCTGTGGCCTCAGCCAGGCCCTCGCGAGGCCCTGTGAGGCGGCCGGCGGGGCGGCTGGTGAGCCTGCTCCCGCCCCCCACAGAAGCAGCCCTGGCGGATATTGGTGAGACCCCAGGCCTGGGGGTCGGGCACTCCACAGCCGCGTGGGCCGAGGCTCCGTGAGCGAGGCGGGCCTGCTCACCCTCTCTTCTAGGACAGGAGCAGCCAGAGTGGTCGGCTTGTCCCCAGGCACCTGCTGGTCTCCTTGAGGCCACGGCACACTGCCCAGGAACCCTCACCGGTCTCAGCCCGGCCTTCTCCCCCTAGGGTGGGTGACCAGGCACCTCCCTCCTCATCGTCTTCAAAGACACCCTGACTGAGACTCCAGCGAGCACAGGAAGCAGCGGCAACGGGCCTGTCCCAGCTCAGCTTCCAAACTCTCGGTCCCTGAGGGGCTAGAAGGGCCTCAGGTAGAGTGGAAGATTCTGGAAAGATTCCGCATTGCAGGACGAGCCTGAGAAAGGTGACCTTGGCAGGGGGAGTGGCTTCCAGCATGGAGGCCACCTGGCCGCAGCCTCCTGGGATCTCTCACCCTACAGGGAGTCAGGGAGGAAGGGGGAGCCCCACCGCCTGAGGGCCTGACCAGAGACAGCAAGGTGAGTGACCCCTGGGGCCTGGGGCTGAGGCACCAGGAACCCTGCTGGGCAGCAGACGCTCCTGCCTCTGGCCTAGGCAGAGACCCTCACTGCCCGCCACCAGGCCTCACACCACGGGGCCTCCTGGGTTCTCTGGGGGAGGGTCAGAAAGTCCCTGGTGACAGAGGCCATGGTCACAAGGTACAGAGCCAACTAGCCACCAGGCCGAGTGACAAGGACATAAAAACGTGGGGTCCCGGCACCACTGAGGGGACCAGGCACTGTCGCTGGAGAGGCTCTCGGTAGGGACCCAGGCGTGAGCTGCCAGCCCGTCCACAAAGCCCAAGGAGCCAGAGGAAACACTAGGTCGATGCATTTTATGACAATGATTTAAAATGTCGATGGAGATGAAACCCGAAAGGAAAGCCTGAAAAATGTAATAAAAACATTAATTCAAGTGTGAAAAAACACAATAAATCAGGAAGAAAAAGCATAGCACGTACATGAAAATTCACAAACAAGTAAATATAGACGGACACGGGGAAAAAAATTTCGCTACACAAATACTAAAAGAATTAAAATAACAAACAAACAGGGATTCGGCCGAGTGGCCCCGGATGGGGGTCGGGATTGCTCACAGCCCTGGCGGTGGGCTCTTGCCTGCAGCTCCCGGTGGCCCAGGCCGCACGGGGCCGAGGCCTCGCCGGGATGTGGGCCGTCGCTCCCACATGCCCGTCTCTGGCGGCAGGACACGTAATTGGAAACAGACGCCATGTGTGACTCAGAGGAAGCTGGCGCCTCCCTCCCCCACAGGCTTCTTAACCGGGGGTTCACTTCCTGTGAGCCCCTGGCTCGGTCTGGCTGACACGTGTGAGCCTCATAGCTAATCTCATCCAGCCAGGGCATTCTAGAATGTTCTCCTCCCATGCACGTCCACGTTGCCTGGGAGAGTGGTCACCATATTTCCTCACCCCAACAAGAGCACTTGGCCACATACGTACACGTACGCACATAAACTTACACGCAGAATTGTGTGCACAGGTATACATCCATGCAAACACACGCACACACAAAAACTTACATGCATGTGTGTGCATGTATATGTGTGCGTATGTGTGCGGACACACATGCACACAGAGTGACCTAGACGCACATATATTTACACATACTTGTGCACATGCACTTATACATGCAAATGTGTGCACATGCATGTATGTTAGATAACACAGAAAGATGTGCATGGATATGTATGCATGCATGCGCATGTGTACGCTCACAGAGACGTGTGCATTTATGTACACATACGTGCAGAGATGGCTGTATGCATGCATGTGCACACACCCTATTTTGTGTACATGCATGCACACAGACATGCATGTGCATATACGTGCACTGTGGGGAGGTGTGTGCACCATGGGAGGTGTGTGCACAATGGGCAGTGTGTGCGCTGTGGGGAGGTGTGTGCACCGTGGGAGGTGAGGTGTGTGCACCACACGGAGGTGTGTGCGCCATGGGTGTGCCACATGCTGCACGTGCCACATGACGACCAGGGAGTAGCCAGCTCTTCCTGTTATTATTTTTAAGGTGTGATTGACATAGGACATCGTATCAGTCCAAGGCGGACGACGCAGTGACCCGACATTTGTCCACGTTGCAGGTGACAAGATCGCATCCTTTCTGCGGTTGAATAATAGTCCATCGTGTGTATGTCCCACTCCTTTACCCGCTCATCCGTCAGTGGACACTTCGGTCGCTCCCGTGTCTCGGCTGTCGTAAATAATGAACACAGGGTGCATGTGTCTTTTCGAATCAGTGTTTTGGATCTCTCTGGATAAACACCCAGAGGTGGATTTGCTGGGTCATAAGGCAGCTCTAGTTTTTATCCTCCGATGCCGGCCATTCTGACAGGTGTGAGGTGGTATCTCACTGCGGCTTTGATCATGTTTCTCTGATGGTCAGTGAGGTTGAGCACCTGTTCATGTACCTGTCGGTCACCTGTGTGTCCTCTTTGGAACGTGAGCTTCTTCCTGGGACGTGGGAGCACACGCTGAAGTATCAGGCGGATGGAGCCTACAAGCCGTGAGGTCCCCAGGGTGCTGTCCAGTGGGGTCCTGACAACGGCTCCCTGTGCAGGGCAGATGCGAGAGGCTCCCGGCCTTGCGAGGAGATGGTGCCCAGGGCTCGTCAGGGGCACCCCCGGAGCGGGTCAGCTTTCCACAGAGAGCACCTTAAATGGCACCCACCCTTAGCCTACAGTCTGCAGGTGACAAGTCCGGGGACTCGGCTGGTCCTCACACGCTGACATCAAGGTGATGGCCAAGCTCGGTCCGACCCTCCTCCAAGCTCACTCCTGTGTCCAGTCGTCCTCACGATGTCTCGACAGTCCCTGTCCCCAGTGTGCTGTAGGTCTCTTTGGGGGAGGGCTGGGGCTCTGACATGTCACAGCGTGTGCGCGCCGAGGCGTGGCCTGGTCCCTTATCCATGGGAGAACAGAGGGAGGGGCACGACTTCATCCCGGAGCCCACCCTCGGCCTCTCCATCCCCCCTCGCCCCTGCCAGGGCAGCGTGGGCGTGTCCGCGGTGCTCCACGGGGCCACCGCGCTCCCCAGAGCTGAGCTGGCCAGGGGATTAGGTCCTGTGTGCCAAGAAAGTGCCTCCAGGTCGACAATTCCTGCTTCCGGTCTCCTGCTCGGGGCCTGGGTCAGGCCCCCCGACCCCGCCGGGCCCGGCTCCCGCAGGCGCCTGCTTGTAGCCCTCACGCTCCTTCCCCCCACCAGGCCCAGCACACCCCATCCAGGTCACACCGGCCTTTGTCGCTGGTCGCTGGGGTAGAGTGGGGTGGCCCCCGTGAGGGTCCCCGTTGTGGGGTTCCCTGAAGCTCGTACCAGCACAGAGGAGGCGCTGGCTCGGACCGGGAAGAGCGGCCCCTCGAGCTCTGAGGGGTGCAGGGCCTGCAGAGCCACGTCCTCCGCATCCGTCCGGCGTCCAGGACACGTTTCAGGGTCTCGGGCTGTCCCGGCCGGGGCCCTGACCTTCACAGAGCGAGATCAGCTGGAGCCGTCCTCCCACCACACCCCTCCAGAGGTGGGGCTCCTCTCAGGCCAAAGGGGCCTCTGGTCGTCGCCTGCACCTCCCGCTGCCGGCTGACCGCCTTGGTGTCCCTCGTCCCTCTGTGGAGCTGACCCTCCGTGCAGCTCAGCGGCCAGCCCGCCACGCCTCCCAACGCCCAAGTCCACATGCCTGTGAGGGCTCCCTCCCCCCGGGATGGCTTCCCAGGTCACCCTGGTGAAATCTGGCGATTAGGGCTCTACCTGGTGCTGGGAACTACCTGTTGCTGTCACACCAACCAGGACAGCAGCCCCTTCACCTGCCGGGGTAGGCAAGCCAGCGAGAGTCCCCTCCCGCACCCCCGCGTCCACTGGAGCCCTGTAGAAGGGGGTGGGGTGGACTGGAGATGCTCGGGGCAGCGTTGGCGAAGGACCGGGAGGGGCTGAAGGTGACCAGTGCTGCCCTGTCCCAGGACCTGGCCCCGTGAAGGACGGGCAGGCACGGAAGGAGGTGTGGCAGGCCGGCGGGGACACCGGGAGCCCGGCGATGCTCACTGGGGGAGGGGCCGCGTTCAGCTTGTGGGCAGCGCACCCCGGGAGCAGGAGCCCGCTGTCCATGGCCGCGTGGGAGTCACACTCGGGCACACGCATGCAGCGATGCTCATACCCACAGGCGCGCACACACACTGGCTCAGTGCACACACTCACGCTCACACCCACCTCCCCACATGTGCCCTCGGCTCCAGGCAGCCACTGCCCCCAGGAGAGGCATTGTGGCCAAGGACAGCTGTGACAGGCAATGCCCTGAGAGGGGGCAGTGGAGGGCAGAGTGGGCACGGACGGGGGGCCGGCCTGAGGGGCTCTGGGAGCCCAGAGCAGGCGAGGGCTGTGTCCGGGGCAGCATGTCCATCCTCACATGGGACACTGTCCCCTCTCCTTGAATAGCCACCACTGCTGGGCTCACTAAGAACACAGTTGTCCCCCACAGACCCTCGCCCCGGCACCCTTACCGTCTGGACAAGAGGCGGGACCTGGGGCACAGAATCAGGGCACAGGCAGAGGCGGGCAGCGGACCAGAGGGCGTGCACGCAGGGCCGTCCCCAGGCACCAGGGACAGGAAAAGCTCTGGGGCCCCTGTCCGCTTGCCGGGAGGGGGCTAAATCAGAGACTTGCAAAGCTGCTCGCCTGCCTGACGCCCCAGGACGGTATTGGTGCCATCCTGTCCCACGGACCTGGCCCAGTCCTGCTGGCACCCACCCCGAGGACCCCCTCCCCCTCTCCCAGACTCGGCTCCCACAGGGACATCGCAGTGGGCCTGGGTCCTGCAATGAGGGCACCGTGGGGCTCCTGTGGGCAAGTGGGCCCTCACTCTGCCCCCGAGGTGGCAGCCCTTGCTCGCCCACCCACAGTCACTCCCTGGGGACACATAGCCTGCCCCACGCAGGCACGGGAGCTGCGGGTCCCTGGACGAGAAGGCCAGAGTCGGCCTGTGCCTGAGCAGGGCCACTGAGTGGGGGCGCTGGGTGTGGAACGGAGCTGGGGTCCCCCTGGGCGGTTGGAGCCCGCCCGGCTGCCCGGAGCAGCTCCTCGGAGCGGAGCGGGGTCCTCAACGCCTGGCCCCGAGTGAACGCGGCCCGGAAGTGGGGAGCGGGCGCCAGGAGGCCAGTCGGGGCGTGGGGAGGGACTCTGACTTCGCGGGCACTGCTTCCGGAGAGGCGACGGCGCCCCCGCCTCGCCGCGCCTCCTGGGGAGGGCCCGGACCCCGCCCCGGACCCCTGCTGGCCGCGGGCCCTCTCGGGTGCCCCTCCGGGCCCCTCCGGCCCCCTCCGGCCCCGCCCCGGGCCCCCCACGCCCATCCGCGGGGCCGCAGCGCCCCCTGGTGGCCGCGCGCCGGGGCAGGCGGGTATAAAGGCGCCGGCCCCGCCCGCCTCCCTCCCTCCCTCCTGCCCGCTGGGCGCGCGCTCCGCTGTCGCCGTCGGGACCCGGAGCCTCCTTGCGACGCGTCCAGCGAGCGCGCTGCCTGCGCTCGGGGTCAGGTAAGCGCCCCTCGGCCCTGGCACCGGCCCCGCGGCGCGGGGCCCTGGAGTCCAGTCCTGCTGGGCGGCGAGTCCTGCCGGACAGGGCAGTGCAGGAGCGCGGAGGACCCGCCGGCTGTCCCGGCGCTGCCCAGTGTCCCCCCTGGGGCCGGGGCCTCCACGGTCCAACGGGACTCGGCCTTGGGCCCCAGGGCACCGACTAAACTGTGTGCTGCGCCCTGGCCTGTTCCCCTCCCAACCATCCCCCCCGCCCCAACCCTGGCACTGGGCTCCCTGAGAAGACACAGCAGTTAGGCTCAGCTGGGACCTTTCCACTCCAGGCCGCCAATAGCTGGAGAGGTTGATGGACCCACGTCAGGCCCCTGCAGGGTCCTGGGGGGCTACCGGTCCCTCTGCTTGGAGGACGCCTTCAGAGGGCTGAGGGCCTATGCACCCCTCAAGGAGACACCCCCCATTTGAAGTGGAACTGGGCACAGGCTCTCCAGTGGCCCCTGTTCCCCGGGTTCTAGAGAGAGGGTGTTATCTCTGCTTCTGGGGGGGTGGAGGACAGAGGCAGGGGGTCTCTGATGCCCGAGGGAGGAGTAGAGCACAGGCCGCACACACCCCACCCTTTGGAGGCAGCAGCAACCCAGACTGCTCCCCTTCCTCTGCGGCTGGAGGCACCCTGTACACACCCCGGGCCCCCCAAAATCTACTGGGGAGACTAAGCAGGGGCGAGTGGTTGTCACAGGGAGTGAGGTAGGAGCCCAGCTGAGGTTGCCTGCTGGGCCCAGCCCCACCCCGCCCAAGGACCCCTCCCCAGGCCCAGCACCCACAGGGTGTGGGGTCAGTCCCCGAGAGGCCTAGTGGCATGGCAACAACACACAGGCGGCAGGGCGTGGCTCCCAGGCGCGCTGGCCGTCCCACCCAGTGCCCCTGGCCCCAGCCAGGACACCAGCAGCTCCGTGCCCACGCCCTGGTCCGCGAGCTGTCCCCGAGGACAGGATCCTCACTTTTAGATGGGTGCCCAAGAAGCAGGATCGAGATGCAGATCGCCCCATTTTTTCCTTCCAACGCCCCATTTTTTCCTTCCAACGCCCCATTATTTCCTTCCAACATAGGGGATCTGGCCAGGGGACCACCTTATTCTCCTAACAAGCCAGGCCAGGAGGCGGGACAGGCATTGCGGCTGCCGGGAGCACATGGTCTGCCAGCTTTCAGTGGCTGGGGCAGGAGAGGGGCTGGGACGAGGGCCTGGGCCCCCGGGGCTCGAGGGTGACTCGGAATCTCCTGGGAGACTGGAGGGGCTGGGCACCCGGGGCCCAGGCGTGTCCCTCCGCGGGACGTGGGTCAAGGCAGGCCACTGGGCCCCTCTGACGGCTCTGAAGCCGCCGTGCTGGCGAAAGCGAAGACCCAGCGGCCGGGGCAGCCGCCCGCACAGCTGCCGTGGAGGCCACAGGGGGCAGCGTCCAGGGGGAGGTCGGGAGACCCTCTGGGCCACCTTGTCGGGTGGGGCACGGGCCCCTGCGCCCCCCTTGCACCCCCAGGCCCAGTGGTGAGTCTGCACTGCCAGCCGGCACAGGCGGCTCCGCTGCAGGGGGCCGCTGCGGTCCCTGGGGTGTCGTGGGCAGCCGTGGGCCAGGATGGAGTGGGAACGGCCAGCGCCTGGGAGAGGAGCTGGCCCGAGACCCCCCGGGCCCAGCCAAGGGCGTGGGCCGTGCCCCCTGCCTCCGGCCGGGCGCTTACTTGCCAGGGCTGCCAGGGACCACCAGGTGCACAGGGCGGGGGAAGGTCGTGTTCGCCTGCGGCCGAACGCTCGATCACGCGGGAAACACCTAGCTCTTGTGGTCCTCGTAAGAAAAACACAAACAGTTTGATTCTTTTCCCGTCACTGTGGCTCCGCATTCAGTAGTTCACCCTCCCCTTGAGGTCCCGTTGCAACTTCGTGCGAAGCCAGGGGGACCCTGGTGAGGGGCAGCCCTGGAAAGGAGCAGGGCTCGTGGGGGGCCGCTCCCTGACCAGGCCTGAGGGCCCTCATGAGGCCTGGGCCGTGTCACCAAGCAGCATGCACGTGCCAGCACCCCACGCCTCCCGGGGGCAGCTGCACGGCGCCCCGCTGCAGGCCCCTCGACGCGCAGGTGCAGCACGGTGACCCCAGCTCCGAGGGCCGTGCTCCCAGGGGAGCAGTCGGAGTCAGAGGCCACCAGAGAAGGGGAAAGGAGGCTGGTGCCCACCGCTGGGGACCGACGGTGGCAGTGCCGCCGCCGTCATCCACGAGCCGCGAGGCCTGCCGGCTCGTCGGCGCGTCCTTGGCGTCCGTGCGTGGGCCGTTTGCAGCGCTGCTGCGGCCCCGTGCTCCGCATGGTGCTGCTTTTTTGTTAAGTTATAAGAGATTTTCCCCCCAATTCTTGGACATTGTGGTAAAATACACATAAAATTTACTGTCTTAGCTGCTTCAGGTGCACAGTTCGGTGACATTGAGCACATTCAGGTTGTCGTGTGACCGTCACCGCCGAGCAGATCCAGGACTTTCCGTCTCACAAGACGAACTGTGTCTCCACCGCTCCCCTCCCGGCCCCTGGCGGCCCCCATTCTGCCTTCCGTCTCTGTGGCTTTTGAATATCTAAGTCTCTCATATAATCGGAATGGACAGAACTTGTCCTTTTGTGACTGGCTTGTCTCAGGAGCATGGTTTCGACGTCCACCGTGTTGCAGCAGGCGGAGCGTCCCTCCCGCTTAAGGCTGAGTGACAGTCCCCGGTGCGGACGGCCTCCCTGCTGTCCGCCCGCCCGTCCGTCGAGGGGCCCTCGTGTCGCTCCCACATTTCAGCCGTGGCGAACACGGTGAGCAAATATCTCTGTGAGCCCCCGTTTTCCGTTCGCGTCGGTGTGCACCCAGAAGTGGACATGCTGGACCGTTTTCTCTTTTTAAGGGACCGCCATCTGCCTTCCACGGCCGCTCTTCCATTTCAGATCCCGAACAAAGATCCCGGTCTCTCCGCGTTTCTTATTTTCCGCTTTTTAGTAGTAGCCATGTCATGCGTGAATCATTTTGATTTGCATTTCCCTAATTAGTGATGTGGAGCATCTTTTCTTATGCTTATTGGCCATTCGTATGTGTTCTTTAGAGAAAAGTCTATTCAAGTCCTTTGCCCATCTTTGAATTGGGTTGTTCGATTTTTCGTCATTGTCGAGTTTCTTGTCTGTATATTTTGGATATTAATCCCTTATCAGAAAAATGATTTGCAAATATTGTCACCCATTCTGTAGATTGCTTTTGGACTCGCGATTTTTTTTTAACTTTTATGAAGTCCGATTTGTCTGTTTTTTTCTTCAGTTGCTTGTGCTCTTGGTGTTATATCCAAGAAATCATTGCCAAATCTGCTGTTGTGAAGATTTGGCCCTATGTTTTCTTCTAAATTTTTATAGATTTAGGTCTTCCGTTAGGTCATGGATCCACTTCGAGTTAATTTTCGTGTACGGTGTTAGGCGAGGTCCAGCTTCATTCTCTTGCATGTGACACCCAGTTTTCCCAGCACTGTGTGTTGAGAAAATGTCTTTCCCCCAGCAGTGGTCATGCCACCCTTGCTGAAACCCCTTCCACTATGCATGCGCGGTTACTTCTGGGCTCTCTGTTCCATTTCGCTGGTCTGTTATCTGTCTTTATGCCAGTACCACACCGTTTTGATTACTGTAGCTTCGTAGTAGGTTTTGAAATCAGGAAGTGTAAGTCCTCCAGCTGTGATCTTGTCTTTTAGGATTGTTTATGCTTTGGGGGGGTCTCTTGAGATACCTTATGAATATTAGAATGGATTTTTATATTTCTATAAATATCATCATTGGGATTTTGGTAGAGATTGCATTAAATCTGTAAATCATTCTGGGCAGTATTGACATCTTAATATTAAGTCTTCTAACCCATGAACATGGAATATCTTTCCACTTTATTTCTATCTTTAAGGTCTCTCAGAAATGTTTTCTAGTTTTCAGTGAATAAGTATCGGTAAAGGTAATTTCTAAGTGCTTTACTCTTTTGATGCTAATGTAAATGGAACTTTTTCTGAATTTCCTTTTTGCATTGTTTATTGTGGGTGTACAAAGACACAATTGATTTTTGAGTGTTGATTTTGTATCCTGCTACTTTGCTGAATTTATTTATTCTAAGTTTCTTTTTGTGGGATCTTCAGGGTTTTCTACATATAGAATCCTATCATCCGTAAACAGATACTTTTATGTCTTCTCTTCAGACTTGGATGCCTTTTAATTCTTTTTCTTGCCTAAGTGCTCTGGCTAGGACTCCCAGTACTGTGTTGGAAAGAATTGACGATGTTGGGCATCTTTGCTTTGCTCCTGATCTCAAAGGAAAAGCTTTCGGTCTCTCGCCATTGACAATGATGTTTGTTACAAGATTTTCGTATATGGCTTTTATTATGTTGAGGTAGTTTCCTTCTGTTCCTAGTTTGTAGAGAGTTTGCTTTTTTTTTTTTATCATGAAAGGGTGTTGGATTTTATCAAAGCGTTTTTTTCTATATCAACTGAGATGATCACAAGATTTTTTCCTTCATTCTGTTAATGTGCTGTATTACACTGATTGATAGATTTTTATATGGTGAACCATCCTTGCATTCCAGGAATAAATCCCACTCAGCCATGGTGTTTAATACTTTTATTATCCTGTTGAATTCTGTTTGCTAATATTTCGTTGTGGATTTTTGTACCAATGCTCGTTAAGGATATTGGTCTGTAGCTTTCTTGTCTTGTAATGTCTTTATCGGGCTTTGGTGTCAGCCTAATGCCGGCCTCACAGAATGAGTTAGGGAGCGTTCCCGCTTCGATTGAAGTTTGGTGATTGAAACTGAAAAGTTTGAGAAGTACTGGTGCTAGTTCTTTAAATGTTTAGTAGAATTCAACAGTCAAGCCATCGAGTCCAGGGCCTTTTTTTGGTCAGATTTTCAATTACCGACTCAACCTCATTACCAATTATAGGTCCATACAGAATTCCTATTTCTTCATGGTTTTGTCTTTGTAGTTTTTGTGTTTCTAGGAACTTGTCCGTTTCATTGAGGTCGTTTGATTTGTTGGTGTACAGTTGTTTCTAGTGCTCGCTTATCCTTTTTATTGCTGTAGAATTGGTAGTAAAGCTCTCACTTTCATTTCTGATTTTAGTAATTTGAGTCTTCTCTCTTTTTTCTTAGTCCATATAACTAAAGGTTTTTTAATGTCGTTGATCTTTTCAAAGAACCAACTTTGGGTTTCATTGATTTTCTCGATTGCTTTGCTAGTATATATTTTATTTATCTCTGCTCTGATCGTTAATATTTCCTTCTTTTAGTTTGTTGTTCTTTTTCCAGTTCTTTGAGTTGGGTTATTAACTTGATATGTTTCTCGTTTGTTTTTTAATGAAAATGTTTATAGCTGTAAATTTCCCCCTTAGCATTGCTTTCGCTGTATTCCATAAGTTTGGGAATATTCTGTTTTCATTTTTAATAGTCTCTGAGTATGTTCCACTTTCTCCTATGGTCTCTTTTCAATCTATTGGTTGTTTAAGATCGAGTTGTTTAATTTCCACAACTTTGCGATTGTTCTCACTTTTCTTCTGCTATTGACCTCTACCAGCGTCCAGCTGTGATGTTTCTTGGTGTAGCATTTCCTTTTTAGACCTGCGGAGGGCGCCGTGTTATCGCACCTCCCTTGTCACCGCTCTGGCTGAGCTGACTCTTTACAGGGTTGACACCTTTTTCCCCGTTTATTTTTCTTTTTCTCCTTCGTGAGCCAGACATCGAAGACCAAGTCATTCCGAAGCAACTGCATGCACATGCCCAGTGAAAGGTGCAGGCTCAGCAAAGACCTGAGACGGCCTTACCTTCGTCCCGCAAGCTGGTCCTCACAACAGGGACAGCATACGATAATCAAAACAAGGGGGGAGTTACCACATTATTAGATCCCATGTCCAGTTTCTACAACAACAACAAAAATCACAAGACATACAAAGAAACAGATATACGGCCCATTCAAAGGAAAAAACATAAACCAGCAGACACTGTCCCTGAAAAGACTCGATGGTGGATCTACTAGACAAAGACTTTAACACGACAAGCTCACAGAGGCTTAGCCAGCTAAAGGAAGGCATAGGACAGTCAAGGAAACAGTGTCTGAACAGATGGAAATGTCAGTAAAGGACAGAAAACCTAGATGGACTCGAAGAAATAATGGTTCTGAAAAATATAATAACTGTAATGAAAAGAGTCGTTAGAGGAATTCAAATGCTGATTTGGACAGAAGAATCGGGGAAGCTGAAGATGGCGTGTGTGATGCGTGCATGTGATGTGTGGGGGTGTGACACGTGGGTGTGACATGTATGGTGTGTGTAGTGTGTGTAATTATTATTGTGTGTGGCGATAGAGGGGTGTGTGATGTAGCCAATCATACTGATATGTAGGGTGTGTGATGCATGCATGTGATTGTGGGGGTGTGAAGGTAAGAGTGTGATGTGCACGGTGTCATGTGGAGTGTGTGACGTGTGAGTTGTGCGTGGTGTGTATGTGGTGTGTGTGATGTGTGGGGTGTGTACATGGTGTGTGATATGTACATGACATGTGTATGGTGTGTGCGTGTGATGTATGGGGTGTGTGGCATGTGTGTGATGTGTGTGCATGTCGTATGTATGTAGTAGAGGGTGTGGTGTGATGTGTATGCATGTGGCATATAGG
>NW_024348529.1:354113-364371 GCF_902729225.1 Pteropus medius
GCAGTGTGTATGTGGTGTGGAGGGTGTGAGTACAGTGGGGGTGTGGTGTGTGTATGCGGTGTGTGGGGTGGTGTGCGTGCACACACATTGAGAACGGTGCGAACCTGGGTGCAGTCTCCCTGGCCCCGCGGTCCCCTCCTCCGTTACCTGAGGCAGACGGGACAGGGTAGCACCATGGCACCCATGGGGGTCTGTCCACCGTGGGGGCAGCAGGGTGGGGGTAGCAGAGAATAGAGCCGTGCCCACCTCCCAGTGTTCAGCCCTGACTGGCCCCCTGAATAAGGTCTCATGGCGGCCATCACCAACAGTCGATGGCTCTGACTGTCGTAGCCTGACTCCCTGAGGCTTCCAGGCCCTTCAGGACGCTGGCCCGCCCCCAGCCCTCCACCTCGAACCAGCCCTGCTCAGCCAGAGCCCCTCACTCCGGCCAGGTTCCTTGGTCTGGCACACCTGTCACCTGCAGGAAACCCTCCTGGATTCCCACTGGGCCTGCATCCATCACCACCTACAGGGTTCTGCTACCACCTGCGGGGTCATGGCCTCTTCTCTTAAGCAGACCCCATGTCAGAGGAGGCAGAGCCATGTCCAGTTCACCCCTACTTATGCTGGAACGAACCCCTCTCACCGTAAAGCCAGGTGGAGTGGCACCTGCTCTCAGACGTGGGAGGTTCCCCGTGCAGTGAGGGGTAAACCTGTGCGAGAGAGCCCCCCGTGGCTCTGTTTCCAGGCACCAGCCTTCACTCCCAGCCCTGCAGGGGCTCAGCTGGCCAGCGCTCCTGCCAGCAGGGCCCCAGGCCCCGCAGGGCAGTGTCCTTCAGGACCGGCCTCTGTTCCTGTGGCTCCAAGGGGCAGCAGGGGGGTTGCCGGCTCCCCTCCGGAAGAGCTGGGCCAAGCCCCTTCCTCACCCTCCCACAGAGTCCCGGTTCCTCTCTGGCTGGGTCCCCAGAGCCCAGCCAGCCCACCCGCCCCAGCCTCCAGGTCCTTCCTGTCTGGTGGCAGAGTGGGCCTGGGGGAGGGCAGCAAGTGGCAGGGATCTGTGAAACGCACCAGGGCACAGTGATTGGCTCTGGGGACAGTCCCCCAAAACCAAGCACTCGCTGTCTGTGGGCTCCCCAGGCCTGTCTGCGTCCAGCCCTCACGTTGCACCCCCAGGCGCACCTCCCTACCTGGTCAGCAGGGGTCGGTTGGACAGGGGCACCGAGTTCCAAGGCCCACCGCGCCCCAGCCTGGGTCTCTCTCTCCTTTCCAGTCCCCCTCCTCCCAGTCGCCCCAGCCGCGCCCTCTGTCCTGCCCCCAGACACTCCCTCCACAGTCCTCTGTCCTCGGTCTGGTCACTGGCGGTTCCGGTCCTGAGGATGCGCGTCTGCCTAGCGGACCCAGGCTCCAGGGCTGGACGGCGGTGACCGTCCTGATCCCGCCCAGAGCCCGGCCCAAAGCTCGCAGGCTCTGCGTCCGCTGAATGTTCGTGGTGCCCACCCGGGGTCCCTGAGCCCAGTTGCTGGCTGACCGGATGTGTGTGCTGCCCCCACCATGGGGCGGGGCGGGGGGGGGGGCCTCTGGGGACCCGGAGGGTGTCCATGAGGCTGCGCGGGCGCAGTCTGCAGCCGCTCGCCTCTCGCTTTCAGCGCATCAGGGCGCACGCACGCTGCCGAGATGCTCCGAGGCCCGTGCTCCGCCCTCCTCCTCTGGGGGCTCCTGGGGGTGCTGCACGCCCAGCAGCAGGAGGTCGTCGCCCCCGGCCCCTCGGAGAGAAACAGCAACTGCCCAGGTACCGGTGCGGGGGCGGGCGCGGGTGAGCAGAGGCGCCCAGCAGGCCCCGTGCGCGGGCGAGGTCAGCGCGGCTCACGCGCGCGCTCCGTCCCTGTCCCCAGAGAAGGCTGACTGCCCCGTCAACGTGTACTTCGTGCTGGACACGTCGGAGAGCGTCACCATGCAGTCCCCCACCGACAGCCTCCTGTACCACATGCAGCAGTTCGTGCCGCAGTTCATCAGCCAGCTGCAGGACGAGCTGTACCTGGACCAGGTGGCCCTGAGCTGGCGCTACGGCGGCCTGCACTTCTCCGACCAGGTGGAGGTGTTCAGCCCGCCGGGCAGCGACCGCGCCTCCTTCACCAAGAGCCTGCAGGGCATCCGCTCCTTCCGCCGCGGCACCTTCACCGACTGCGCGCTGGGCAACATGACCAGGGAGGTGCGCCAGCACGGCGCCAAGGGCGCGGTCAACTTCGCCGTGGTCATCACGGACGGCCACGTCACCGGCAGCCCGTGCGGCGGCATCAAGCTGCAGGCCGAGCGCGCCCGCGAGGAGGGCATCCGGCTCTTCGCCGTGGCCCCCAACCGGAACCTGAACGAGCAGGGCCTGCGCGACATCGCCAGCACGCCGCACGAGCTCTACCGCAGCAGCTACGCCACCATGCGGCCGGACTCCACCGAGATCGACCAGGACACCATCAACCGCATCATCAAGGTCATGGTGAGCGCGGGCGCCGCGCTCGGGCTGGGGGCGGGGCCGGGCCGGGGCCGGGACCCGCCCCCTGGGCGCCCCGCCCCGCCCGCACGTGCCCGACGCGGAGCTGCGCGGATCCCCGGGTCAGGGCCAACCACCGTTTCTCTGTGTCTTTTCCGCAGAAACACGAGGCCTATGGAGAGGTGAGAGGCACCTCCGTCCTTGCCAGCCCCGCCCGGGTCCCCTCGAGCCTGCGAGGCGCTGGCCCAGCAGAGACCACGCACCCCGCCCTGCCCGGCCCCGGCCCGCTCCCCCCGTGGGAGGACAGAGACCCCTCTGCTCCATGAGGGGCCTGAGGCTCGAGTTTGGACTCCTGGCCCCAACCAGGCTGTTTAAATCCGGGAGGCTGGCGTTGGGGTCAGCGTTAGGGTCACCCGCCGGCACGCGCCAAGTGGATGAGGGTGGCCCTCCAGACTGACAGCTTCGCCCACCTGCACCAGGCCAGCAGGAGGAGATGGGCGGCCGGTGGGGTGCCTGGCGTGGGGTCTGCCACCTGGGTCCCTGATGTCCCCCGTCCCTGGGCGTTCCTGGCTCAGCTAGGCTCCTACAAGCGCGACCTCTCCCAAAGCAGGCGCGAGGGTGCCCAGCCCACCACGGTGTCACCCTTGTGACTGTCAGTCAGTGCTCAATCCAGCTTCGGTCTCCAAATCTTGACTAGAGCTTGCGTAGACCCCGCCCCCGGCCCCGATGGGTGCCTCCTGAGCCTTGTCCTTCACCCAGCCCTGCGCGCCGGCTGCTTGCTGCCCAGCCGGCCGAGGCCTGGCCAGTGTCCTCCCCACCCCCGCTGGGACTCGCACTGGCCTCATGCGGCTACTTGCTTCTTGTTTCAGTGCTACAAGGTGAGCTGCCTGGAGATCCCCGGGCCCGCCGGCCCCAAGGGCTACCGTGGACAGAAGGTGAGACGCCCAGGCGCCTTGGGGTCCACACTGCCTGGAAGCCCCACACCCCTAATCCCGAGGCCTTAGGGCCAAGCACACCGTGGGCGGGCCCCACACTCCTGACCCTGGAGGAAGCGAACTCAGTGTTTATCTCCTTCCTTTTAAAAGGCACTGTGAGATGAGTAGGGGCACTTTTTTGTTAAGATTTGCCATTAAATACTCGTGTAAACGCGGGCCAAGTACGTGAGCAGGACGTGGACCAGACCTCTGTTAGTACTGTGACTGCTGACTCATGCAAGACCACGTCTGTCACCCGTCAAAGCAGGTTTCAGGGTCTGGTCGGCCCTGCGTTGTCCTCATAACAGAGGCACATAAAATGAAACCGTTCCAAAGTCCGCCACCGGGCACCAGAAACGCCAGCAACGCGTGTCCGGCGTGAGGAAAGGCAGAGGAGGGGACAGCCCTCTGCGGTGACATGGGACGGTCTGAAATGCTGTCACGGAGAAAGTTTTCTCCTTTCTGACTCAGAAGAGAGCTGTCCACCCACAGGGCGGCCAGCAGGTGCTCCCACCGCCCTGCCCTGGGGGTCCTGGGTCAGGGCCTCCGCCCAGGCCCAGCCGGCAGTCATAGGTCGGGGAAATGGGGTCAAAACAGGCCCTGGTCTGATGGAGGCGGCTGCCCCCACTCTGACATGTCCCAATGTGGCATTGCCATCGTCGCCTGGGCAGGACCAGCAGCTCTGGACACGCCGACCCTGAGATTCTCCCTCTTCCACCTCCCAAGAGCCGGTGACAGGGTGCCTGGTGGCCCCCCTCCCTGCCTCAGTTTACCGCTTTTTCTGTTGTCTGCTTTCAGGGCGCCAAGGGCAACATGGGGGAGCCCGGAGAGCCAGGACAGAAGGGACGGCAGGTGAGTGTCCACCCCACACAAGGGTCGGCCGCCTCTCCCAAGGCTGGGGTCACACCTACGGCTCGCTGTTCTTCTGCAGGGCGACCCAGGCATCGAAGGCCCCATCGGATTCCCAGGACCCAAGGCAAGTCGCCCCCAGCCCTGCTCTGTCGCTGGGGACATGGGGACAAGCCAAAGGCCGCCTGGCTCCGGGCAGATGTCTCCGGCCCAGCTCAACCTTCCTGCCCCCGGCCCAAGGAAGCGAAGCACCTCCGTATTTTGAATGTCATCCCCAAACGGAGAGTCCAGCCTGAGCCCCAGTCACACCCCCAACCCGAGGCTGGTGACTACGCCTCCTCTGGTGGCCTGGGGGGAACCACGCCCACGCCCCATCCTAATCCGCTTTTTCCTTCTCATCTCAGGGTGTTCCAGGTTTCAAAGGCGAGAAGGTGAGACTCCAACTCTGAGCAGCGAGACCTCACATGCCCCCCAACTCCCACATCATCCTCAGAGGGCCCGTGGTCCCTGCTGGGGGCACCATGTGGTTTCGTGCCAGTGGTGGCCTTGTTCTGGGGTCTTTCTGGCCTCGTGTGTGGCCGAGGGCAGACTTGGGCCCCTGAGGGGTGGGTCTGGGATGCTGGAGACCCAAGCTAACGGCCTGACTCTCCTCCTGCACAGGGTGAGTTTGGAGCCGACGGAAGGAAGGTAAGCCGGGTGGTGAGCTGGGTGGGCCGGATGCCCCACTTTCATTTCCGGCTGCTCCAAGGGGGTGACGGTCGGGGCTGACGGACCCCTCCTCCTCCTCCCTCCAGGGCTCCACTGGCCTGGCCGGCAAGAACGGGACCGATGGACAGAAGGTAGAGGGCCCCTTGGGCCGCATTCCGGGCTGGGCAGGCGGGCCTTGCTGCAGCACTGGTCCCGTGGGAACGAGCAGAACCCCTCGGCTGTCTGGTCCTTCCTTGGGGCCGGGCCTCTAGGCTCACTGGCCACTGCCCGCACTCGTGGTTTGGGCGGCCCCAGTTTGCACCTGTCCAGGGGATGCAGGACAAACAAGGACATTGCAGGGGCAGGAATGGACACTTGCTTCTGAAAGCCAAGGCCCAGCTTTGCAGGAACCTCCCAGCCTGTCTAGGACATGCCCAGACCCAGCCGACTGGCAGTTCACAGACATGCACACACACACAAACACCACAACACTCACACATGCACACGCATCACACGTGCACACCGACCACACGTGCACACATCACACGTGCACACCCATCACAGTGCATGCCCATCACATGTGCTGCGCAGCATCACCCATGAATGCAGTCTGCGTGCACACCATACATACACTGATCCACATGTACGTCACTATGCCCATCGTCACATCCGCACGTCGCATGTTCACGCCCATCCGCGCGTACGCATCACTGCATTGTAATGCCCATCCGGATGCTCACTTATCGTAAATGGGTACCCGTTACAGGATTGCGCATCGGGTATTTTACCATCACACGCCGTACATAATCCGCACATACCGCATTCGCGGATTTGCGCACCGTCATCGCGTGCGCACGCATCATCACCGGCGCACATCCTGCGTTGTTGGTATTGATTTTCCTTTTAATGCGCACGCACCGCATGTCGCGGCGTTACGCACGTGCGTGTGCTGGAGAGGACACTCTGGGCACTCCTGCTCCCAGCTGCAGCCAGGGACTCTGTCACGCCCGCAGAGGTGCCACCACGATGGTGGAGCCATTACAACACAGGGCCGCAGGCCATGCACCGGTGCGTGTGGAGCGGCATGGACTGCACCTGCCCTTTGCACCTGTCATTAGCGTGCACCAGCCCCGAATGCCACCCTGACTCATACTCTGCTCCCCATTCTCCTTCAGGGCAAGCTGGGGCGCATCGGACCTCCTGGCTGCAAGGGGGACCCCGGGAGTCGGGTAAGCACGGTCCCCACTTCTTGCCTCGAATCCCTGGCGCTGGCGATGAGGACGCCAGGCAGGGGTGAGGAACAGGGAGTCACTGAGCATGGACCCTTCCTTCGGCCCTGCGCTGCCCATGTCTGACCCCCCGACTGGGAATCAGCTGAGGCTGGAGCCACAACAGGACCAAGTGGCTGCGGGGGCATCCAGGCCAGTCGGAATGACTGCTTCCCAAGGTCATGAGAGCTGGGCACTGACCTTGTCTGGTCGTCTCGCCCAGGCCCAGGGCGTCCCAGCAGCCGAGAACAGCGTGAACCGTCCAGTCCAGACAACTGGGGCCGGTCGCCCTCCCCATGTCCGCTAGTCCTGGGTGCACGGGGGATCCTTGAGCGCAGCTCTCAGCGGAAGCCCTAGTCATCCCCGTCCCTCGCCGCAGGCCCCAAGCAGCTCTGTAGGAGAGCACATGACAGCCCGAGCCAGGAGAACCAGGGAGCAGGCCAAGGTAGGAGCCAGAGCAGGGTCACCGCCCCCCGCGGGCCGGCTCCCTGCTGCACGCGGGCCTCCAGAGGGGGCTGCCCGGCTGAGGACGGCAGGGGAGACGCCCCTGAAAACCAGCCCTGCAGGGCAGGGGGCCTAGGGGTGTCCGCCCAAGGTTCCCCGCTTGCGTGATTCGGGACCGTGTGTCCCATGCCCCTCTCCTCCCAGGCCTCCAGGGGCCCCTTTAGAAGGCTTTCAGGTGCCTGTGGGGGTCCTGCCTCTTAAGCCACCTGAGGTGTCACTTGGTCTGCCTGCGTCCACTCCCCTGGCCACCCAGGACACTGGGGGAGCAGGAAAGCAGCCTTTCCCCTAAGAAGCCAGCATCAGACAGGGACCGTGTTTGACAAAGTCACCTGCTGGGTTGCACAGGGGCTCTGGCCCCCAAGAGTGGGCCCCTGGATGTCGGAGGGGAGGCATGTGCCCCTGGTCCCTCCAGGGTCCTGCCCCATGGCTGGTGTCCAAGGGACATAAGGCTGATTTCTCCACACTCTCCCAGGGGGATGCTGGCCGCCCAGGACGCAGAGGGCCACCAGGAGATGATGGGGCCAAGGGAAGCAAGGTAAGCGTCCCAGAGGTCCTGCCCTCCTGCCCCAGTCACACTGCAGGTGCCTGCTGGCCTGCGGATGGGGGGCAGGAGGGACAGCAAGCACCTCCCCAGCCCGTGCCCTGAGTGGGCTGCCAGCCTGTCACGCTGCCAACTGATGGGGTGCCCCCTCCCCGAGGCAAACACCGTCCCGCCTGACCAAGCAGGGCCGCCTGTGGGTTCAGGTGGTCGGATCATGCCCTGGTCCTGCCCCTGGCTGAGCTGCCCCTCTCTGCAGGGTTACCAAGGCAACAACGGAGCCCCAGGAAGTGCCGGTGTGAAAGGGGCCAAAGGCGGGCCTGGGCCCCGGGGCCCGAAAGGCGAGCCGGTGAGTTCACCCCGCGGCCGCCGCGCCCCCCTCTCTGAGCCTGAGCGTCCCCAGTGTGCCTCCGCGACCCCACTGCAGCCGAGGAAGGCCCAGCCGTGCCCCTGGTGGACACTCAGTGCCCGTGAAGTGGCCCCGCCTCCCCACCTTGCCCTCTTGGCAGGACATCCGCGAGGGCTGAGCACAGACCCGAGCACACACTCCGCGGGGTAAAGGGAGTCACACAGTGTCCCCGCCCCAGCCAGCCAGTCCGGGGGTGTCCTGGGCCCAGTCCCAGGACCGATCCTCCAGGGGTCGCATCCCGAGGCCTGGCCCAGCCCGGAAGTGAGCTCGGTGACCGCGCTGATAGCTGGTCAAGCCAGGTCCCCAACACGGTGACTAAACCATGCCCGGATGGACGGCTGACCAGGAGCCCGCCCACCGTTTCCTAAGTCCTTGGCTGGGGCCACATCGAACCGCCAGCATCCTCGTGGGGAGAGCAGAGTGTGGGGTCCCCGTGTGGCCCTGCCATCAGGGCCCCCACCCACACACCCACTCTCTGCAGGGGCGCAGGGGAGACCCCGGAACCAAGGGCGGCCCAGGCGGCGAGGGCCCCAAAGGCGAGAAGGTGAGAGTCCGCGGGGAAACGCGGGGGGTCGGGGCCACGTCTGCCTCTGCACCGGGCCCTCGCCGTGGTCGATGGACCCCAGAGCCAAGGGAGAACAAAGCGCCCCAGGGCCTCGCGGCAGGCCTGGGAGGGGCCCGGCGGTCCCAGGGGGCATGCGCAGCTCCGCGGCTGCGCCCCGGGCTGCGGCTCCCTGGGACTTGCGTGAACCGCCTGAAGGAGGCCCCTCCCCTGAGGATAGGTGGGGTCCCCCGTCCACTCCCCAGACTAACTGAGCCTCTCCTCTCACAGGGAGACCCTGGCCCCGAGGGGCCCCGGGGCCTGGCAGGGGAGGTCGGCGGCAAAGGAGCCAAGGTAAGTGGCGGCGGCAGCGCCCAGCTCCCTGGGTGGGGGGGCTGCGCCTGGGACCCCCTCCCCCGCCTTCCCCCACTCTCCCCCGCCCTCCCCCTGCAGGCCCTGCGCCTCAGTGCTGAGGACTGAGGCCGTGCCCGGGGCCTCCCCGAGGGCAGCAGCGCCCCCACTCAGCCACATTCAGTGCTGACCACAGGGTCCCTGAAGTGCCCTTGTCCCCTTTCTCCCCAGGGAGACCGAGGCCTGCCTGGACCCAGAGGTCCCCAGGGGGCTCTTGGGGAGCCGGGGAAGCAGGTCAGTAGCAGGACACCTGGAAGGGCCCCGTGGCCCTGTGGCTCAAGCCCCGAATGCCCTTCGACCTCACTGTCTCCGTCTTGTGCCCTGTAGTGCCACTGAGTCCTCCTGTCCTCCGGCAGGACACTGTCCCCAGGGCAAACTCAGGCAGTGGGACAGGGGCAAGGGTCCTGTGCACCTCACACCCTCATCCTGCTTGCCGGGTCCAGCTTTATGGGGGGGGTGGGGAGGGTGGGGGGAGCCGGGAGCCGGGGGCACACGTGGAAGAGGGTCAGAGCAATCTCCCTGGCGGTCAGCGCCGGACGCGGTCAGTGTCCGTCTGTGCCAACTCCCATCTTTCTCTGACCTCAGGGGTCTCGGGGCGACCCTGGTGATGCTGGTCCCCGTGGAGACTCTGGACAGCCTGGCCCCAAGGTAAGCCCCTCCCCCTGGCCAGGGGCCTGAGCTTGTCCTCAGCTCTAGAGTGAGGCCTCCCGGGGTGTGGGGGTGCGGGACGGGAGGCACCGCTCCTGCTCCCATCCTGGGCGGTTGCCCACCCTCCCCAAGGGGGTCCCCCGGAGACCCGCCTCCCAGCCCGCCCTCAGCTCCTGCTGGCCACCACATTTCCCGCTGGGCCTTCCCTGACTGCCCCTTCCCTGACTGCCCCCTCCTCCAGGGAGACCCTGGCAGGCCTGGATTCAGCTACCCAGGACCCCGAGGAGCACCGGTGAGTCCCATTTTGGGGTGGGGACTCCAGGAGTGGCGGGCACTGTCCTGGGGGACAGGGCGAGGGCAGGGAGGGGACACAGGATTGCAGGTCGGGGCAGACGCACGTCCCCCGAACTGTCCGGGATGCAGTGCAGGCAGCACGGCCCACAGACCAAGGTTCCAGTCGCCGTTGTGGGGGGGCTGCGGAGAGTTCCAGGCCCCCGCTAGTCCCGGGGCAGCGCCTCTGTCTTCGGGGCTTGTGCCCAGTGACCCTCTCTCTGCTTGCTTTGCAGGGAGAGAAAGGCGAGCCAGGTCCGCAGGGCCCCGAGGTACGTGTGTGGGGCCTCCGCCGTGCCGCCTGCCAGGCCGGCCCTGCTCCCCCCGGACCCCCCCACCTCGGCCACCCCAGCTGAGGCTGTGCCGGTCTCTAACCCAGCTGGCCACCTGAACCACCTGAGCCGTTGCCATCCAAGCGGCCAGGCGCAGGCCAGCCAACAAGTGTCCCCGACCCCAACTCACGGCGGTTTCGAAAGGCTGGGAGGAGGTAGGCAGAGCTCTCCCGAATGTCCCCTCTGCGAGGCCAACCCATGTGTCCTGTGTCCCAGGGAGGCAGAGGCGATTTCGGGGTGAAAGGAGCGCCTGGGCGGAAAGGAGAAAAGGGCGAGCCTGTGAGTGCTCCCACTCCCTCCCCC
>NW_024348529.1:364672-365307 GCF_902729225.1 Pteropus medius
CTGGTCCCGCAGCCCTCAGAGGGTAGTTCCTGGGCCAGCCAGGCCAACGGCACCTCAAACCATAGGGCTCTGCCCATGGGAAAGCACCGGGGGTCCACGGGTGGGGAGGAGGGGGGGGGACCCTGGGGACCGTGCCCAGCCTCAGCCATGACAGTAGTCCCCTCTATCACCCTTCCTCCTGCAGGGAGAGCCCGGCCCCCCTGGAGACCCCGGCCTCACGGTAGGTGTCAGCTAAGGGTGAAATCAGTGTCCTCTCTCCGAAAATCAGAAAGCGAGGGCGGAGGGGGAGGTCAGAGGGGGAGGTCAGACGCTGGGGCACAGGGTAAGGTCAGAGGCCAGGGGAGCAGGTCCGCAGACGGCCTCCGGGCTCCCTGTCTGGCCCGCTGACCCTCTGTGTTGCAGGAGTGTGATGTCATGACCTACGTGCGGGAGACGTGCGGGTGCTGCGGTGAGTCCCAGTCCCTGCACGGTCCCGGACGGGGGCGGCCGGGCCGGGACACTGTGTCCTGGGGTCTCCAATTTAAAGATCCAGGGGTTGGATCGTTGTGTGGGTCCCGCTCTCCCCCTTTTGCCCTCCCCCTTTCGTCCCCCACTTCCCACTGCACACCTGGCTGGTGGCCCTGGGGCCGAGGGCG
>NW_024348529.1:365660-586256 GCF_902729225.1 Pteropus medius
GTCCGGCGGGTGGGCACACGCAGCCATCAGCCCTCTGCCCTCCGCAGACTGCGAGAAGCGGTGTGGTGCCCTGGACGTGGTGTTCGTCATTGACAGCTCTGAGAGCATCGGCTACACCAACTTCACGCTGGAGAAGAACTTTGTCATCAACGTGGTCAACAGGCTGGGGGCCATCGCCAAGGACCCCAAGTCTGAGACGGGTCAGCTGCGCCTGCGGGGGTGGGCTGGGAGGCCAGCGGCGGGCGCCCCGAGGTCCGGTTCTGGGAGACGGGCGGCCAGAGGGACAGGACATTCGAAGACGCGCGTTAGCTTGACCGAGGGTCCCAGGGCCCCGCCGGGGGCGGCGACAGGCATGGGGCCGGCCCCTCACCTCACGCCTGGCCGCTGCAGGGACCCGTGTGGGCGTCGTGCAGTACAGCCATGAGGGCACTTTCGAGGCCATACAGCTGGACGACGAGCGCATCGACTCGCTGTCCAGCTTCAAGGAGGCCGTGAAGAACCTCGAGTGGATCGCAGGCGGCACCTGGACGCCCTCGGCCCTCAAGTTCGCCTACAACCAGCTCATCAAGGAGAGCCGGCGCCAGAAGACCCGTGTGTTCGCGGTGGTCATCACGGACGGCCGCCACGACCCCCGGGACGACGACCTGAACCTGCGGGCACTGTGCAACCACGACGTCACGGTGACCGCCATCGGCATCGGCGACATGTTCCACGAGAAGCACGAGAGCGAGAACCTCTACTCCATCGCCTGCGACAAGCCACAGCAGGTGCGGAACATGACGCTCTTCTCCGACCTGGTGGCCGAGAAGTTCATCGACGACATGGAGGACGTCCTGTGCCCGGGTGAGGACGGGGTGGGGACTGCACGGTGGACGGAAGGGGCTGGGTGCAGGGGCAGCAGAAAGTGACCCCGGCCTCCTTCCCTGTCTCCTAGACCCCCAGATCGTGTGCCCGGACCTTCCCTGTCAAACAGGTAACAGGGGCGCCAGGAGCCCCCCGCAGTCAGCCGGGGCTCAGGGCCGGGGCCTCGCAGGGAGTGCGCTGGGGGGCCCCCCCAGCGAGAAACACTCAGACCCTGGGGCTTCGCAGCCACCTGGGCCGGGGCACCTGAGGGGGCCGGGGGGACCAGGGTCGCGCCTCCCGTGCTCTTCGGCCACCCCCACCCGCCTGGCTCGTGTGCTCAGGCCTTGCAGTCCCCACCCCAAAGGACGCCCACGGCCGTTCTGGTCCCTGCAGGCGGAAGCCCTGGACCCAGTAAACGAATGGCTGGGGCAGAACTGTCTGTGAGGCAAAGGCGTGACCGCCCCCTGCGGCCCACACGCGCCCTTTGACCCCGAGCCGCTGTCCTGTCACACGCTGTCACCCGTCCATCTTCCTCTGGGAGGACTCCAGCGTGCGTCCAGGGCGCCGTGTCCCTGCCGGGCGTGGTCCGTTGTTGTGTGCGTGGCCGGGAAGGGCAGGACGTCCTCACTCCCGGCCATCGTGCTGCCAGCTCTGCAGCTGCACGGTGACCGGTGGCACGGAGCCCACGCAGACGGTCCGGGGGCGGTAGGAGCGAGCCCGTCCGCGAGCCTGGGTCTTGGAGCCATTGCTGGACCCTCCCACTAGGACATGGGTGCTAGGGCGGTACAGTGGGGACCCCCCCCGACTCTAGGAGGCAGGGCCACTGTAGAGGTGGTGGAGCCGGCCGTTGGTGGGTCAGCAGAGGACACAGGTGGGACCATGTGAAGCCAGGCCCCCCTGGTACGCTGAGACCATGCCCCTGCTCTGGAGCGCGATGCCCCTGGTGATGGTCCCAGGGTCCATGCGGCCCCCAAGTGTGGAAATCGGACCCCAGCCCCGGTAACTGGACCCTGACCTAGTGGGAAATCTCCACGTGTCCCTGTCGCTCTGTGTCCACTGAGGTTCTCTGGCCGCAGGGAGGCCCCTGTCCCCTCGTCACCAGGAGTCCCGGCCACGTGGGGGGGGCTTTGTCAGAGGCCTCATCTGCGTCTGTCAGTGTGATTGACAGTGGCCCCCTTCAGCCTGCGGAGGTGCTAGATGGCGGTGGCTGGTTCGGGAGTGCTGGCCCGCCTTGCAGACCGGGGTGAGCCCCACTTGGTCTTGGGGCATAGTGTTTTCATGTATGTTCAGATCTGATTCGCTGATGTTGTGACTTCTGTGTCTCTGCTCACGAGAGACCTCGGGCTGTCATCCCCTTTCCGGTCTGCTTTCAGTTAGTGACACTGTTCCCCAGCACAGTGCTCGCCCTTCCCGCTGGCTTCCGGGACCTGACAGAAAGGGGCAGGGCCCCTGGGAGACCCTCTCACCCCTTCCGTCGCGACACTCCCTCTCTCGCTGAACGCTCAGGCTCTCTGCCTCCAAAGTGAAGTGGACTTTGTGCCTGAGCGGGAGGAAGCAGGCGACACTGTAGAACGCGCTATGACATGCTGGGACCCCAGCCTGCTGGGCTGGGCCTCCTTCCTGGCATTTTGGGACTGCAAATGGGGTGCTAGGGTCCAGGGCATGGCCTCCAGGCCTCGCAGGCAGCCCTGCTAGTGTCCGGCCAAGGCTCAGTGTGGCCTTTGGAGCCGACAGCCTTGCAGTCCTCGGAACCCTGGGGGCCAGAGAGCACCCCGCTTCCTTCCCCTGGCCACATGCTCTGCTACCGCCCTGAGGCCCACATGTCCTTCAACCCCCCGGGGCCATGCCGAGCGTGGGGCGGTGGCCTCCCATCACCTCACTGACCTCTCGGAGCCCGTCCCATAGCTGCTTCGGTCCCCGCTCATCTGGAGGACAGAGGCCGAGGAGGGCGGCTGGAGGCCTGCTCACGCCGCCGTGTCCCTAAGGCCTTCTCTGGGTGCTCCGCAGATGGGCCGCGGCCTGGCGACGAGCCCCCGGTCAGCTTCCTGCCCAGGGAGCAGGGCCCAGGCGCCTCCTTCCCCACCACCATCCCCATGATCCAGCAGCTGCTCAACGCCACGGAGCTCACGCAGGACCCGGCCGCCTACTCCAGGCTGGTGGCCGTGCTGGTCTACACCGCCGAGCGGGCCAAGTTCGCCACGGGAGGCGAGCGGCAGGACTGGATGGAGCTGTTCATTGACACCTTTAAGCTGGTGCACAGGGACATCGTGGGTGACCCCGAGACCGCGCTGGCGCTCTGCTGACGCCCTGGGCCGCCCACGCTCCCACTCAGAGAAGCCAGCGCCGAGCCCTCTGGGCCGTCAGCTCCCTAGGTCGCCCGCCTGGCATGGGCTTAGGATGCCAGGAATCCCTCAGTCTGGGCCCAGATGCCAACGTCCAGGTGTCCAGGGAGGGTCGTTCCTGCCTCTCCCGTTGCTGGCCACCCGCATGGTCACCGTAACCCACTCCACAGCCTGACCGCCTCCGTCTCCCCGACGAGGGCACAAGTGGCATTTGGGGCCTGGGATCACCCGGGACAGTCTCCCGTCTCGAAGTCTGTAATCTGGTCCCATCTGCAAAGGCCGCATTCGCAGGCTCCAGAATCCGGCGTGGGCATCTTTGGGGGACGGTGCCCAGCCAACTGCACTACCCTTGCTGAGCTGTCTCACATGTTGGAGGGCGTAAGAGACGCCCATCAAGCCAGAGCCGCCTGCCGAAGCCACCAGCCCAGACCCGCGGAGGGACCAGAGACCCCACTCCCTCGGGGAGCGAGGAGCACCCCCTGAAGGCTGCCCAGGGCCTGCTCCCCTGGAGGCCGAATTCAGACGAGCCCCCGTCCCAGGCTTGGGCTGCGGCCACCGCTCTGGTCGGCGCCCCTCCCGGCTCCGGGGTCAGAGTCTCATCCCCCCGCCTGCTGCACCGTCTCCCCACCACAGGTGGGGTCAGCAGAGGGAAAGAAGGGGAACAGCAGGGCCTCCAGAACACCCCAACTCTCCCAGCTTAGGCTCTGGCCTCTGGGCCGGGTCACCCCTTGCTGAGGACTCCCCCAAAACCAGTCCCCTCACCCCCGCACGTCCGCCTGGAGTCAGGGCAGCTGGAGGACTTGCCGATGTTTTCGGCGGCCCCGGCCGCTCCCGCCTACGGCAGCAGCCGCTCCGCATGTGCCCGGCCCCGAAATAAGCTACGTCGTCAATAAGCTTTCTCAAGAGCAGCCCGCCTGCCCGCGCCCTGCCGCATGGTGACACCCGTGACACACCCCCCGGCACCGCGTGGCGACAAATCCAGGGTGCCTCTCAGGCACTGGAGCATGTCTCAAACGTTCTATAAAAGCTGAAAACAACACAAGTGCCTTGCTGTGGTCGAGTGACAGGCTGGGTGACCGCTGCCAGCAGCGGGCTGGCCCACAGCGGTCACCTGTGAGGTGGGCATCGTCCAGGACGAGTCCTGGACCGAGGCCCCCGGTCGCTGGTGCTGCAGGTCAGGATGTCCTTCTCAGGGGGACCCCGAGCTCCCAGCCCCTGGAGTGGGCAAACCTGGACTGCAGACGGCCCTTTCTGTCCCACGTCCAGGAGGAGTCTCCGTGGGGCTGAGGAGCCGGACACAAGCAAGGGACCAGCCCATCCCTGCCCAGCCCCCGGGCGGTTAGGGTTGAGGTCTCGGGGGCAGGCCGTGACCGAGGAGCCTGGCTTTGTGTCTGTGGTGGGTGGACCGCGTGCCAGCCTGTGGTCCCACATGTGTGTGCGGACTGGGTTTTCAGACCGCATGGTGCCCATGTCCCCCAGAGGCCCAGCCTTGTCTCCAGGCTGTCCACCGTGTCCAGGGCTGCTCACCACCCAGAAGGGGTCAAAGGTCTCTTCAAGTAACAGTGAGTCTCCTGGGCTGCCACAGGGGTCTGGCTACCCCTGTGCCTGCTGTCCAGTCAGAGGAGACACAGGCCCTTCCTCTTCCCTGTGCCCCAAGGCCCAGAGAAGTGTGTTCCAGCAGCTCTGGCTAGCGAAGTGAAGCGGGGTGAGGAGGCCTCAGCCTCAGGTTGGTCCTTGCGCCCAGCGGTCTTCATGAGGTCTTATACACTTACAAATCTGCCCCTCTCTTCCGCCCCCCCTCCCATGGGCTGTGGCCCTCCAGGGGGCACCCACTTCTCGGGCCAAGTGAAGGGGCACGAGGCAGAGATGCTGCCCCAGGTTTGGGGGCGCTTCCTGGTGCGAGCACAACCAAGAGAGGGTGCTTCTGAGGGGCGGGGGCGGGACTCTGGGCCCCGCCCAGGGCCTGGGCAGAACGGGGTGTGGCCTGGGTGGGCGGGCGCGCCGGGGGGCGTGGCCGGGGCGCACCGGGTCAGCCCTGCCCACCACGCCTGTCTCCCCCAGAGCTGTACGTGGCCCAGTGCACGCAGCGGCCCGTGGACATCGTCTTCCTGCTGGACGGCTCCGAGCGGCTGGGCGAGCAGAACTTCCACAAGGCCCGGCGCTTCGTGGAGGAGGTGTCCCGGCGGCTGACGCTGGCGCGCCGGGACGATGACCCCCTCAACGCGCGCCTGGCGCTGCTGCAGTTTGGGGGCCCGCGCGAGCAGCAGGTGGCCTTCCCGCTGACCTTCAACCTGACGGTCATCCACGAGGCACTGGAGCGCGCGACCTACCTCAACTCTTTGTCGCACGTGAGCTCCGGCGTGGTGCAGGCCATCAACCAGGTGGTGCTGGGCGCGCGGGCCGGGGCGCGCCGCCACGCCGAGCTAGCCTTCGTGTTCCTCACGGACGGCGTCACGGGCAACGACAGCCTGGACGAGGCGGTGCACTCCATGCGCAAGCAGAACGTGGTGCCCGCCGTGGTGGCCGTGGGCGACGACGTGGACATGGACGTGCTCTCCAAGATCAGCCTGGGCGACACGGCCGCCATCTTCCGGGAGAAGGACTACGACAGCCTGGCGCAGCCCAGCTTCTTCGACAGGTTCATCCGCTGGATCTGCTAGTGCTCCCGCCGGCCGTGCCCGCGTGCGCGCGCGGTCAGCGGGGACCCCCGCCCCGGCACCGCCCCTCCGCATCCGCGGCCCCGGACCCTCAGGGCCTGGCCCCTCGTCCCCTCGGACGCGCATCTGCCTTCCAGCGCCCTCCAAAGGCCCTGCGCCAGCTCCACCGGCCCTCCCTGCCCTGCTCCCGTGTGTCCACCCCCACCTCGGGATCACCTGCCCCCCGCCAGACAGAGCTGTGACAGCAGGCCCTGCATGTCTCCATATGCACACGCTCTAGTCTAATAAAGGCTTTGCACCCCTCCGCCTGCCCCACGCAGTGTCTGTGCCCCCGACAGGGACCCTTCAGAGGCCAGGTGAACTGTCATAGTTCTGCTCATGCCCACCGGATTTGTCATGCCCAACCCTCCCCCCCACTTGCTCTATGCACAGAGATGGCACCTGGCCTGACCTCCTCCCCTAGGAACAGGTGCTGCCGCCAGCACTGGCTGCCCACCTGTCACCAAGTGCATAGACTGGGCAGCTTTGCCAACCTTAAACAAATAGTTATTTTATCAGCAAAAATGGGTTTATTAGGGAATAACAGAGGAATTGCAATTCGAGACACACAAAGTCTAAGGAACCATACATAGGCCAGTCCAGAGACGACGGGGAGAAAAGTTCTATAGAGAAAACCGAGGGGGTTGGGAGGGGCGGTTACCAGCAGAAATTCATTGGCGGAGACCAAGCGAGCAGGGTGGTGGTGGCTTCTCATTGGCTGAGTGTGGTGGTCTCTCATTGGCTGGGCTGTTGCTGGGCCAGGAGAAAACCTTCCTTCCTCCTGCCTGGGTGGCGAAGTAGGCTTCCTGTTGGGGAGGGCAAGGTAGCTTCTTCCTGCTGGAGGCTGCGAGGCTGGTCTGAGTGCGGGCTCCCCCGCCAGATTTTTAGGAGGTTTCTAGGAGGTTTCCTTTAATCATCTTCACAGCCTCGGCCATGGGCGCCACACCTGTCTAATCAGCTTTGGGCTGAAAACAATACTACTTGGTCAATGACATCTGTCTCTAGCCCCAAACCAGGGCCCAAGTGCTTTGAGAGTGTCTCTGGCCGAAGATATTTTGTGGATATCTAAATCGATTCTTTTCTTCTTTTCTGGCAACCTCAGCGACTTCGAGCTCAGACTCCCAGGTCTTTAGGCTGACCCTCTGGGAAGCGCCCCGTGAAACCTCGCCCCCATGGGCAGGCGCTCTGCTTGCACCGCTCACAGTGTCTGTGTGGCCCTAATGAGGGCCACAGGCCGGCGGCCCCAGCAGCAGACGCTGACGGCATCGCGTCTAGAGGCTCCGTCGAGGGCCCGGACGGTCCGCTCCCGGCTCCCTCCCGCTCGGGCAGCCCCTTGACCTGTCGGCATCGCCCTTTCCCACGTGGCCGGTCCCTGTGCGTGTCTGTGCCCACGTTCCTCCTTTCTACAAGGACTGCAGCCATTGTAGTTGAGGGTGCATCCTACCCGGTGTCACCGTCACCTCCTCTCAACCTAACTGCAATGACTCTGCTTCCAAGTCAGGCTAGATGCTGAGGTGCTGGGAGCTAGGACTTCAATGCGTGAATTGGGGGCGACACAATTCAGTCCAGAATAACCTGGCACCTTGTCTGTCTCCTCACGGGGATGACTAACTTATTCTGAGGTACTACCACCTCTCGTGCCTCTGTCTACACAGCCTGCAGCTGGAGGCAGGGCTTCAGACCAAGCATTTTCTCCTTCTCTGCCCCCCTCTTCCTTCGTCCCAAGAACCATACAACGTCCAGCACGAGAAACAGGAGAGGCCCTGCGACCGCCCGGCAGCCACGGAGCATAGCCTGCGAACCTCCAGGGGTCGGGAGTGACAGGAGGAGAGGTCCCTCCCACCATCTCTCTGGGGTTCTGTCTCTGGACCCTACCTGGGGTCCCCTCTGCAGGGGAGTGGATGTCCTCTCTGTGGTGCAGGCCCCTGTGTGCTCAGCCTCTGACCCTCGGGAGGTGAGAAGCCTGTCCCTTTGGAAGGGAGTCATGCCACCCACGAGTGGGCGGGTGGGGCCCCTTGAGGCTACAGGCCCCCGGTGTGCTAGACACAGTGCTATCCAGAGTTCTCCACTGGGGACCCCACCTGCCCCAGGAGGCCACCTCCCTCTCAGAGCTGCAGTCTGAGCCCCATGTCCCAAATCCCCAGGTCACCTGGATTCTGGGGCCCAGACCCGCTTCAGTGGGCTCTCTGCTCCTGGGTCTGCAGTCCCGAGCCAGGGTGGAAAGTCCAGAGAGGAGGAAGGTGGGCAGAGCTGAGGGGGTGATTATCCTCGGGGCACCAGGGCCGTGTCCGAGCTCAGCACCCGCATCACCTGGCAGGGCTCCAGAGGGGGCGTGGGGAATCACCAGCCGCCAGTCCAGGGGTGCGTCCTAAGAAACAGCCAGCCCTGCTGGCCCCTGTCCTCCCTTCCCTGGGGGCTTATCTCCCGTCCAGCCTCCTTTCCTCTCAGCTAAGAAGTCACCATGTCCTGAGCCATGGACGAGGGGCAGGGAAGTGGCCAAACCCAGCTGCTCAGCCATAGTGAGTCCTAGTTCTGGCAGCCACCTGCCTCTCAGAGGTCCCCTAGCCTCAAGGGCCAGAAAGCTACAGCCCCTCCCTGCCCCGCAGAGCCCAGCGGCCAGCAGGGAAGTGTCGGTGTCCCTGGGCCTCCTCAGGCCTCGGCAGGGGACATTATTATCAGCAGTGACAGCTACCTGATCCCAAGGCCAGTGAGTGACAGACGGAAGGGAGGCCAACACTGGGCCAGCCTCTGTCGCAGGGAGGGGAAGTAACTGGCTCATGGCAGCCTCGGACCAGCGTGGATCCCAAGAGGGTGTGGTGGGGGCACCAGCTCACGCCTCCCTGGGCCGCCGAGCAGAGCCTGTAGAGCAGCCTGGGTCCAGGAAGCCTGGGCAGGGGCTCTGCGGCCCTGTCACCCCGTTACCCCCCTCCAATCCTCGACCAGACCGCGTGTGAAAAGGCGACAGGGAAAGACGACAGACAGGGAGGGGCTGGCGTGACTTCCTCCTCAAGCCTTCAGGGCGAGGTGACCGTGGGCGGGGCCTCGGCGTGGGGCGGGGCCTCGGCGCGGGGCGGGGCCTCGGCGTGGGGCGGGGCCTCGGGCGGCCTCGCCCCAGAGAACCACTTGCCAGGATGACAGGAGGGCAGCGCAGCGCGGGGCTGCAGGGCTGATCGTTAAAGTCACGGTTTAGAATTAGTGTCGCTGGGCTACGCCTTCCGCGCCATGGGACTGCCTTCCTGGGGCTGTCACCATCCCCTTCCCCTTCCCCTAAGCACCTCCGCCTTTGTCTCCTCATCAGGACACTGTCCGGGGGCGGCCTGAGCCAGGGTCTCCCAGGCAAACGCTCGTCGCCTCTCGCTATGAAAGGTCTTTGAGTTTTAGGTCAAGGGTGTCAACCCCTCCTCTCCTGAGAGCCACAGAGGCGACTCCCAAGGGCGCGGAGCTGTGCTCTCAGTGAGCCCTGGCCAGCTGGAAGGCCAACTCGGCCTGCGCGGGCGCCGGGCACCTCCGCCCGGGCTGCCAGTCCACACTGCGTGACCGGGTCCTTCCTCCGTCCACACTGCATGACGGTGTGTCCTTGTCCTTCCTCCGTCCTCCATCTGTCCTCACTAAGCTGGGTCCCTGCCCATCCTGCTGTAGGCCAGGAGCCCGCCTCTAGGTGAGGGAGCCCGCCCCACCCCCAACACACCCCTCCCCTCCCCCTAGGCGGCTCCCCGCTTTGGGATGAGCCCTCTCCTGGCCCTGGGTCACTGGTGAGTCCCCCGCCTGCAGGCCTGGCCTCCCCCTGCTAGAGCCGAGACCTTTGACCCTGCCCCCCACCTGCCGTGTTTGGCTTTGTGGGCTGTCGACAGGCTGGTTCCAGCTGGTCCCTGTCTTCACCTTGTCCTCACCCCAGGCCGCTCAGAGTGCGTGGGGCTCCCTGCCAGTCTCCCTGAAACTGGGCGGGGGCCCCATGCAGCTCCGCCCGGCACAGCGGACTCCGTGGGCTGCGTCTGAGGCCGTTCAGAGATTCTGGGGACCCCGTATGGCAGGGCGGCCCCTCACCTCTGTGTCCACGCATGTCGGGGAGTGGGGAGGCAGCCCGGGCGGCATTGAGGGCGCCCTCTGCCGCATCATCTGGCTGCCCCGCAAAGGTGTAGATGGTGCGGTTGGTGGAGGGGCCGGCGTCCACGTCCAGCAGCCCGGGGGCTGCGCTGTGGCTCGGGAGATGGCCTCAGCCTCCCCACTCCGAAGGGACGGCCGGAGCCTGGGAGGTGGCCGCGTGCCCTGTTCTCACCCGCCCAGTGCTGTGCCCAGGGAGCTGGCGCCAGGCACTTGGCAATCCCCCCACCAGCGGGAGTCTGGGGGACCCTGGCCGCCGGAGTTGGCAGGGACGGGACAAGGGGCGGCACCCCCAGGAGAATGGAGCCTGGCAGAGGGCTGCCCGGCCTCTGAGGAGGGGACCAAAGGCCACGGTGACAGTCAGGGCCCCGGCCCCCGAGCAGCCCCCAGTGGGCCCAGAACCTCTGAGGTGACAGACGGGCCCAAGGCTGGGGGCGGGGGCTTGGGCCCAGACTGCTCCGTGCCTCAGTTTCCTTGTAGGGGCGTGAGGATGAGGTGCGGGGAGGGGCAGACAGAGGAACTGTGGCTGGGGCCCTCAAAGAGCCCTACGGGGCCAAGTTGCTCACCCGGACCCGGGGCCTGGACCCCGGCCGGACTGGCCCTGCTGCCCACGTCTTCACACGCAGGTTGGTCACTGCCAAGTCCATGCTCGGGGGCCACGCCCCTGAGGGCCGATGGTAGACGGTCCCCAAGCCCACACCAGGCAGGCCCTGAACCTTTGGCGGCCCCCCAAACACCTCACCTCCTGCTGGTTGGCCTCCAAGAAGTTGGGGACACGTTCTGCCAGGCGGGACATGGCCTGGACTTGACCCTGGGCCAGACGCTGCCCTCACAGGGCAGGAAGACAGAGCAGCCGGGTCCCCTGGCGCCCACTTGTTAACCAGGTATGGAGAGCGACAGGCCGAGGCCTGTGCCACCCAGGGAGGGGAGGGACCCAGCCCGGCCACGCTGATGGTGGCAGGGGAGGAATCGCTCTGTGTGGGGTCCCCGCGACCAAGTCCTCAGTGGGGACAGGCCCTCCCTGACCATGACCTCACGGCAGCCCGGGCCCCAATCTCAGCGTGGCCCACAGCCACCTGAGGGTCGTATGTGTGACCTCCCTCATGACCCTGTGGGTGACCCTCTGTGTAAACACCCAGCCTCGGGGTGCCCGGGGGACCAGTGGGGAGCTGCCTGGTCAGACAGCAGAGGCGGGGGTGGTGTGCAGGCGGCCGGACGAGGCCCCAGCTCCCCCCACCTCTGGCTGCTGCTCCCCAAGGCCGGAAGCTCCCGCGAAGGGGTGACATACCCCCGGCCGGCCCTGTGTGCAGAAGGCCAGGCTCAGGTGGACGCTGTCTTGAAGCCCTGGGTGACTTTTAATCAGGGTGGGCATTAATTCTGCAAACAATCACGTGGCCATCCTGACAGCACATGGACACCCCACAGGCCCTCCCAAGAGCAGGCTGTACCTCCTCTGTCACCCTCCCAAGCACAGACACCCCACACAGCCTTTGGGGCACTCAGCACCTGAGGCTACTTCACCCCAGGCAGTCGCCGTGGGGCCAGGGTGTGGAGATTCCTAGCCCTTTTGGCTCCCCAGCTGCGGGGCCTCAGGGGGCCGGCCCTCCAGCCGTGGCTCACTGGGACGTGGAGGAGGGGCCCCACCACCCTAGGGTGGCCAGGGAGCCCAGAGACCCTCTGAGAACCTGGCCAGCAGCACAGGCCCAGCAAGACAGCTGTCCAAGCCCGACCCAGCGCCAGGTCCACATGGGGACAGCCCACAGCCCAGGACACCCCAAGGGCCCGCCAGCCGCTTCCGGCGGGGTCCTCGTGCTACGCTGGAGCATCGGCAGAGGTCCCCGAGAGGCCTGGGGAGGGACCAGCCCTGTGGCACCGTATCTCGGACTCCGGCCTCCGGGCGGGAGATGGTACAGTCCATGGGTTCAGCTGCCATCCGTGGTGCTGTTAGGGCCGCCGGAGCCAACCAAGACAGGGGCCTCAGGCGCCTGGACACCCCAGGCTTGAGGACTGAGGGACAGGTCACCCCACACCAGGATTATCCCAGAAACCCTAGCACCTTCTTCCTGGAGACCACGCTCGAAGCCAGACCCCAGGGAGGTGCGGGTGCTCCGCCCTGGCCCTGGGCGCAGGAGGCCTCGCCCTCTAGACCAAGGCCCCAGCGAGGGGTGCGTGTCCGGTGGAGATGGTCCCGGAGCCGATGAAGGGACTGGACCCAGTGTGACGCTGGGTTCTGAGACATCACCACTTCTGGTAGGCGCTGTGAGCCGTTCCTGCCCCCGCTGGCAGGGAATAGTGGTGTCACCGGGTGCCCAGGCCCGGTCCCCATTGCCATTCTCCGACTAAAGGAACCGGGGCTCCTGATTCCAGACTCAGGCAGGAAGCAAGCGCGGAGCCCGTTAGCATGCTGCTCGGGCCCCCGCTGCATGGCGGCTCCTGCTTCCTTGAATCAGCTCCCCGAATGCCGCCCCGGGCCGACTTCACAGGCGGCTGACCACCCGGCGCGCGCCCCAGCATTGGCCGGACTCACTCCACGCAGGGGCTGCTGATTCTGCGGCCACCCTTCCCATGCCGAATCCTTGCCTCAGGCTCTGCGTTTGGGACAGGCGCTGCTGGCCCTTCCAAGGGGAAGCTCTTGGGGCCGTGCCTGAGCCGCAGGCCTTCCCGCTCGGGGCTCTGTCCCAGCTCCTGTCCGCAAGCACCAGGGCGCCTCCTGCGGCCCCCGCAGTGACCAAGGCGCTCTCCATGCCCTCAAAGAGCCAAAGGGAAAGGTAGACGAGTAAACAGAAGATTTTAATAAAGTGTGACAAGCGCCACGCCGTGTGGGCGGCCGGCGGAGCTGTGGGCACCTCGGGTGTGCCCGGCCGGGGCTGTGGCAGGCGCCGGCTTGGCCCTGCACCCACCTGCGGCCCTGGGCGCTCCCTCGTGGACGCGGCCCTTCCCCCTGGCCAAGGGGACGCGCAGGAGGCACGGCGGCCCCCAGGTTTGGAACAAACACGTTTATTGCAGGAGAGGCTGGCGGCGGGCCCGGCTCACCAGGCGAAGAGCGGCTTGCCATCGTCCTTGGAGAGCTCGCACAGGCAGTTGAGCAGCAGCAGGGAGTCACCCAGGAACTTGGGGGGCACGATGTCGATGGCCAGCTTGCGCAGCGCGGCCGGGCTGCTGTGCAGCGGGCTGGCACGCAGGTCGGGCCGCTTCTGCAGGATGCCGTAGGTGTTGACGAGGAACTCGCTGAAGGCCGGGTGCACCTCGCGGCTGTAGCCCAGCTTCTCCAGGCGTGCCATGAGCGTCACGTAGCGGTGCGTCAGCTCACGCAGCTTCTTCTCGTCCACAGAGCCGTCCAGGGACTTGATAGACGTCTGTGGACACAGCATGCGAGGCGGGTGGGGATGGGCCACGGCCCCCACCACGGGAGGCCAGGGCGGGCACAGCGACTGGGTCCCCGAGGTGAAGCCGCGTGGATGGGAAAATGGGCCCAGAGCCGACCCCACCCCAGTGAGCCAGGCCTCCCGGGCTCAGGGTCACGCCTGAGCGCACGGCGACCCCTCCCACGCGTGGGGGCGGCCGAAGTGCTCTGTGGCCCCAGGAGCCACTCCTGAGCTGTCCCAGGCCACAAAGCAGATGTCACGAGCAGAGGGGCTCGTTGGCACCAGCTCAGCACACCCCAAGGTGCATGCTCCTCAGACACCCCCAGCCACCCGGGCCTACAGCTGTGTGGGCACCACAGGCGACATGGCAGTGAGGGGACCCGGAGTAGAGAGGAGACCTCTGGGACGGGGGAACCCCAAGACAGGGAGGGGACCCAGGACAGAGAGGGGACCTGGGACAGAGAGGGGCCCAGGCGGGGAGGGGGTCCGGGTGGGGAGGGGACCTGGGACAGACGGCCAGGCAGGGCCGCACCTGCTTGATCTTCTCGGGGATGTTGGACACGGTGAAGCCGTAGAGCCGTGTCACCCCGGGGAAGACATGGGCCAGGATGCGCCGGTCCAGCTGGAAGGCGATCTCGCCCACGACGCGCCCGTCCTTCTCGGCCCCGGCGAAGCTCTGGATCTCTGCGGAGTGGCGGACAGCGACACAGGCCAGGCCCCCGACGTGAGGTCTGGAGCCACCGCCCTCTCCGGCCCGCGCTCCAGGACCCATCTTAGGGGCCGACCTAACTGCTGCAGTCAGATCTAACTCCTGCCCTTCCCTGGCCTCGATCCAGTGCGGGGCGCACCCCTCCTGCCCCAATGCGACGGTAAATACAGCTTTAAAAGAAAACCGAGCTTCCTGTCTCAAACGGAAGGGGCCTTTTCCTCTCCTCCCTTTCCTTGGCGAGTCCCCCAGGAACCCGGGGACGCTAAGTCCTTCTCCGTCTCTTCAAGACAGACGAAAACATTTCTAGGCCTATTTTACAGCCCAGGGTTGTTTTCCTTGTCCCCTGTCACCAGGGAGTCTGCCCAGCACCTGGGTCAGGGAGACCCTCCTTGTCGCGAAGGCCCCCCACCCCACGAGCGGGTGAACTTGGATGGCAGACAGCGGCTGGCCTGAGGGCACGCACAGTGCCCGCCGTGGCGCCGCCTGTGGGGCCGGCGAGGGCCAGGCTGGCTCCCGAGCCCCTGCCGCCCCCTCCGTCTGCCGGGCGTCGCTGGGCTGGGGTGGGGACCCACTTTCGATCATGTCCCGAGGTTACCGAGCACTCCGAGCACCCTCCCCTCCAGTCTCCGGGCCCAGCAGCAGCCCCAGTGTCAATAGTACTGGCCGCACAGCCACGATGGTGTCCACAGCCTGAGAACCACCATGCTCTTCGAAAACACCCTGCCAGTGACAGCTGTCACCGCCTCTGAGACAGAGCCGCACAGGAGGGACAGGTGGCAGCGGCCACAGGTGCAGGCTCCCCCAGCGGGAGACACTTCCCCACCAGCCCATTTCCGAAGCCGCCCCGAAGCCCCGGGACCTCCCTGCCCAGGGGCCATCTGCGTGGCACGCACGCCAAGCGCCAGGACCTGCTCTGCCCATGACACAGGGCACTGGTTCACTCTCCCTCGGCCCCATCCCGTGTCCACAGACCCACTCGGCCCAGAACCCAGCCCAGTCGCTCCCACGTGGGAGTGCCACTGCTGTCAGCTCGGCCTTGACAAGTGCAGGTGTGGCACCTCCCCTCCGCTGGCAGACTGCTGACGATGGGCGTGGCCTGTCCCTCCACCTAGGTCCAGGGACCAGGCCCTGCAGGCCTCAGGGGACAGGGCGAGGGAGGGGCCGGCCGCAGGGGCGGGGCCGGCCCAGGTAGAGGGCCCCGCCCGAGCCACGTGACCCCGAGCCTGGCACATCCCTGTCTGGGGCCCTGGGGCAGGGCGAGAGAGGAGCCGTGGGGGCAGAGGGCCGGGCGCTGGGGCAGGGTGTCCAGTGGTCTTGCGGCCGCTCCCAGCACAGCCTTCGGACCTCTGAGCCAGAGCGGAAAGGGGTCTTGGTGGGCTTCTGCCCCCGCACACCCCTTCTGTGACTCATTCACCCCACAGCAACCCTTTGTGGGGCTGCAGACCCCACTCACAGCCGAAGGAGCTGAGGCCACACCATGCCCCAGCCACGCGGAATGGCGCTTATTGAGACGGGATTCACATACTGTAAAATTCTCTCTTCTACAGTCTGCGGCTCTATCCGCAGAGCTGTGCGACCATCACCACCATCTATTCCCAAGACATTTTTGTCACCAAAACACCCCGAACCGCATACCCATGAGCAGTCACACAGTCTCCACACACACCCACAATGACTGACCCGGCCCCAAGGGACCGACCCACTAAGGCATTTCGCGTGAACGAGGCCACACAGTCCGTGGCCTTGGGTGACTAGCTGTCAGTGGTATCGTGTCCTCGAGTCCCTCCCCTGTTTGATGTCTGTCAGAACTTCACTGCTGCTATGGCCGATGACTATTCCGTCGTACGGATATGCCACCTCTCGTTTATCCAGTCGCCCAGTGACAGGCGTTTGGGCTGTTCCCACTTTTTGACTATTAGGAATCATGCTGCTATGAACAGACAAAAAGTTCAGACAAAAGTTATGTGGACAAACGTTTTCAATTCCTTTGGGTCCGCACCTCGGAGCAGAATTGCCGGTGTCGTGGCAACTCTGTTTGGCTCTGAGGACCTGTGAGCCATTTTCCTCGGAGGCGAGGTCCGAAGGGCTCCGCTTCTCCACACCCTCCCCGACCACGGTCCGCCGTCTTCATCTGGGCCTCCGAGTGGGTAGGACGTGGTGTCCCCCTGTGGTTTTCATTGGCATTTCACTGGTGACCAATGGCACTGAGTGCATTTTCACATGCTTATTGGCCATTCGTATGTCTTCTTCGGCAAATAGCTGTTCCAGTTCTTACCCCATTTTTAATTGGATGATTTGTCTTTTTACTGTTGAGTTGCGAAAGTTCTAAGATGTTCTGGATACTACACCCTCATCAGATACATGATTTACAAATATTTTCTCCCATTCCGTGGGTTGACTTTTCACTCTATTGAAATGCATTCCTTTGAAACGTACAGTTTTTATTTCCGATAATTCCTAACGCATCATTTTTTTCTCTTGTTGTTCATGCTTTCGGTGTCACGTCTAAGAGTTGATTGCCAAATTGATGGTCATAAGATTTATCTGTTTTCTCCTAAGAGTTTTTTGGTTTCCGCTCCTTTCGGTCTTCTAACATTTTGATCCATTTCGCGTTAATCGTCATACGTGTCGTGAGGTCCAGCTTCATTCTTTTGCATGCGAACACTCCCTTGTCCCAGCGCCGCTTACTGAAAGGACCATTCTCCCCACACTGGGTCACCTGGCGCCCTCGTCGCCCGCCAGACCTGCGCCCGGCGGGCTCGCTCCGGGCCTGCCGGCTCTCGTCGCCCTGTCTGTCCGTCTTCGGCCACCACGCCGTCCTGATGACTATAGCTTCGTAGTAAGTTTTGAAATTGGGAAGTGTGGACCCTCAAATTTTGTTCTCCTTTATAAAGATCGTTTTGCCTATTTTGGGTCCCTTTCATTTCCATCTGAATTTTAGGATAAGCCTGTCAATTTCTGCAAAGAAGCCAAGTGGGATGTCAATAGGGGTCGCACTGATTTTTGTGGATCGATGTGGGGAGCTCTGCCGTCTTGATCATATTGTCTTATGACCTATGAGCACAAGACATTTTCCCATTTATTTCATTCTTCTTTAGTTCCTCTCGATAACGCTTTGTAGTTTTCAGTGTATTCCTCCCCGAATCACGTTGCAAATCTGCCGAAGTTACTCGGGATTTAAAGCTGAGAACCAAACACACTGTTCAGAAGCGTGTCGGTGCAGACGAGGGGCGCAGAGGGGCGACGTGCACCCCGCCCCCATATTAACGCGCTTCCCTCGTGGGGAACCTGTTTCTCCCCTGCCTCCCTCTCTCTCTACAGTATAAATCAGATAGAAGGAATGAGCTCCCCCCGAGATGTTCTAGAAACCATGCGTAGGCCAACATGGGCCCTCTAAGATCTAGCCAAAAACCTATTCTTCAAAGAAAAAAGTCAGTAAAATCGACAAACCTCTTTTACTACAGAAAAGGAGAAAGGAGACAAAAAAAAAAAAATACCACCATCAGAATTTACAGACGGCATGACTACAGATCCTACGGATGCCAGAAGGATAATAACAGAATACGAGGAAAACTCCATGCCGATAAACTTGACGACTTCAACGAGATGGACCAGTTCCTTAAAAGGCACGAGAGCTCACTTTCGTGACTGGACTGTCGAAGCTCTCTTAAGAAGAAACAGGTCATTCGAATAGCTTTATATCAATGAAGGAAACTGAACGTGTGGAGGGGAAATAGTCTTACGAAGAAAATTCAAGACTCAGTGGTAAATTTTACCAAACGCCTAAGGAATGAATAATTCCAGCCTTACAGAAACTCTTCTAGGTAATTAATGATAGAACACCTTCCACCTCATTCACCGAGGTCAACATTAACCTGACACCAAAACCGGAAACCGACATTACAAGGAAACTATAGACCACGATCCCTCACAGATGGAAAAATTCTTAACAAAAATTTAGCGCATTGAATCCAACAGCACAACGTGTAATACATCATGACCAAGTGGGATTTATCTCAGGAATGCAAGGGTGGTTTTAAAATACAAAAATCAATCGATGTAATTTGCCATATTAACACACTACAAAAGAAAACCAAATGCTCTTCTCAATAAATGGATAAAAAGCATTCAACAAAGTCTAACATCCATTCATGATAACTCTAAGCAAACTAGAAATTAAAGAACAATCCTCAATGTGGTAAGGCGCCTACAAAATCCTCAGCTGACATGCTTAACGGTGACAGATTGAATGCTTTCCCCCTAAACCAGGAAGGAAACCAGTGCTCGCTGTCACCATTCCAATTCGACATTGTTCCAGAGGTTCTAGCCAATGCAGTAAGACAAGAAAAAGAAGTAAAAGGCATACAGACTAGAAACAAAAAAAGGACTTTGTCTTTCTTCACAATTGACACGACTATCCTCCCTAAGGAATCTTTTTTTTTAAAGCTGCTAAAACAAACAATTGAGTCCAGAAAATCTGCAGGAATAAAGGCTACATTTGTTAGGATTCTTCAAAGAAACAAAAACAAAACCAATAGTGTTGTGTGTATGCACGTGAGTGTGTGTGTGTGTGTGTGTGTGTGTGTGTGTGTGTGAGAGAGAGAGAGAGAGAGAGAGAGAGAGAGAGAGAGGGAGGAAACTGGCAAATCGGCACACATGATTATGGAGACTGACAAGTCCCAAGGTCTGCAAGGTGAGTCAGCAAGCCGGAGGCCCAGGAGGGCTGAGGCTGTGGTTCCAGTCTGAGTTCGAAGGTCTGAGAACTAAGAGGACTGATGGTGTGGCTCCCGCCCGGAGGCAGCTGGCAGGACGAACTCTCTTCCTCCAGAGAGGGTCGGCCCTTTGGTCCTCTTTGGGCCTTCAACTGATTGGACAAGGCCCACCCACGTTAAGGAGAGTAATCTGCATTAATCAATCTGTGGATTTAAATATTGCACTCATCCGAAAACACCCTCAGAGGAATACTCAGCGTGCCCAGGGTGACGTCTGACCAAATGCCTGCCCAACCAAGGAAGCGGAAGGATGTACGATGGCACAGCGCTCACGGGCCTGGAGACCCACCACCGTCAAAGTGTCATTCACCGGGTACCGGCTGGGCCTGCAGAGCCAGGACGACCCCAACCGAACCCCAGCAGCTTTCCCAGCGCATGCTGGCTGTGAAGTCCCAGGGAGATGCGAAGGACCAGGACAGCCAGAACAACGCTGAAGAAACAGCGGAGCGGGAGAACCTGGACACCCTGATTTAGGGCATCAGTGTACGGCTGTGGCCACCCAGCCCGCGTGCACTGGAATCGACATGACACACCCAGGGAGCACGGAGCACCCCGCAACACGCGTGCACGTACGGGCAGCCGGCTGTTGACAGATACGTCCAGTCGATTCACCAGGAAGACACCGGTGCTGCAAGATCTGGAGACCTAATGGAGACCTCGGACCACGCGCAAAGGTTAGCTTGAGACTGGCCGGGAACCTAAACGTAAAACCTAAAACTATAAATCGTCTAGAAGAATACAGCAGAGATCATCTTTGTGACTTTGACTTTGGCGAAAATTTCCTAAATAGGACACAAAAAGCATGAAGTGTATAAAAGAAAAGAAGTCAACAAATCAGACTTTGTCGAATTAAATAGTGTTGCTCTTCAAAAAACACTGTTACGAAAATGGAAAAGACACCAGTTGGGAGGCCGCATCTGCAAAGCGTGTCCCCCAGGGGGACTGGCATCCAGGCTGTACACGAACTCGTACCCTCAAGAAGATAAGCAACTCGATTTTCTTTAAATTGGAAAAAGATCAGAACAGGCGCAGCCCCAGCCCCTGGCCTCCCAGGCACACTGTCCTCGCCTCGCCAAGCGGAGAGAGAAGCCGTGCCCAGCTGGCCACCAGACCCCCTTCCCCGCCGCGGCCGCTGTGCGGCGCCGCCCGGGGCCCGCCCTGCCTACCGTTAAGGTAGTAGCTCCTCCGGGTCCTGTCGCCCGAGGTCAGGCTGCTCTCTGAGAAGCACACCTTCTTGGGCCGGGCCATCTCCCTGGGCTCCAGCAGGGTCTTGTCCACCAGCGGGTCCTGCAGGGGGCTCAGGAGCGGGGGCAGCTTCCTGTCGGTGCTCCGGGGCGCATGCAGCTCCGAGGGGCTGAGGAAAGCCTTGAAGGGCGTGTGGGAGGAGGTCGCACAGCTGGGGGCGGCGTCGTCCTCGCCGGAGAGGGGGGCGTGTGGGCACAGCAGGTCCTCCAGGGACGCCGTCTGCAGCTGGGAGGGCACATCGGGGATGCTGGTGAACCTTCCAAAATCTGGAACTGGGGCAGGAGGAAGGGAGGCGAGGTCAGGCCGGTGTTCCCCAGACACCCCCAGAAGTGCAGAGCGCACCTTAAACACTCGCAGCACCGCTGCCCACCCCAAGCTCTGACACCTGCTCACAGCCCCCAGAGCCGTCCCCTTCCCCTCGGAGAAGGCGCCCGAGTGGGTGAGGCCTCCGGCCCTGGGCGTGTGGGGGCAGCGGGGGCTTGCCCGCACGCCTCCATCCGGCAGTGCACCCAAAGCTAACAGTGGCCGGTACCCGCTCAGTTCCACGCCGACGGCCGACGGCGCCGCCCGTGTGCGGCCCGTGCGTGCTTAGCTCCGCGGAGCACCTTTCGCTGCAGCGTCATCTTTCTGGGACTCGTCCACACCGAGTCACCTGGCAGCTATCTGGTTCCTCGAACTGTTTCCCGGTGCACACTCAGCACCCTCCCGGCGCCGGGGGCTGGTCCGGGTGTCCCCGTGGATGCGAAGCTGCAGTCACTGTCCCTCGACGCGCCGCCTTGCTCACGGCGAGGACCTCCTGCCGCCTCGCCTGGGCTCCGGCGTGTGCCGTCTGCGTGCTCCGGACCCCACGCGCTCGTCACCCCTGGGTGTGTGCGGACCCGACACGTGGCTTCTCCCCAAGTCCCGGCGAGGCCGAGCGCCTTCTCCGGAGTTCACGGGCTCGTCGCTGTCCACTCCGTGCATTTTCTCGGCCGCTTCTTTGGTCATCTTCCTCTTGGTCGGTAGTCATTTTCAATGGTTCGTATCAGTCCTTTTGTGTTCTGAAAACGTGCCGCAAATGTCTTCTCCCAGCGAGGGCCTTGCTTGTATTTCAACCCTTTTCATGGTGACTCCTGTCAAGTAGAATTCTACCAATTTTAATGTGTCAAATTTAACTTATCAGTTCCACTGTGATTCACGAAATCCTTTCCTACCCATGTCATGTTTATGTTCCTAGTAATAACACAAATACCTATTTGAAACGACAGGTTCTTAAGAGCCATATTTAAAAATTATATCCAGCAATGCGCCTACTCAGGACCGACTAGCCTGTCCTCAGCAACGCTTCCCCCAAAAGAAGCTCTAAAGAGAGAAGGTCATCAGTATGAGTTCTGCCTCCAGTCTGCCCACAGGACCAGTCCGTGCTGGCGCCGGCTCAGGGGCTGTGGCCCAAGGAGACCAGGCCCCGCTCCGGGGGAGGGGCCGGACCCCTGCCTCATCAGGGTCCAGGCAGGAGCGTCGTCCGCGGCTTCAGAGGGTCTTTGCTGCAGTCAGGTGGGTGCGGGCTCTGCTTTACCTTCTATTTAGTGAATTGTAATGCACTCTGTTCTTCCCAAGATTTCAATAAGTCGTGTTAAACATTAAAAAAAATTTTTTTAACACCAGTCAAGTCCAAAATGTAGGTCTATTTTCAGGACACATTATAATAAAACTATAAAAAAATAACAAGACTCAACCAAAAACTCCATCTCCTCAAAATTAAAGGATATTTACCGGAATAACGATCAGATCAAAAAAGAAATAAAAACAGGAAAACATGATCATTGAGAAATGAGAATCAGGGCACTATATTAAGACATCGGTACATTTAAATTGTATTTAGGTCTACGGCCTCGCCCCCCTGAACGAGCCCGGTCCCGTCTGATCTCGGAAGCTCAGCAGGGTCGGGCCTGGTTAGTACTTGGATGGGAGACCAGCTGGGAAGACCGGGTGCTGTAGGCGTAAAAAATAAAAGATAAGGGATTGTCAGCTGACAAGGTCCTTGCAATCTGTGAGGTCAACCAAGGGTCGCCTCGCCTAAAAAAAATAAAAATAAAATATAATAAAAATAATAAAACTGTATCTAGTGTAAAATTAGTAATATAAGTGTTTTAATTACTATTTTATACCCCCTCCAAAATTAAACATTCAAGTCAAGATATGGGAGGAACTCTTCAGGAAAGCAAAAGTTAAAAAAATAAAAACAACCACAAAAATAAACTGGAAACAGCTCTATGGGAAGTCCAATAAGACAGCAAAACTGTAGAAAGCTACTTTAGAGAAATAAAATATACGGGAATTAAACTGGAAATGAGGAAAGCAATATAAGAATGACTAGGGAGATTGTTTAAATTATAAAAGACTACTGTATACGATTGTATATTAATTAAAATTTCAATAAAAGGAGAGATTTTTATTAAAAGGGAGATTATTTTTAAATGACTCAAAAAGAAGTGGAAAACCTAAACAGACCAATAAGGAAAGAAGAAAAATCTAGACGTTATGAAACAATTATGCTCTAAAGGGCTGCGAGGCTGGGTGGGTGGTGAGCTCTCCCACGTTCCCAAATGATTCATAATCTCTGTGTCACATAAATGGGGTGGGAACACTGAAGAAATGAAGAGATGCTGGATCGAGGTCACGACTTGTCACAACCCCGCTACAGAATTCCTGCAGAGAACCCACAGGGGGAAAGTGCCGCCCAGACCGGGGGAGGAGCCCCATCCAGACGACTCCGAAGAGCCCAGGACCCCAGGGTCTCCCAAGGGAGCTGCGAAACGAGAACCCGCAGATAGGCGTGAGGAGCCCCGAGGGCACCCCCACCAATGCCGGGACGAGGTCATCAAAATCAAACAAAATGAGCCATTTCTCAATTTTTTTGTTTTTTTTAAAATAAGGACGGGAAAGACCCTTCCCCAGCAGCGAGCCTGCGTGTCCCCAGCCCGGGCAGACAGAGTCGTCACTGCCCACGCTGCCGGAGGCAGGGTTCTGAGAATCTGAGGAACGGAGACGCGGCAGAGACAGCGGCTCGTCTGACACGACCGTCTGTGAGCTGTGTCGCTGCAGACACGGAAAACGGGAATGGACCGGGAAACCGTGGCATAAACTCGGCGCGCGAAGCGGCTGGACGTCGACAATCAACCGCTTCGCAAAATACATCGAGTCTGATGGCTCCAAAGCTACAGCAGAAAAGGGCGTCGCTCGTCGTAGGAAACAGACGGGAGCCCCAGGAGCAGCCCGAGCGCTCAGGGAAGCTTTGGTGGCAGCCGGAGGAGGACACGGGCGGCGCGGCAGCGCTCACCACAGGGACTGCCACACGCCCCGCGGACGCGGCGGGAAGTCCAGAGGAAGCACCGCCACCTCCAGCCGGCCCCCCAGTGCTGGGGTGCGCCCCAACGAGCCGTCTCTGGGCCGCTGGGCGTTTGCCTCACGGCAGAAGGAACCGTCCTTCAGACGGGGGGGAGGCACCCACCGAACTGTGGGTCATCTGCGGCTCTGCGCTTCAGGCGCGTGCAGACGCACACGCGACCAAGGGGGCACCGCGCCTGGAGGAGGCCCACGCTGGAGCAGAGTCCTCGACAGCTGCCGAAGTCCACCCAGCACTGAGCGGCGAGCAGCCGCTGGGAACCCCGAGAACTGAGACCCAGCCCCTTTGGAGACGAGTTGCCGCCGGAAAAGCCGTGTGCAGGAGCAGCTGGCGAGGGCGGGCGAGGCATCTCCGGCCCCGTGGAGCAGGCCTGGCTGTCCCCGCCGCCCAGTGCCCTGACAGTGCGGGAGGCCCCATCCTCTGCCGCCCTCCGCTGGCCGTGCGGGGCCAGAGCCTCCTGGAGACATCTGTCCGCTGTCTCCTTTCAAGCGCACGTGGCCTTTGATCCGTGATTTCCGGGCAGCACCCAGTGCAGGTCCGGGGGCCCAGGTGACACCGACAGTGGCCACAGAGTCGTGAGGTTGGGCTGGGGGAGCGTGACCCCTCACGGGGCCACCTGGTCTCCAGAGTTGGGCACCAGAGACCAACGGGGAGGCCGCGAGGCGCATGGTCACAATGAGATTGAGCGAAAGCCGACAGGCGCCCGGGGCACCCACGAAGACCCAGCAACACCCAGAGAGCGGCCGAGCCAGTGTGGACAGGGGCCTCGCAGCGGCCGAGCCAGCGTGGTAGGGGCCTCGCAGCGGCCAGCAGTGCGGCACGTGCCACGCGAGGCTGGGGCATCCTGTCTGGCAGTGGAGGCCGGGGACGGCGGGATTGCCAGCAGGCCTGAAAGTCCCTCTGTGACAAACTGCAGCTGGTCCTCCAGGTGCGAGTCCCCGGGGCTGGGCCACACCAGCAGAAGCTGAGGGTTGGGCCAGCCAGACCCAGCAGCCCAGCGTGGAGGGGCGCACTCTGAGCTGGGGTGCCAAGGTCTCTGCGGGAGCTCGGTGGCCTCAGCTGGCCAGTGGCTGGGGCTTCTCCTAAGGCTGGTGTCCAGCGAGACCTGGGCTTGCCCACAGGAGACTCAGCTGTGACATAGGTGCTGACAGGAATAGCTGGCCTGAGCGAGGGTCAGCTCACAGCCAAAGCCCACCTTCTGCCCGCAGGTTGTCATACCTGGAACACGGCACCAAGTCCAGCCCTTTGCAGTGAGCATCTGGTGACATGCGTGTGCCGTGGCCACTGGTGGGAGCCGAGGACACAGGGCTGCAGCTGGCCCGACCCAAAGCCCAGCTTTTCTCCAGCTGCCCCTCCCGGCGCCTTGCTCCTCCCCGCCACGGGAACCCCACGCTTGTCCCGGCTCCAACATCAAGGTCCCCTGGAGGCTCAGAGTGTCCAGATGCCATCGAGGACCGTCACCTGACGGCTCTAAGGCCCTGGGCTCCAAGCGACCACCGCGGCTAGGAGGCCTTGCCTCCCACAAGGCTGCGCTTGCTTGGGGGTGGTGGCAGGTGTTCCAGTGAACTCCGCAGCTGACGCAGAGCCCAGGGGCCCACCCCGGCGTGTCCCGTGGGGGCGGTGGCAGCAGTTTCGTTAACGGCCTTGGTGGTGACACCATGTTCCCCAGCGCGGCTGAACGGCTCACCATGACAGCAGGTCCACAGGCGCCAAGTCGTCCTCTGCGCGCCCTGTCCAGGCGGCCTCAGAGCATCCCCTCCGAGGGCTTATCACAGGGCTCGTGCGCTGTCCATGTCCAGATGGCCTGTGCCCCCCGCCTCTGCCCCCGACAGGCCACACCCACGCTCCGCAGGGTGAGGCCCTTTCTCAAGAATGTTCCGGCAGAGGTGACGGCCCCCGCGGTGACTGGTCAGAGCCTGCTACCCTGCGTGTCGCTAAAGGCGGGCGGGGTGTGGCTCCACACTCCCTCCCAGGGCCCCCCACAGCGCCGTGCAGGGCTCCTGGGGGCCGCCTCGCCCTCGGCCCCACGCCCCGGCGTGTGAGCAGATGGCGGCAGGCACCCGAGGCCGGCACAGAGGGACGACGAGAGGAGCTCAGTGCCAGCACCGGGGCCACCCAGGGACCATGGTGGCAGCGCCGGGGTGCACGTTGCCGACGGATACGCCCTCCGGCTTGGGTGCCAGGCCGGCCGGCCATCTTCCGGGGGGGAAGCCAGGCTCAGCGAGGAGGGGCCTTGGCTGAGGACAGGGCAGGGCGCCCGCGCCTCACCTGCAGCACCCGGGGAGCAGTCCTCGGGGTAGGCGGGCGCCCTGGGCAGCAGGGGCTCACGGGCCCCGCGGCCGCGCTCCGGGCAGCTCTCGCTCAGCAGGCGCTTCAGCATCTGGTTCTCCTTGAGCAGCCGCACCTGCCGCTTCAGGTCGGCGTTCTCGCTCACCAGCCTGCTCATCAGCTCGCCGCCCTCGGCCATGGCGCCCGCTCGCCTGCGGGCTCGCAGCCCGTGGAGGTGGAAGTCCGGCCGGAGCCCCGCGCCGCCCACCTTCCGCGGCCTTGTGATGTCGCCTTAAAGAGGCAGCGCCCTGCACCTGCCCAGCCGCGGACCCACACCCAGTGTGACCGCCACGAAGGCGGGGGACGGCCACGTCCAGCCGGGCCAGCGATGCCTGCAGGAGGGCAGCCCCACCGGGGACACATGAGGCTGGCCCGGCACCTGGACCCTCTCAGAACAGCTAGGACGTTGGGCCGAGTCCACCCCCATCCCCGGGCAAGAGCTGCTGTGGTTTGCCACGGGCCTCCGTGGGACCCGGGCAGCTGTCTGCACGTGGACGTGTACCAGGGTGCCCTGGGACACACACTTGGAGCGGACGGGGCAGCGGACGGGGCACTGAAGGCACAGGGAGCCGAGCTCCAGGCCCCACGATGGCCTCCAGCCTCACGGAGCTCGGGCAGCCACGGGGCTGGAGGTGGAGCTGCCTGCCAGGGGGCAGGGTCCGGGTGCATGCCGGCATCCCCACGGACAGCGCTACGTGTCTGGACGCTGACCGTCGTCCGACCGGACCGAAGCCCCCCCCACCGGGGCACAGCGCCGTGCGGACCAGGGCAGGCTGTGGCCCGCCCAGTCAGCCACCCCTCTGCTGCTCCGCCCCCAATGCCCGCTCGCCCGCACTGCCCGGCCGGCCACCAACCTCCAGCGCTCCTGGCTCCGGAGGTCTCGGTCCTGCTTCTCTGAAGCCATGCGGCAAGATGGGGCCCCTGCTGAGCCTCGTGGCCAGAGATATAGCCCATAAAGTGAACCAGCGTGTTCTCCAACCCTCAGCCCCAGTGCCAGGCCCCCCACTTGCCACTAAGGCACTCGGGGTGCAGGACCCCAGACCGCCGGTGCCTGTGTCAGCGCTCCGAGGAGCGCGCACGACTCTGCCTTTGTGGGAGAGGACGTGGGACGTGTGGGCTGCAGATGGCCCTACATGACCCAGACAGACCAGCATCTGTACCCGCTGGCCCCCAGGTCAGAGGGCAGGGCCTCGGGAAAGGGGGTGGACACTGCCAGGCACCCGGGCACGAGGGGCCTTCCTGCCCTTGCTCCCCCATCGCATTCAAGCCCCCTCTCTTTCCTGGCCCAAGGAAACCCTGACGCCACAGCCCCTCCGGCCCGGGCCTGCCAACGTTCTGCCAGTTCCGATCGTGACGCGCACGTCCCCGGGACGTAGGCCGGTCTGACTTGCCGCCATCTGGTTAAGTGTCTGTGTCTGTGAGGGACATTGGCCTGGGTTTCCTTTCCTTGTAATGTCTCGGTCTGGTTTTGCTATCGAGGTCACATTGACCTCATAAAACAAGTTGCGAAGTGTTCCCTCCTGTTTTCTGGGTATTTTGTTAGTTTCTTTCTTAAATGTTTGATCAAATTCACCTGTGAAGCCATCTGGGCCTAGAGTTTTCTTCTGAGAAAGCTTTTAATTTCATTTCAATTTCTTACATACACATAGGTTATTTTAATTTCTCATCCTTCTCACGGCCACATAGCTGGCAGTTGTGTCTTTGAAGGGGCCTGTGCATGCCATCTGCATTGTGGAACGCTGGCATTAAGTGTTCATGACATTCCCTCACGGTCCCCACGCGGTCTGTCACCCCGCATGGGAGCACAGAGGAACAGCGCTGGCAGGTGTCTGCAGCAGCGAGACCTGAGGCGGATGGCACAGGTGGGCGGGGAGTCGCCTGCTATATCACTGACAGTTGAATCCCCTTCACTAAAAAAACAAGTAACTGAAGTGGTCCACGTCGCCCTCACCCTCCCGTGAGAGGGAGGGGTCTTCAAGACGGAACCAGAGACTCTGAGAGCAGGTACCAGGCACAGAGACCACATGCGCCGAGGACCCGGGCTCCAGACCCCTGCCAGCGCTGCTCGTGAAGGCCTGCCTTTTGGCCTCTGCCCTGTGGACACTGCGCATGAGGCCTGTGACCAGAGGCCCTATGCTGAGGTGCCAAGAGGGACGGCACAATCGGGGGGCAGATGCGCCTCCCCAGCCCAGGGCCGCGTGGCACTGGCCGCCCCCTCCCCAGCCCAGGGCCGCGTGGCACTGGCCGCCCCCTCCAGCACCCCTGAGGACGCTGAACACTGCAGCTGGAGGCCGATGGCGGCGGCGTGATCAGATGCTCCCGCCCGCGGCCCCCTAACCTCCGTTCCTTTTGGAAACACAGCGAGCTATGACGAAGACCCCACGTTGCGGGGAGACGTGACGGTGGGGCCGACCCGTCAACCTGACTCCCACGCCCCCGCTAGGCTCTGCTCTACATACTGTTTCTACCTTCAGCCTGAAACATCTTCCACTTTTCCTTGTGCTTTCATTTTTGACCTTAGGTGATTTCAAAGGATATTGTTTAATTTCCAAACACCTGGGATTTTCCAGATCTTTCTGTTACTGAGTCCTAATTCCATCGAGGTCAGAGGACAGAGCCCATATGGTCCCACCCTCGACTCACCTCATGACTCAGCACTTGGCCCGTCTTAGCAAATGGCCGACACCAGGGGTCCCCAAACCCCAGTCCAAGGGCCGGGACGGGTCCATGGTCCCTCAGGAACTGGGCCGCACAGCAGGAGGTGAGCGGCAGGTGGGCGAGCGAAGCTCCATCTGTCTGCAGCCGCTCCCCAGCGCCGGAAAGGTTGGGGACCGCTGGTCTACGCGGACTTGAATGTCAGGCATGCTGCACACGCCGGTGACCTCGCGCCTCGAGCCGGCCGCGGCTTCTGCGTCTGCACCGCTGAGGCGTGTGGCGCTGCCCCTCGGCGCTGGCCCCGTTCTCGGTCCCGCCCACTCTCGCTTTGCTACCCTGAAGCCATTATTAGGTGCACGCACATTTAGGATCCTCCTGCCGCGGTCCAGCCATGACAGGATCCAGGGGGCCCCAAAGGTGGGCAAGGCGTCGGCGCGGGAGACAGTCGACTACACAGCTCAGAGGCGGTGTGACACTGTTCCGTTTTATTGTGATTTGAGTACAACTTTTATACTTTTTATTTTGGCATTTGATTATACTATATTGTTAAGGTAGCAGGGAGTTAAATTTCTGTGGTTAGGCGGAGCAGAAAATCTTATAGAGTATATTATTATTAATGTTCATGATTAACTAGTACATTTTTTCTCTTAATCATTAGAACAGAACAACCTGATGAAACAATCTAAACTTTTAATTCTTATATCTATTACGTAAGATACAGTTTGATTTAAGTAAAGGTGATAGATAGATGTAACAGCAAGCATTGGCTTGTGGGCAGACATTGTTCTTTCTGCCTGAAGAAATCTTTTAAATGCTATTTGATTTATGCTATATCTAAAGTTCAAGCTGAACCTTTCTCATAGCTGTTCAAAAGTTTCCTTGGTGCAGTAGTGAGGAAAATATTTATAAAAATCAGTTTTACAAAGCTGCTTTCATAAGCTAAGTTTCTGTTCCTTTGTTTTTTAAGCACCAAGGAGATCCTGACCTAGCCAACCTTTCTATGAAACTTAAACTACTATAAGGCACATGAATTCTATCTTTATTCACTATATGTTTACTATCTTTATTATAAGCTTCTGTATAAGGCAAAGGAAGATCAGGTAATCTTTTCATACTATTAGCCACCCTAGGTGGATACCAGAGTTTTTTATTTATCCACTAGGCCACAAAAGGAGGCCCTTCTATAGTAGGCACAGGCTTATGAGTAAATTTCTTATCCTTTACTAATTTTTCTACTAACTGCGTGGGAACAGGAGTATAAACTGGTTCTGGTAATTCAGCTTGTTATAATTTATTCATAATATCTTTAAGAGGCGCGTCAAAAGGAATTTCCCTTAATAATTGTTCAAATAAAGGGTTTACGCATTCTGGACACGTCAGGGTGACTAGAGCTGATTCCATATGCGGGGAATTTACTATGTTTTCCTCGGAGCCAATTTTGAGGAAATTCATTTGTATAGCGTTTACACTTACTAGAATTTGTGCTACCCACATTCCCCCTATTAATAGGATCGTTTCTAAGCCAATTATCCCTAAACACATGCCACGTCCTCATTCTTGACGATGCATTCCTCGGGGGGAGGGGGGGACCCACAGCAGACGCGTCGCTCTCAAGGCGTTTTTATTGCCTGAATGAAATTTAAGCCCCCAGCAGCAGTGACCCTGCTCAGCGAGGCGAGGTCTCCACGGAGCCCAACGATCCCAGTTCGAGAATCCCTGAGACGAGGCTGTGGCTCTCCCATCACGGGGACACAGAGCCTGCGATGGCCCCAAAGGAAATGTCCCGCATAATATTCAGAATCTGAAAACCGAAGCTAAGAGAATTTGAATCCGAGAATCTTCAGTATTTTGCCCAGGGCAGAGAACCTGATTTTCAGTCGGGTTGAGGCAAACATTTTCCCCTGACACAGCTGAAGACACAGCTGCTTATTTGCGAGCAGCTACTCTTGTTCCCTGAAACTGCGGTGGTCCAGGGTCACATGGTACTTGAGTGACAGGCTCAGAAAACCCCAGATCCACGACTGTTCCCAGGATGAGACACGACACGAGCATGACAGGCTTGGCCTGAAGGACCCGACATCTGCTCAGGTAGTCACGTGAGAGCACTCTAATAAGTTTTTCAGTATAAAAGCATATTGTCACTTCTTTTCTGGAAAACCTATGCTTTGTCCAGTGACCTGGACACGGCTGGTGCCTTCCGGGGCCAGTGGCCACTGTAAAGTGTAGGCTGCCCTGCTGCTGCCCCAGGACATGGGCCAGAGATGAAGTGCAAGGTCCCGAAAGCCACCCAGACTCAGTGCAATCACGACAGCAGGGTGCTCTCCGAGGACAGAACAATCCGTCCTAACGTTCGCATGGAACCACAAAAGACCCCGAACGGCCACCGCAATCTTGGGAAAGAACAAAGTGGGACGTGTCACACTACCTGATCTCAAACTGCACTACGAGGCCACAGTAACCAAAACAGATGCACAGATCAATGCAACAGAACAGGAAGCCCAGAAATAATCTTGCACCTATATGGTCACTTCATGTACGACAAAGGAGACAAGAACATATAACGGGATAAAAACAGTCTCTTCAATAAATGAGGTTGGGGAAACTGGACATACACGTGAAAAAAAAAAGAAACTGGACCTTCTTACACCATATACAAGAATAAACTCAAAATGGATTAAAGACTAAAATGTAAAACCCAAAGCCATAAAACTCCTAAAAGAAAAAACAGACAGTACTCTCTGACGCCACTCTTCGCAGTGTTTTTTTGGATATATCTCCTCCGGCAAGGGAAACAAAAGAAAAAATAAACAAATGGGACTATATCAAACTAAAAAGCTTGTTTCACAGCAAAGGAAACCATCAACAAAATGAAAAGACAACCTACCTAGTAGAAGCTATCTGCCAGTGATACATCTAATCAGGGGTTAATATCCAAAATTTACATAAAGCTCATATAACTCAATCCCGAAAAAAATCCAATTAAAAAATGAGCAAAGGACCTGAACAGGCATTTTTCCAAAGAGAGCATAAGGATGACCAATAAACCTATGAAAAAATGCTCGATGTCACTAATTGTCAGAGAAATGCAAGTTAAACCCACGACGAGATATCGCTCACACCTGTCAGAATGGCATCATCAGTAAATCGACACGTGCTGGCAAGGACGTGGAGCAAAGGGAGCCCGCACGCACTGGGGCTGTAAACTGGTGCAGCCACTATGGACAACAGGGTGGAGGCTCCTCAAAAGATCAATGCTGGAACCAGCACGGGACCCCGCAGTTCCACTTCTGGGTGTTTATCCACAGAAATCCAAGACACTAAAGTGAAAACACGTACGCACCCTGTGTTCGCTGCAGCATTATTCACAAAAACCAAGATATGAAAGCAGCCGAAGTGTCCATGGATAGATGACTGGACAAAGAAGTGGGACATACACACGATGGAAAATTAGCCTCAAAAAGGATGCAATCTTGTCATTTGTAACAACCTAGGTGCACCTAGAAGGTATTATCCTAAGTGCACTCAGTCAGATAAAGACAAATTCCCTATGATTTCACTTACATATAGAATCTAAAGAACAAAATAAAGCAACTAATAAAGCAGAAACAGGCTCACAGAGGACAAACTGATGGCTATAAGTTGAGAACGGGCTTTGGGGGCTGGGTGAGAACCGTGACAGGGCTAAGAAGTACAAACTGGCAGTTACAGAATCGTCACAGGGGTGTGACGCGCAGCACAGGAAACGGGGTCAGTAGCCCCGTAGTAACTACGTAGGGAGCCAGATAGGTGCTAAACGTATTGTGATCACTTTGTAAATTACATAAATGTTTAACCACTAAAACTATACTGAACGTCTACTGTAATTAGAAAGAAAATATTCTAAATTTAATTTCTTAAAAAAGCATTATGAGCAAACCCAGCAGGTCTCAAAGGGCTCCAACGCGGCTCCCGCACTGAACGAAACCCAGCAAAACATCTGGGCAAAGTGTCGACATGCAGCAGGCACCCAGATGCCCGCTCTGTGCCACAGCTGGAAGCCGGAGGGGCCAGCCCTGGGGGCTCAGGGCAGAAGAGGTCAGAGGGCAGAAGAGGTCAGGGGGCAGACCCGGGCATCGGGGATGGTGCCCAAGGGCCAAGGGAGCTGTGGGAGGGAGGCAGGAGTGCGGAGTCTTAGCAAGGGCCCTGCCGGGTCCTGGGCAGGGACAGCTGGAAGCAGAGGGCCGTCCAGATGCCAATCTGCTGCCTGAGGGAGGACAGTCAGCCTTAGGGCACGGTGGGGGGCTGCTGCCAGCCCCAGGGTGAGCAGAGGAATGGCTGATGGCTGATGGCTGATGGAGGTGGCATTGGGGTGGGACCCCTGGGGCAATGCCAGGCCTGGGTTTTCTTCTCATCGAAGCTCTTGGTGACCCCTCACAGCTAGTATCGGAAGGCCCATGGCAAACCCAGGACCCGAATTCCTACTCTGAGCCCCAGGCCCTCGCGCACTCAGTGGCTCACTGTTGAGAGGCATCACCCCGGAAACCTGGCCCAGGGCACAAACCAGGGCACGAGGTTCTCAGCAGCCACTAGGGCACCCGGGCATCACACCTGCCTGCCTGGCTGCAGTGGGTGGTAGTAACAGGCTGGGGCGCTGCTAACAAGCCGACAGCCTTGGTCACGCTTGGCTCCCTGAGCACTTCTGTCATTACGATGTGGCTATAAACCTGGAGGTGGCGATGCCAGTGCCCATGAGTGCTGCCTGCAATGCGGCATGTAAGACCTTGAGGTCAGAGCCAGCGTGCCCCGGCTGTCCCTGGTCCTCGATGAGCCCTGGGCGGCCACAGTGACCAGGAAACCCCTTCCTCACCCCACCAGCTGCTTGTGGAAGCGCCTGGTCCCTCAGCCCAACAGCCAGGAGATGTGGGAGGGGCTGGAACTGGGTGGGAGGCAGACAAGACACACGGCCCCTCCTGAGAAGTGTCACTAGGGGGAGAGCACCCGCCCAGGAGCTGGGGACCACACCCGGGCCTCAGAGTCAGTGCATCTCGCTCCCTCCTCAGGACCAGACCTATGCTGAAGGGCAAGCGTCTGAGCCACCAGGCCGTCCCAGGATCCCTCGGCCAGCGGGAGTAGGCGGCCGGCTGCGGGGGCTCCGTGTGCCGGCGACATGCCCCAAGCTCGCCAGACTCCCTTGATGCCCACCGCCTGGCAGCTACGCCAGATGCTACTCCCAGTGCCCAGCAAGGGGGCGGCCAGCGAGGGTGCTCTCGGGGTGCAGACAGGCAAAACGGCCGAGGGCCCAGATGGGGAAGACGTTCTTGTAGTTCGTGTAGCTGATGGCACAGGACTTGTTGAAGACCCCGGCGGCATTCTCCTGCAAGGACACCGGTACTCACCCAGGCTCCACGGGAAGCGGGTGCTCCCCAAACCAAGACCGGGGAGGGGGGCTGGCAGGGAGTCAGTGTGGGAGCACGCCACTCAGCGATCACCCACCAAGTCCCAGACCTCGGGCCCTCGCCCTGCAGCAGCCCCGCCAGCCTGGCCCAGGCCCGCCCTGGGGAAGGCGGTCAGCCTCGCGTGCACGTGGGGCCCCGGCCCGCAGGGGCGACCGCCGCACTCCAGCCAGCGCCCCCTTCACGGACCCTCGACCCCCAGCACAGCTTTGCCTTCAGCACAGGCCACTCTGGGGGTGTTTCCAAACCTCAGGGCCCTAAAGCCACGCCCTGCCCGCAGACCTGGCACCAGGAGGGGCCGCAGGACGGGGTCAGTGCTGGCGTGGACCCCTCACCACTGCGCACCTGAGGCCAGTCGCCATTGGGGAGCTGCTTTCTGAGCAGACAGCGGACACCTCGCTCCAGGGCCTCCACGTCGGGGTGCCTGGGGAAGGGGGCGACAAGCACACTGGACACTCTCCATGATAAGCCACCTCTGGCTGCAGCCAAACCCAGTGCCCACCCTTGTGGCCAGCACAGGGCAAAGATGTGAAATGCAGTGTGACAAGAACTCCTAACATGTGTGAGGTGTCACCACCCGCAAGGGATACCTAGAACACCTCAAGGTGCCCCATGAGAAGCAAGTGTAGATGTGGGCAGGGAGTGGGTGGCCCATGAAGGCAGCCAGGCGCTGCCCTGCGCGCCCAAGGGAGTGGCCGAGCCTGCACCCTCCACTGTCCGCAGGCCCAGCTCTCACCCTCACTCATCTCGGCCAGAGGTGAGTTTGGGACCACACTCAACTGCGGGCGGCTGACGGGGGCCAGTCTGTGAGCCCTGGGGGTCCCCCGCCAGCTCTGCCTCTCGCTCACACTGACCTGGTCTAGCTTTGGGCATTTACGAAGTTTCCTTAAATGGCCCTAAACCCAGCACAGGCAGAGCAACACAGGCTGCGACCCTGCATGTCCCTGTCATGTGCCTGCACACGCCTGCACGCGTGTCATGTGCTGTTTCTGCATGTGCCCACGTCTGCGTGTCCGTGTGCCTGTGCACACACGTGCCTTAGCACCCCGCTGTGGACAAGTGGGCCCACGCGAGCCCTGCAGACGCTGTGCACTTCACCCTGGGCACCTGGGGCCTCTCGCATCCCTCGTCATCGCTGTGGGCTGGGTGCCCCTGCAGGAACCCTCTGGTCTGGAAGGACCTACGACCCGCACCCGGGGAGCCCCTGCTGCAGTCCCGTGGGCCTCACCCCTCCTGCCCTGCACTCGGGTCTCAGCCGCCCGCCTCCCCGGCCAAGTCGCCACGTTCGTTGTCCCTCCTTCCCTGCCCCCACCTGACGGCCATCAGCCCCATGAGGGCCCAGCACGTGTTGTGAATCTGGGACTGGGCGCTCTGCACATAACGCCGCTGTTCGCAGGACTCGAAGTCCTCCCCCCAGCCGCCATCCGCCATCTGCCGCGACAGCAGGAAGTTGCAGGCCCGGGAGACGTCCATACCGGCGGTCCTGCAGACAGACACCAGACCCGCACGCCGTCAGGCGGGAGGGGCCGAGCCCAAATGCTCACGCTGGCCAGGCTGGCTCAGGGCTGCAGGGCTGCACTCCAGGCTACTCACCATGGGTGCAAAGGGGCACAGATAAAGAGAAATGCTCTGCAGCTGGACACAGCTCGGACCAAGACCCCTCCCCTCCTTTGACCCAACCTGGCGAGTGTCCTGGACTGTCCATTCCCTTGGCAGTGGGGGTGGGTCAGGCAAGCTGAAGGCCGGGTGGCCCGGCAGACAGGCAGCCGGACCGAGCACTTTCCACGCAGATGCTGTTGGGCCATGAGCCGGGATGGTGGCCTCACATCACCATGCCAGCACCGAAGGAAGGAGCCCAGCAGAAGCCGGCTGACCAGACCCCGCCCCAACACACACTCACCCGTCGTGGTAAGTCTGTCCCATGCAGGCAAAGGCTTCCAGCCCAAACCAGGTGCCATAGGTGAAACAGACGCCCCAGGAGCTGGAGGGGACAGAGGGAACGGCCTCAGCTCTCAGGCCCCTCATGGCAGACAAGAGGGTGGCAATGCCCTCCGGCTGGGGGGCGGTGGTCACTTTCAAGAACATCCGTGTGGCCTTCACAAACCACAGCAACCACAAAGCTCTGCGGCCGAGCCACGGACCTGCCCCTCCTGGCCCTTGGGGGGCAGCTCCCTCTGCAGGAACCTCTGAGCGAGGTCAGAAACAACCCAAATCCAGGGGGACACACGTGATCAGAATCCACACTCAAGGCGCAAGCCTCCAGGCACACCTGACACTCAGCAAATGCTGCCAGGGCGGGGCCAGGCGTTCGGAGGGACAAGGTCTCCCGGCAACCCAGGGCTGGTGGCTTCCTGCAGAGACCTCTGGTGTAGCGCCCGCACAGGGCAGAGCCCCGCGAGCACCGGGGGTCACTCACCCCTCCCAGGAGCCGTCCGCCCTCTGCTTCCGCCGGCAGTACTCCAGGCCCTGCTCCAGGGTCTCCCTGCAACACAGGACGACGGCCCGGTACGCACCCTGGCAACACAGCCACCTGCCCACGTCCACCCACTCTGCGGGCTCAGAAGAGAGCACGTGCTCCACCTTTAAAACGTGTGAAAATAAACTCACAGTTCAGAGAGTTCAGAGGGGACACAGGTCAAGGCAGGGTAACTACAGGGGACAGAGGAGACCAGGGCATGCAAACTCGGGGAGGGGCCCGACGTCAGAAGCAGCCATGGACAGGGTCGAAATTGCTGGGAACAACGTCAGGGACATAGGCTGCAGAAAACCACGCACAATGAAATTCCATAAAGAAAAAAAATTAGAAAACAGAAGATTCTGAGCACAAGAGAGACACGTTGAAGCCTTCTGAAGAAGGCCCGAGAGAAGGTACAATGCAGCCGAGGAGCCCGGGACCCTCGTCTCCCGGGCTCACCCTTTGTCATCTGTCCCCAGTGTGGGTGGCACCCGAGACTTGTTTATAGCCACCAGATTGCTGCCGAGTGGACTGGATGGCCCTCCTGTGACTGCATCCCATGACAGCCCAGCTCTCTCTGGCCAGCAGGGTCCTTCTTTCCCTTGCCAGCAGAGGCCACAGGCCAGAAATGAAGGGTGGCCGCCAGCTGACAGTCAGCAGGAGACGGGCCCAGAGGCTGACACTCCACAGAGGTGGCAGAGACCTGCCAGCAGCCCTGGAGCGCCGGGCAGACCTTCCTTCCTCGATGCTCAGACAAGAGCCTGGTCAGCAGGCAAGGGGACCCAGCAAGGCCTGAACCCCACGGGGGCAGGAAGTGATCGCTGTGTGTTGTTTTAAGCCATCAAGTGTGCAGCAACATTGCTCTCGGCAAAGATGGCGGGACACATGACGTCAGCGGTAAGAAGAGCGGAAATCAGGAAGTTAAAATAGAACTTCAAGCAACACATTTAAAAACTTTGACAAGATATACAATTCCCTAGGAAACTAATTTATTAGACAGCCCGAAGAAGAAATGGGGCTGACAGCCCCAGAACTACCGACAGCGGGGCTCGGAAGTCCGACTTCCCCCCGAGACAACTCCAGGCCTGGCGTTCCGTGAGTCTCGCCAGCGGGCGGCGAACAGCACACACTCTGCTGAGACCCACAAAGCCTTTCGAAGCCAGGCAGGGAAAGTGGGGCGGTGGCCCTCGTGCCGCTCGTTAACGGATGCAGACGCGAATTCTAAACTAACGTCGGAAAACCGCACGCGGCAGATATATCAAGTTAGGATCGTTCCAGAAACGCACAGGTGTTTTAACATTAGAAAACCCTACTGTGATCGTCTGACTAAATTAACAGATAAAAGATAAACATACAATCATCTCACAGACACAGAAAAATTGTTTGCTGAAACACAACACCCGTTCACCATGAAAAAAAAAAACTCAGCAAAGTAGTGAAAAATACTTGTTAACCGGAAAGGGAGCGACTCCCCCAAACCTACCCAAACGTCGGTCCCAGAGGAGAAACGTTAGAAGCGTCCCCCTCTCGAGCCAGGACCTGCGACAAGGGCACCACGTCGCTACTTTCCTCAAAAACCCCAGGCCCAGACAGGCGCTCCGGACACGTAAGGCAGAAAGAGCCGGGCCCCACGAACTCCGCTGGAGAACGGAAGGGACCAGTGCGCGGCCCAGCCCCCCTCAGCGTCCAGCAGCGCCCCCAGGACGGCAGGCCGGCCTCTCACCAGCACGGCTGTGACTTCCTCAACGAAACACTTCTCAACCTGAGTCCTGACTACAGAAAGGCCCTGCGGGCCCAGGACGAGCAGGGGCGAAGCAGCGTGGGATCTGCACCCAGCAGACGACCCCCGCCTGGCCTCTGAGGAGGCCCAGGGAAGGAAGCCCGGCCCCCCGAGCCCTGCCGCCGGCACCCTGGTGCAGGAGCGCGAGGCCACGGAACCAGGAGGGGCATTCTGCTGGCGAGTGTGTCCACTTCGCGACGGGTCACCCGGCGTGATGTGCAGGGTTTGGGCGCTGCTACGCACTGCTGCCAGGCTTGAAGGGGAAAAACACCTGCAGAGACCACCACGCACTCAAATGCACGTGTCTCTGACGCTGCCCGGAAAGAAGACGTGGAAACCTCGTCTCTGTGGTGAGACCGCGGCTGGAGCCCCAGCGGGGGCGCAGGACCACGGTCCTGGGTGTCAGAGCCCTCGCAGGAGGCTGGCTCTCCGCGGCGAGGCTGGCAGCGTCTAGGCCCTTGGCCCTGGGCTGGTGGCACCGGGGCTGTGTCCGAGGTGGCTCTTACCTGATCTCCCCGGGCCTGTGCTCCGGGAACTGTGTGTGGAAGACGGTCAGCGCCTGCATCACAGACGAGGTGCACTCCACATACGTGTAGTCGATCATGATGTCCCCTGGCAACACCAAGGGGGACGAGGAGTGAGCTTCACTGCGGCTGCCCACTTTGGCAATTCAGGCCAAATCGTGAAGGACAAAGCACCGTCACACAAGGAACCTGACCATCTGCCAGAAGAAGCAACGACACCTCCACCAGTAACCAGCCCAGGTGGCAGGCAGTACCTCCACGAGGGACCTGGAGGCCCCTCTGTGCTGTGGGACGGCAGAGAGCTGCACTGCACCCCAAAAGCCTTCCACTGGACTGTGTTCACAATGACAGCGAGGTCCAGTGGTCCTGGGGTCAGAACACCAGGGTAGAGCACACACAGAACCAGGCCACACAGACCAGAATTGAGACGCACAGGGGACACAGGGTGGGAGGGTCCACACAGACACCCCTCACAAGGAACACTGAGGAGAATACGGCCGGGCTGGGCCTGAGCTCGGAGACCCGTGCTGCCCCCACGTACAGCGGGGACACCACAGCCGCTGTGGAGGCCCAGAGATTTGGGGGGCGCTGTCAACTGTCGGAGCTTTGGGGCACAGCCCGCAGCCAGGGGAAGACTTCGGGCCTCTGGCCTGCAAACAGGCCCCCGCCACTCACCGAACACCTCCGAGGGGTTGAGCAGCTCCAGTAGGTGGCCCCCGCGCTTCGTCTCATAGGTGGCAAACCCCCCATCGGCGTTTCTCATGCTCAGCAGCTGGAACCAGAAAGACGCACGCCCTAGGCCAGTGCACGAGACACGGGCTGTGGCCCTCCCAGCTTCATGGCCAAGCTGAGCGCCACGGGCAAGGGCCGGCAGCGCCAGCCAGTGTCCACGCTGGGTCATGGCCCTTGGTGCCTGACGGGGCTGCAACTTCCATCAGCCACGTACGCTGGAGTGACCGTGGGGGACGCCCTGACACACACACACCCCACCAGTAACCATGGGGGACACCCACCCCAACACACGCACGCACCCCACCGGTAAGCGGTGTCGGTGCAGCTGAGCCGCGTGGCCACAGGCACTCTGCGGGGGCTCCTTGCTCTCAGGCAGCCTGTGGAGACTGTCAGTCCCCCGAAGGGCACGGAGCGGCCAGGCCTGTGAGCCCCCAGCTCCAGGGAGAAAACAGGGCTGCAGCCACCACCCTGAAGCCCACCCTACCCCATGGCCAGGCCAGGGACACTGACTCCACACCCAGTGGGGGCCCCAGCCGGCCAGGCACAGGTGCCCTCACGGGACGTGCCCTGGAGCTCTCGCCCGAGTGCTGGCTGACACGGGCGCCGTGGCACATGCAGCCGAGGGCATGGCTCCTCCCGGCGGTCACGGGCCCAGGGACCTCCACGTGCTTAGCAGCCTCGGGGCCTGGTGGCCACAGCCCCATGCCCAGCAAACTCACCACAGCCACAGCATCAAAGAGCTGCTGTTTCGAGGTATGTGTGGTGACAAAGGGACACTTCTCCTGCACGAGAAGGATGGACTTCAAGGCCTCGGCGGTGCAGTCGGCGACGATCCAGCCACAGTCCAGCGTGCTGAAGGAGAAGGCGCCCTGCGGAGCACGGGCCTGTGACGGGTGGGGTGGGGACTGCCCGGGCCACAGCCCCAAGCCACACACGTGTGGCCAGCCCAGCCTTCCGGCATGACAATCCACACAGGCCGCAGTCTCCCACCGCCACCCTCGGACCCCGCTACAGGACAAGCACGAGAAAAGGGCGAGGCGTCTTCCCAACCCGAGGACATGGGGACGGTCGTGTCCCCGAGGACATGGGGACGGTCGTGTCCGTGCTCACGGCCCTTCCCACCCTCACCTCCCCCGTCACTCCAGGTCACACCCTCACAGCTCATCTCACGTCTGTGCGGCTGTCGGGAGACAGGACGCTCGTGCCCAGCACGGGGACGAGCCCGCGCGCGCAGCCCCTCGCGCACCACTGCACTAGGGACTGTCTGGAGAGTGCCAGGCACCCCGCACATGGTCCGTCAGGGCGACAAGCGTGGGGGCCCAGGAAGAGTGCTCCCCGAAGGCGAGGCCCCGCACGTGGCAGGCAGCCTCCCGGGGCTGCCGCAGCTGCAGCACCTTGCACATCTGGCGGTAGTACTTCTGGTAGTCGGGTGGGTTATCTGGGACCTGGGCGCACAGGAGAGAACAGTCACTGCCATGGGCAGACTCCAGGGCAGAGGGGCTCCGGTGCAGCAGGACAAGGGGGTCCAGAGATGTGGCCTCTAGACCACTGGTGCCTGAGAAAGCTCTCTGGGCACCACCCTGCCCACCACTGGAGAACACAATCGGGCACCCCTGGAGCTGAAGAGGGCAGGGTAGGGGCGACAGGAGGACCCCAGGCCCCCAGGGCTCACCTGTGACATCTGCAGAAACTCGTGTGCCTTCTGCAAGCAGGACGCAAACTCGGGCCTGTGTTGTGCATCTGCCTGGAAGAGAAAAATGTGAGCCATCAGCCACCAGACAATGCACGGGTGGGCCTGACAATGTCTTGCCACCCCCGGGACCGGAGACAAGCCGACCCAGGGTCTCAAGTGTCTATGACAAGTCAGAAAAAGACAACGGCGAAATGAAGTGAACAGAGGAAGCCACCATGGAGTGGCCCACCCTGCACGGCCCGCCCAGAGCTCTATGGCTCGGCGCTCTGTCAGGATCTGCCAGGAGCAGACAGAGTCTGGTGGGAGCCTGGAGCAGCCCCGCCGCCCGGTGGCCCGGGACACCCCCAGACCTCCCTTCCACTGTCTCGCCGGCCCACTGCCCCGGGCTGCCGGGCAAGACCCCGCCTCCACTAGACTGTTGCCAGATGCCTCACAGCCCAGGAGCCAAGAGTAAGGCCAGCAGTGCGTGTCTCTGCCAAGCTCAGGGGCGGACACGTGGAAAGGTCGGCCGATGGCTGGAGAGCAGGGACACACACGTACCTCCAGCAGAGCTTGGATGCTGAACGAGGTGTCCCAAACCTGTGAGCCATTGGTGCCCTGCACGCAAAGGGAAGGCTGTTAACAGCAGCCAGGGCGGCACCCTCCTGCAGCCATCGTCCCCTGGGGACCGAGAGCTCCCACAAAGAGGTAGGGACCAGGTTGACACCTGACCCAGACCCTAAGCTCTGTGTAGCCCTCAAGCTCGCGAGGGCCTGACCAGGGCCAGCCCCGCAAGCAGCCCCACCTGTCTTCACCGGGCTACCAGCAAGAGCAGAACTATCAGGGCACCTCAGGACGGCCACCACCCAGGACCTCCTCCACTGCCCACCCACCGACGGCCTTTGCCCCAGGCAGTGATGACCAGTGGCCAGTGTACACCGAGGACGCTGCTGGAAGCTCTGCATTTCCACACAAGCCAGGCAGGTAACAACAGATGAAACCACCTAGGGACCTAATAGCTCCCCAGCTCACTGTCCCCAGGGTCTCTGCAGCTGAGACAGGACAAGGTCCTGTGACGTGGCACCCCACCCGCAGGTTCACACACAGCAAATACGCTGAGGGGTGGAGGGAACAGCGCTGTCGCCAGATCATCTACAACATCCGAACATGGTGGGCTAGCCGCATAGCACCCCGCAGCCTGCGTGCAGAGGCCAGAGACGCTGCATGCCCTGGAGGCACGGGGGCCTGGAGGGCAAGGCTCTGCTCCCGAGGCCGCGCCTCCCACTCAGGTGGCGTGAGGGCTCTGGATCACGCGGCCTCTCCACCGCAGCTCTGGGCCACTTGGGCTCCCACAGCCCCAGCCCCTGGGCTCCCCTGCTGTGGCCGGCAGGACGGGCGGGTCCCCCAGCCCTCCCCGCACCGCCAGGGCTCGTGCGGAGCGACTGCTGAACACAACAGACCCATGGCGGGCTGCCCCATGCCTCACCTGCATCTTCATGCCATCGAGGCCCAGCCTGGGAAGGAAAAGAGCCCGGTCAGGGAGCGAGGGCAGAGCTGGGGCCAGGCGGCACCCACGGCCATGCCCGCGTGAGAGCCGCTGGCTCGCTGCACAGGGATGCCAGGAGGCTCCCTCCAGGACAAGGAGCCCCTCCAGCCCCAGGGCACCGTTCACAACTGACCCGCTACCCTCGTCCCCAAGGCCTTCCCGATGGTCCCCGAAGCAGCCCTGTCTGTCCACAGGCTTCCTAGTTCTGCCTTCCGGAAATGCCCAGAGTCTGCACTTTGTGGTGGCTCCTTCCACTGAGACAGCCCTCCCAAGCCTCCACCAGACACCGGGCCCCTCACCGACACGTGACACACAGACACGCGCGAGTGGTGGCCCCGGCACAGCCCCACGCCACGTCTGCACCAGGCTCGAAGCTACACCTGCCAGGGCCCTCACCAGAGGTAATCGGGAATTCTGGAGATGTGCTCCTGGAACACACTGGAGGCCGGCCCGTCCATGTGCCAGCGCACGAGCATGTTGATGGTCTTCGAGATCTGAGGGGACAGGCCTGTCAGCACCGTGTGGCACACCGGTGGGAAGCAGGCTGTCAACCGACACTGGAGGCCCCAGCGCAGGCCCTCGGGCCGGTGAGCCTTCTGCTCTGACCCTCCTTCCTCGAGCCAGACCGGCCACAGTCATGCTCTAAGAAGCAGGGTCTCCCCGAAAGGCCAAAAGGGGCCGAGGGCGTGCACACAGAATGGAGGGCGAACTGCAAGAGGCACCGTGAGCCCAGCCGGTGGCGAGCAGGCAGAACCACCATGCGAGGACTGGAGCAGGTGTGTGGGCTGAGGCGCACAGGGTCCAGACCTGTGGCAGGGGCCACAGATCAGAGCCACGTGTTCCAGAGACCCAGACCTCCCCACGGGCTCCCCCAGGCAGAGACCCGACTAGAATGCACGTGCACCCCCATCGGACGCGTGTGCTCTACACGGCTGGCCAGCCATCACTGAAGGCCCATGGAGTCCCTGTGGCCCAGGGAAGACCTGGGAGCAGGGTCGGGAGGGGAGCTCGGTGACTGTATGCACTGGGTGGGCCCAGAGGACCTGCGGTCACAGCCCCCAGGAGCTCACAACCACTCTGCCTCCTGCAACTGCTACCCTGCTCTGCACCAGAGGTGGCCACAGAGCCCCGCACACCTGGCTGCACCTGGCCTCTGCCTGCCCCGCAACTTGCGGCCGAGTCAGGTCAGGAGCCCGGAGGCTCAGAGCAGTGGCGGTTCCCACCGTGGGGCTCGGAGGAGCCAAGAACAGAACCCGAGCAGCCCTGATGCGCTAAACTCATCAGAGAAGGGCAGACGGGGTCATGGGACATGGCTCGCCAGAGACCCTACAGGTGGCCGCAGAAACAGCGCTCAGACACGCCGGCTGGTGGGATGGGGGGAGGACCATGCTCACAGGTCGGGGCAGAATGAGGTCCTGTGGGATGAGACAGCTGCCTGCAGGGAGACCGCACTCCCAGCTCCGCAGACTGGCCACTGGGCCAGCACCTACCCTGGGCTGTGGCCAGGTGCACATTCCAGGCCGATACCCAGCGAGTGGGGACACTGACCGGGCCGATGCTCAGGCACTTGGAGAAGCGGTCGTCAGCTGCGATGTGCTCATACAGCCTCTGGACTGCCCGCTGCCGCAGGCTGGTGCTATGGTGCCGCTCGTACAGGTCGAGGATGGCTGTGGGGACGAGGGCATCAGCGGGCACCGGGCAGGGAGAGGAGCTCCTGGCCTCAGCCCAGACCAGGCAGAGTTCCCCAGCAGCCTGCCATCTTTCTGTCCTCCTGGCCCCGCTGTACCTCACTCCGTATGCAGTCCGCCCCCCACACCTGGCGGCCGCCCACCTCACAGCTGTAAGCGGGGTCCTCGGCACTCAGGAGCACCCAGCAGGCACGGGGAGCACGACTGTGCCATCTCCGAGGGGAGGTTCCGCAGGGAGATGGGGCCTGGGGTCCCTGCCTGCTCTCCCCCAGGGAAGGGATGCCACTCGAAGGCCCTCAGCCGGAACCGGAGGCCCAGCTCGTTCCCAGGGCGAGGACAGGGCAGGCCTGCTGCAATGGAGGCGCACCACTGGCCCCGTCGTCACGTGACCCAAACGACAGGAGAGGACACTGGTCATCACCTCAGGGGCCAGCTGACCCGGGGAGACACCCACCGTACGCTGCACGGAGCAGCCAGCTGTGTGGCGTGTACAGGTCGCCGGGGGCCACGTTGTCCCTCTGCGCCGGCCAGTCTATGCTGGCGTAGTCTTCCACGTAGAGCTCCTGGGGATGCAGCCTCAGCACAGGGCTGCCAGACGCCCTCCCTCCACCCCACCCACCCCGTCCTGCTTCCCGGACTGGGGGACTGGGCTGGCACCCGTCCCACCTGGCACGAGCTCCACTGGGCAGTCACATAGGAAAAAGAAGGGTGGCGCCACCCCAACCCCAGGGCCCTGTGGGGGGCACACGAAGCGGCAGGCCTCAAGGGTGCCCCGGGAAGCTCTCACCTGGCGCAGGCTCTGGACCAGGGGGTCCTCCTCGGCTCTCAGCCGAGTGGCATAGCAGTAGCTCATGGGCAGGTAGACCATCCGACAGTGGCACCAAATTGTGGACGGATGCGCGGGGACCCAGGAAGGCAGCAGCCTGGGGGAACAGTGCATCAGCAAGGGCCCCAGCCCCCCCACCATTGCCACTACTGGGTCCCAGGCCTCCCGAGCATGGACACAGTGGATAGCTGTCCAGGCCCAAGTTAGCACAGCCAGCCCTCATAGCCAGAGGGGTCCCAAAGGTTCCCGGAGCCTCACCTCCTGAAGGGAACAGTGGGACCCTACTACGCATAGAAACGTTTACTGAAAAAATGTCATAGTTTTCATTAGATGTCATAAAATGTCGCAAGATGCTGGTTGTGTCAGACGGGAAAGGCCTAGCGTGGACTTTGCTGACTGTTTAAATAGTACTGTACTTCTGCTGTAAAGAAAATTCTCCTATCTGAAATGTTCAGGGGTAAAGTATGACGCCTGGGATTAACTCTGTCACCCACCAGCAAAACAGACACGGGGACAGACGAAACGGCATGCACACCCCAATGCTGAGGCCAGCGAGGGGTGCTGGGCTTTCACCTTCTCTCTACTCTGCAGACGCTCGAGAACAAGATGCAACCATGGCCGTGCAGGCCACAAAGCCAGAGGGGCCCCCTTCCACACCAGGCGGTCTACAGGGCACCCCGCCGGCCCGACCAACGGCACCTCCCTCCCTCCTCCTGTCTGCCCGCGGGACTCAGCCAGGCAGGGCCGCCAGCAGTCCAACCACGCCCCGCTCCACAGAAGGGACCGCCCCTCGTCTGGGTAACAGGCGGCAAGGGGCGAGGGCCCCGCTGGGCCCTGCGGAGCAAGCGCACCACATCTCTGGGAGCACGGTGTGGAGGCCTTCCCAGCTGTAGACATTCAGGACGGCCAGCCAGAACTTCCCCCAGGACGGGATGGCCACGGCTCCGCCTGAGGAGAGAACAGACCTGCGTCACCTCCCCTGGGTGGACCCTTGGAGCCCATGTGGCCTTCTTGCAGGAGCTGAAGGCAGGCCTACTAAGGAGCTCAGCCCCACTAGCAGGCCCGACCCCATAACTTCGGGCGGGACCTGAAGCTGCCCCAGGGTGAGTGACCAGCCCCAGGACAGGCGTTCGCAGCCCCACCTGGAGGGAGCAGCACACGCGGGCAGCTACCTAGAAAGGTGAGGGCCCAGATGCCCACAGCAGCCGTGCCACAGGGGCCTAGGGAAGGTGACCAGAGCAGCGTGCATACACTCAGCCTCCTCTTGGGGTCACTCCTAGCCACCCCGGCCTGTGTCCCTGCTCTGCAGGCAGGCCGGGGCTCCAATACGGTGTCAGTGACACTGTGGCCCAAGTTGGAGCCTGCCGAGCAATACAGGTCCCAGACACAGAAACACTGTCCAGACCCGAGGAGGGGACATGGCCAGGCGCCTGAACACAGCAGGGAACCAGAGGCTGGGGGGACTGGTTCTGAGCAGGAGCAGGCATGAGGTGGCGGGTCCCAGCAGAATGCACACAGGAGGCCTGACCTGGCCTGCAGGTCAGGAGGACTCCCGGAGAAGGGACATCTAAGGTGCCAGGTCCTGGCTGAGGGCTGCCATGGCGGCAGATAGGGCAGGATGGAAGGTGGGTCACAGGCGGTAGGAGCGCACGCTGAGCCCAAGGTGGGAAGGGGCTTCAGGAGCAGACGGGAGCCCCAGGGAGCCTGCGCGAGCAGGAGGCAGGTGGGGGTCATCAGGATGCAGGCAGGCCCGACCTGCCAGCTCCGTGGAGCGGTGGCAGCTATGGGCCACCCCAGGGACGTGGTGACTCTCCCGCACAGCCCACAGAGAGAGGGTGTCCCCATGGGCAGCACACAGGAGGGTGAGCGTGGGGATGTGGTGCAGCCCCCAGCCCCTGCTCCTTCCGTCTAAAGGTCGCTGCAGGCCACGCCCGCCAGCAACATGTTAGCCTGTTCTCTAAAATGACCAGAATTACATGGTCACCTTACCTTGCTTTTTAAAAATCACTGGCCAGGTCGGACGGTCCCTACTCCGGCTCTGATGAGCCCGTGCTCACGGGTCTGGCCCATGTTTCGGCTGACAGTGCCTCTACTTCTATTCGCAAGGGCTTATTAAGCCGAGGTGACAAGGAGTCTTTACCCAGGGAGCACTGTGCAGGGTGTACCTTTCTCGTGGAGAACATTCCGGGCTCGTGTCAGGTCCGGGTCGTCGGGCCCAACGCCCAGGATTCTGAGGGACACGTAGTTGAGCGCAGTCCCAAACACTGTGGACTTGTCTTCAATGTGCCTGCACAAGCAGGAGACAGGATGAGAATACATCTTTTATGGCTTTTAAGAAATTAAGCAATGCTTTCTAGAAAATTCCTTAGAAAATCAAGAAGACTAGAACACCTTCCACTGTCTTGACAATACAAGAAACCCAGAAGAGCCACTTCCGAGGACAACTCCATAGTTCTAAAACCGCCCGTGCAGGACCCACCGACCTCAGGCCTCTGCCCCTTCCCACACCTCAGTCAGCAAGTCCCAACTCAGGCCCAGTCAGCACTAAACCACACAGAATGCATGACAAGGTGACACGTTAGGGCAGGCTAGGAGTCTGAGGCGTCATAAGCACCACCCAGGCCTTGACATTTGTCATGACATGCTGGGACCCGCAGGCCAAAGAGCCAGGCCCTTGAGCTCAAGGCCCACAGCTCTGGCTGAGCTGTCCCCCTCGGGTTCTGTCATGAGGACCAGTGGTGTGGACCTGGCCTGCCAGAACCCACGACAGAGCGAGCAGGTAGCCAACTGCCTTGGGGGAGGGCGCGGATCCCAGAGCCAGCCCCACCAGAGAAAGGCAGGCCAGGATGGGGAACTGGCCAGCCCAGCTCCGCCCCGAGTCAGAACACCCCTTCTGCCTTAGTGATGACAGCCAGCTAGCTTTCACTGTGCCATGAGGGTCACGAGTCTCTCGATCGGTCACGAAACCAATTCACAGCACAAGCTGTGACAGTGAGCTCCCCCTCCAATCACCCTGGGTCCACAGCTAGTCACTCCACCCCTCGCAGGTGTGTGTCCGATGTGAGGATGTGTGTGCACGTGCACGCACTCACAGGCCCCAGCCGCCGTCCGGGAGCTGCACCGACCGCAGGTAACGCACAATCTCTCTTCTGTACCCCGCTGGCAGAGGGATGCGTGCCACGTGGCAGGTGATCAGGAGGCCTGTGTGGCAGAAAGGATGTTCTGTGCTGGGAGTAGGCACTCAGCTGGGAGTAGGCACTCTCTCGCCCCTGCCGAGAGGGAGGTGTTCCCAAAGACCTCCTTCCCAAACATGCCTGCCAAGGCTTCCCCTCCTGCCACCGTCAGGGACTATGGGGCAGGCCCTGGCGCAGCAGCCACAACTGTGCCAGTCCTGCCTGGGCACAGGGAGCCCACCTGGCCACTCCAGGGCCCCACCAGCTGGGACACCCTTCGTGGGGTGACAACTGCTATCTATGCTACTGTTTTATAAGCAGTTTATTAGCATCTGGCGCTTTGCACATGGGGGCCTTGGACAATAATCTCTACACAGAGAACCGTCTCTTCCCTGCCTGGCCCTCCTGAGCATGGTGCTCACAGGTTCCCCCCAACCCCGGCCCCTGGCATGACGTGCCATGAGCGTGACCGGCTCAGACACATCACAGTCCAGGTAGCCACAATGGCCACAGGCACATCTCAGAGAACACGCCCTGGAGGAAGGGCAGCAAGGTGCCAAGATGCCACAGAGGCTCACAGAAAAGAAGCCTCGTGGCTCTGCCAAGACAGGCGACACACAGGCAGGGAGCAGAGCCAGCGTCTTCTCCTTCTTACAGGTGAAGAAACCGGGGCATGGGGCCCAGAACCAGTGCTCACCAGTGACGCACATATGGGCACGTGTGTCCACAACAGATTCTCATCATCCCCATGTCACAGGTACGGCAGCCAAGGCACCTGAGATCCTACTGCCTTGCCCAGGGTCAGAGTGAACCCTGGGAAGGGCCTCAACAGGCTCCAGGTGGGGCCAAGGGAAGAACGAGCCCGACCTGCACCCAAGGACAGGCCCACATCCAGGCGGCAGCCGGGCTTGAAAGCAAAGACAGGAGCTCCACAGAGAAAGGTCTGTGCATGGGATGACGTTCTACACGGGGCTGCAGGCCGAGGATGGGCACCCGGATGCAATACCCCGGCACTCCCCAACCCAACCTGTAGCTCACTGGCTGAGCTCCATCAGCCAGCCCTCCGAGTTGATCTCATGCCCGAGCTGCCCAAGGAGAACTTGAGATCCCCATCCACCCCTGTGCCCGCCTCTGGCACCGCTGCACAAGCTCAACCCTTCACCTGCAGTGCCCCTGCCGCTCTGCACAGGGACTGCCCCGTCAGGATGCTGGGCGGGGCAGGCCGTGCCTTCCCACCCGGCCAGCACCAGCAGCAGGACAACCAGGGCGCCGGGAAACCCTCCACGACCCTCCACGACCCTCCACGCGAACTCCTGGGCAGGCACCTACCTGCTCGCTCGCTCAGCACAGATGGCCACCAAGGATGTGACCCAGGTCAGGCCAGGACCCCAGACCCCAAAGATACCCCACAGTGGCCTTGCCCACAGGCCGGGGCAGCACCCTCCTACCTGGCAGGAGGAAGAGTGGGCCGCCGTAATCACCCGCCCAGTGCCCATCCTCGGCCTGCAGCCCCGTGTAGAACGTCATCCCATTCAGAGCCCCCTCACGGGCTGTGTGGGCTTTGGGCAAATCTCTAAAGTAACTCTTCTGCAAAGGAGAAAAGAGAGGAGGGCTGAGGGGTGGGGGCCAGGCCAAAGAAGCCCTCGTCACTGCCTGCTGAAGTGGAAATAATGAGAAGTTTCAGCTGTTTCCAGCGAAAACCTGAAACGCTCTGATGATGGTGTTACCATCGCAGCAAAGTCAAAGACAGTTGCACATTCTCAGTTTTGCTTTCCAGCCACACACGTTTGCAAATTTCTTCACAACCTCGCCAAGACACCTTAACTATAAACCAGGTGCCCAAAACCGTGAGGTGGGGAACCGATGCCCACTCAGACCCGGGTCTCTCACAGGAAGGGGCCAATAGACCGCACAGGGACTGAGGCCAGGGCTCGGCAGGGAGACCCCATGTAAACTGACACTCTTTTACGAACTGAATTTCTCATACGAAATTCATTGGAAGATAAACTTTTGTGCGGATAAAAACAAAATTAGAGCAGTTTCTTAACCATGACAGCAACGGAGGGATTGATGCAAAGGGGTCCATTCAATTCACGCTCTGTAAGTCAACTGACTCCCACAGGAACCAGCTTCAGTGGCTTGTGGCCCAGGCCTCACATCACATATCTCTTTTCACAAGGGAAAAAACACTTTTTACAGGCAACTTTTTAAAACTCTCTGTTGGTTCTTGGTGCTCCTGGCTAGGGAAATGGGATGCGGGCAGGTTTCTGCTGGTGTCGCAGACATTGTGTGTGACCAGCACGACCCAACACCTACGGTGTCCAGTCCCAAAGAGACGGCTTCCAGTGCAGTCTGCTCCCGGCTAGGGTTTTCCTCTTCTGGAAAATACGTCCACACCTGTCTCCCCCTCTCACTGCTGAGTCGCCAGCGGCTGAGATCGGTGGCCGGCTCTGTCTTTTGGGGCACCCCTCTTCTACGCAGACACCTGAAAATGACCGTGCGCAAGTGAGCGGCCATCCCGCCTACCCCCGACGAGGTCAGAGCCCAAAGGGCTCACTTTCAACAACCCACAAGCAGGCCATTATTCGTCACCCTGCAAAATAAAACACTCTCGGCGCCACTTCTGCCTGTACGTACCGCTCCATTATTAGTCGTGGCGACTGGAGACGCTGGCCACCGGGACCTCCGCCCAGGCCCCCCGCCCCGCCCCGCCCCACCCCACCCCACCGGACTCTCCTCAGCCCTGTCCCCGCCAGGCGGCCCCCCAGCACACGCAGAGCCTCTGCTGGAAGACCCCTCCGCGGCGACCCTCCCCAGCTCCGCGACCACGCCCTTCCTTCTTGCAGGGTCCCGAGCGCGAGGACTCACGTGCCCTCCGTCATGATTGCCGCCAGAACCTCCACAGCGATGCCAGCAGCCAAATACCCTAGCGGGTGCCCGCAAACCTGCCGCCCCCACGCACTGCGCAGGCGCGCATCTCGGACGACACAGAAGCACTGTGAGCAGATGCTCGAGCAGCCAATCAGAGCGCCGCGAGGGTGCGCTCAGGGCGCGTCCGGCTACTGCAGTGGTGGAGCACGCGAAGCCCCACGGCGGAGGGGGCGGGGCCTGGCCCGAGTGGGCGGGGCGTGCGCGGGCCGCCAGTGCCCCCGGGGGCCGGTGCTGGCCCGGGAGCGCCGGGCGGGGCGAGGCTCGGCGGCGCGGGCTGGGGAGGGCGGCGCTGAGGAGGAGCGGCCCCGCGTCGAGGCGAGAAGGGCCCTCCCGCAGGGGCCGGGGAGCCGGGCCGGTGGGGAGCGAGGGTCAGGCGGAAGGAGCACGGGGGCCGGGACGCAGGCTGCGCGGTCGCGTCCTAGAGGAGAAGCGGAGATGGGCGCCCGAGGGAGCGCGTGGGGGGACGGTGGCGGGCCTCCGGAGGGCGGGACGCGGGGAGCGTGATGGGCCCCGCGGAGGCTGCACGCGGGCGGGCTCCGCTCCTCGCGGACCTGTGGGGCGACGTGGCAGGACGATGAACAGGCGTTAGCCCACCCGCCCCGCCGCAGATGCAAAGCTGGTTCCGAGCATGGCTTAGATCCGAGATCCAGAGGGCTGTCACACCAACGAACCGCCCAGCTTCTGGCTCCGCTGGACAACAGCGGCCTCCGGGCCACGGAGCTGCCCCACCAAGTGCCAATGAGAAGACACTCTCAGCCTACAGAGCCCAGAAACTACCCAGAGGAGCCTGAGCACACCTGACCCTATCTGCCCCCCTCCCCCGCCCCCCGGATTCACCAAGTCACTTACCTGCCTGGAGGTGGAAAACGGGCTGGAGGTTCTCTCTGGAGACGCCCCTGCTGGGAACAAGGGCTCCCACGCGCACGGACATTGAACTGAGTCTGGCCAAGCTAAGGGAGAAAGGTTTCAGCTGGAAGAGTTTGAGTTTTGAAATCCTACTCGACTGGACCTTTTATAAATAAATAATCCTCTTTAATATCTAAGAAAGAAAGGAAAAAGCAAAAATCTATTTGAGAATTCACAGATAAGTTTCTAGGGACAGTAAATAAAAATAAAAATATGCTCCTCTCTGCCTGCACCTACCAATTCCAGCTCGGGCGATAAACTGGATACAGAAGACTCCGACATTTTTGGTAGGGGCAACTGGGAATGTGGTGATGTCACCTTCTAAAGAAGGGAAGGTCTGAAGGAGACTTTCAACTTAGTTTGGGGGACATGTTAAGATAGATTCCCATTAGACATTCAAGTGGTTATGTTGAGTAGGCTAACTTTCTAGAGAGGGGTCAAGGTTAGAGAGAGGACTTTGTGAGTCACCTGTTTTCAGGTGACGTTTGAAAACATAAGATTGGAAGAGATCAACTGGGGAGTATTCCAAAGAGAATACTTTCAAAGAAGGACGAGCTCTGGGGCACCAACTGTTTGTCGTCTAGAGGAGAAAACCCATAGAAGCCAAGGGAAGACATAGTGATCTGTGCAGAAGTTTTGGAGGGATTGTACAATGAGGTCTGAGAAGTGATTAGATGTGGGAAAACAAATTAATGACTTAATGAGCAGTCTCAGATGTGAGGAGAAAAGCCCCATGGCAGTTTTAAACAAAAAGAGGGGAGGGAGGATCTACAGTTAAACATGCCGTATTGAGCACAGGCATTGACTCCCGATTCCCACCCAAACCCACTTACACAGTAAGAGAGACCAAAACTCACGGTGGAAAATGGGAGGGAATAAATGAGATCGACAAAGGTACAGAGGCCAAGAACACCAGTAGCGGTAACTCACTCAGCAAGCCAGAGAAAACAGAAGGCGATGTACGGGGGTGAAGCCATCAGGAAGATACCGCTCCTATCACGGAACCCCAGGAAGGCGCAGAAGGGGGAGGACTGGTAGGAGGCTTGAACAGGAGCAGTGTGACGATAGACCTTTTCCCCTACCTGGGTGGAAGCCTGCAGCAGTTGAGTCAGCACAGGTGAGAACTCAGGCACAAGGCATAGTGAGGGCCGCTGAAAGCAGGGGGTTGAGTGGGAGCCCAGCCACACTGACCCCACTCGGCCATAGAGCTTTCGGGCAGTAGTGGGAGAATTTCTCTGGAGGTAACGGCCCCCCAGAGAGACCTGCGAACATTGGCAGCTGGGACCCAGAGGAAGAGCGGAGAAGCCTGTCAGCTGGCAGGCTTTATCCGTTGACACAGAGCTTCCAACAACCTCCTCGGAGCCCCACTGTCAACGTGAGCCAGACATTTGAGGAAAACCTCTACCACAAAATGTAGCAACACAGAAAACAGAAAGTTTGAGAAATGGAGATGACACAAGGTGTGGAAGAGGAGCTTGACGAGAGACAGGCTGCTGTACCCACGAAACAAAAGCCATCTGACACACCCCTTCCCCTCCCGCCTCGTTCTCCTCCATGCCTATCACCGATCAGCATACCAAACAGTTTTCATATTTACCTTGTTTATTGCCTCTCTCCCCACTAAAATATAAGCCTCGTGAGTGCTGAAATTCTTGTTTGCTGCTATATTGCCAGTACCTGAAATAATGCCTGGCATGCAGTAGATACGTCAGAGGTATATACTGAATAAATGAGTGAACAGGATTCTCTAAATAAAAAACACTAAGAAAAAACTCTTAGAAATAAGGCTGCATATTTTAAAAGTCACGAGAACAGGAAAATGGAGAAACTTTTGGATAATAGGAAAAAAAGATAAAGATATAAAAAACAGAAAATTAGATCAACCCAGGTGGTCAAACATCTGAACATTAGGAGTTCCAAAGGGAAATAGTGGAGGGAAAGAATATATTAAATAATTTCCAAAAGTTTCCAGAATTTGAGGATAATTTTCCAGGTTGAAGGGAATGGCAGATTATTTTTTTTTATATTAAGATGAGTTTTTTTCCAATTAGTTGGCATTGAATATTATATTAGTTTCAGGCGTACAGCATAGTGGTTAGACATTTACATAATTTACAAAGTGATCCCCCACTAAGTCTAGTACCCACCTGACACCAATTATTATAATGTCACTGACTGTATTTCGAATGCTGTTCTTTGCATCCCCGTAACTATTTTGTAACTACCAATTATACTTCTTAATCCCTTCACCTTTTTCACCCAGCTCCCCACCCTCCTCCCATGTGACAACTATCAGTTTGTTCTGTGCGAGTCTCTGGTTTGTTCATTTATTTTGTTTTTTAGGTTCCACATATAAGTGAAATCATACAGTCTTTCTCTGTCTGACTTATTTCACTCAGCATAATACCCTCTAGGTCCACCCATGTTGTCACAAATGGTAAGATCTTATTCTTTTTTATAGCCAAGTAAGAAGTCCAACTACCCTGAGGCCACCTTACTTGAGGAAGCCGAGTCACATGGTGAGGTCACAGGTAGCCACTAGGGTTAAAAGCTGCAGCTGAGCCCCCAGCCAACCACACAACATCAGCTGCAGCCATGTAAGTGAACAGTCTGGGACATCCAGCTTAGTCAAGCTTTCAGATGATTGCAGTCCCAACCAATACCTGCCGGCCACCGCAGGAGAGATCCCAAGAGAAAGCTGCCCAGCTGAATCCCCAAATTTATGCTACTGTGTTTGAGTAGTTTGTGACACAACGATAACTACTGAGAAAAAACAAACAAGCAAGCAAGCAAAAAAAAACACTACTAAATGCCCGGCACAGTAAATTGGGCAGAGAGTAAGGGAGGAGACCAACACATCACGCATGTTGGTGAGAAATTTGAGAACACTACAGATACATAGGATCTTAAACTTCCAGCAACAAAAAACCACAGAGCAGTGACTTCCAATCTAAAATCCACTTTCCATTTAAATGATTAGTCAAACATAAGAGTAGAAATAAAGATATTTTAGATGTGCAAGCTCAGAGGCTACTAGAAAATGGTCTCCATAAAATGAGAAAGCCAACCAAAGAGGAGGAAGATGTGACTCAGAATCTAGCAAATGTCCAAGCTGCAGCTGAAAGATGGGGGTTTCTCGGGGGTGGGGGTTCCCGGGGGTCGCTTCCACAAGAAAAGTAGAGCTAGCACATTTCCTGATGCACGTGACCGTGAGGGGAGGAGCTTTACACTTAGGGTGGACAGTTTCAGGAGAAGCCCTGATAGGAACACACAAAACCAAACGAATGGAAAAACAAGGCAACTGACTCCAGGAAAAACAAAGTGGTACTGAAAGGAAATGTCATCATAAAACAAAACCAGGCTGGACCACAAACAGTATTGACAGTCACACTAAACTCTGCATACAGATTCCAGCCGTTATAGTAAACTTCTGGGCGACTAGGAGGAGAGGAAATGCAGATATGTGTGTCGGGGGATCCATGTTGCAGAGAGAATAAATAGTGCAAGAGCTAACTGCTCTTCCCTGGTAGGAAATCACCAGATAACGTTGAAATCAATTTAAGAAATAGCACTGTTTACGTCTTTATTGATAAACATGAAGTTGATCACTGAAGAATGCCCTAACAGAGTTGATGGGTGTCTGTCCTGGGGAAGCGGGGATTGGCGGGTGGATTTGGTGGTGGTGGTGGTGGGATGAGGAAGTTCTGCTCTTTGCTTCTGTTTTCTCAGTGAAATAAGCAAGGTCTATATGTACCTAAGGATGTTGGAGGTTTGAGGAGAATGAGAAGATACAAAATAGTCTTCTCGGTGAGTCTAGAGGCTGTCGGATTACAACGGGGGATGCTGAATGCCAATTTCATATTGGTCATCGCCCGGTCTGTTAATACCTCTTTCTGTCTACAGCTCAGATGTTTCCCTTCTGGCCACACCAAGTGCCAACAGACTCGGGATGATGCCCTTCCTCTTTCACCTGGATGGCCGCAGCACCGCCCCCCTTTAAGATTCCTACCTTCTGTTGCTGACCTTCCCCATATGCCACTTTTAAAAGAAAATATGATCAGTCACTTCTCTGCCTAATATCCAACGACGGCTGGTTCCCACGGTACTCAGGATGAGGCGGCAAGGGCCTCTGGTCCGGCCCTTGCCCTCACTTGGCAGCGCTCCCAAACTGGCGCCTCCGGGTTTGCATCACATGCCCTCAGGGGCTCTTCGCCAGCTGCAGCCCTGCACTCCACTCCCGGAATGCTGCTCCCACTCCCAAGCCCCTCGTCTCCCCACTGCCAGTCCAGACACACGTGCTGTGCACATCAGACAGCTGTGCGCATACACTGCCAGCTTTCTCGGGTGGGCCTCGTGAGTAGGGTCCCTGTGCCTTATTCATCCCTGCACTCCTGAGGTCTGGCACATCTGGGACTGCAACTCTGCTGAGACAATGAATGACCTGTTACACACAGAAATGTAAGCTGCAAACTCCCTCAGAGCAATCGGTGGTGGGTGACAGTCTGAGATTATGAAAACAGATAATGTCAAAGATGTCACCTAGGAGAAAACAGCCTTTTGTTTTGAAAACTGGGAGAGACCTCATTAGACAGTCAAATGAGTTATTTGCATGATTAATAATCACATTTCCAACAGCGCATCAAGCATCTGAGGATAACATTACTTTGAATAAAAGCAGAAAAATCTTCTGGAGTCCGAGACCCTCCCTCTTTCAAGTCTGCAGCTCAAATGTCCACCATGTCCAGCAGTGCAGAGAGATGGAGCTCAGAGGCGACCTCTTCTTCCCTCGAACTCCGGATCAGCCTTTCCAGGTGCCTCAGCCGTTCCGTCAGAGATGTGCCTGTGGCCTGTGACAGCTGCAGTGGCTCCCCTGCCCTTTCATGCTGTGTGAACAAAAAGGCAACTACAGATAGCTTTGAGATGCCCAGAAACCCAGATAAATCTCATCTGGCGCGTGCTGGGTTCAACAAACCCCCCTCTTGGCATCCATCACATATCCTTCCAGCACATATACACACAGCTAGCAACATCTGTGCATGTTTTTCTTCTGACTCTATCATGACCAACTTCCAGGATCAGCAACGTTTATAAAATACCACTGTCAGAAGCTACACACCATTCCATCATAGGTACTGTAATTGCCTAACCAGACTCCTATCTTTGGATATGCAGTTTCTACTTCTATGCAGTATAATAAATGCTACAGAGAATAAAAATACGTTAACTTTTGTCCTATATGATCATTTCTCTAGGGCAGAATTGTTAAATCAAAGAGTACAAACATTTTTAAGGTATCTGCCAAACTGATAAATGGAAACAGTATGTCACCTTAAATTGCTTTTCTCCCCTATTGAAGGGCTTCCTAAAGCCAGTCCAGCATGAAATATCTACGATTAAACTGTTTTTGCTTCTTTTATCACTGAAGGTAGTAGAAAGACCTTGAGCTTTGGAGCAGGTCAGGTCCACCACTGACCAACTGAACACACTTGGGTGAGGCCCTTGAATTCCGTGAGCCTACCCTCCTCGGGAAAGGTCACCCAGAAAGGGAGATCTGGGTGATGCTCCGACTTGGACAGTACGTGCACCGCAGACAGAAGGCTCCGCCCTCACTCTCGTACCCTCCTCCAGCCCTCGCTGCATGTCTTAAGCGCGTTTCAGTTCCATTCTTCATTCATTTCACAAGCAGAAACGCAGAATGAGTTGGTCCTCTAGAACACTGACAGTTTGAGGGGAGATCTAACGGAAGCTAATAGTTTCTTGGTCATCCTACCGTCATGAACGAATCAAGACGTTACTTTTTTCCCCTGCCATTCTGTCTTTAATCCTAATATAAATGCCAAATGTCCTCTCTTCTCACCTGCGGGCTGGGAGTTGCACGTGTTTTCACCACACGTCCAACAGTAGGAGGCAGAGACACCAGAGTCTGAGGAAGGTAGAGGGGAAGGGAAGTTGAATCTGCAAACGCCCCTGAGTCTTCGGACAACCACTGCTGAAGCTGATCTTCAAACCTGAAACGTGAGCATCAGGAAGCAAAAACTTAACTTTCATTCGCTTTTCCCCTTTACACACTTTCCATTGTTAAAGCTTTGGTTTTCACTAAGGACAGAACGTAAACCAAGAAACAGAAATGTAACCTACAAAGAGTTTAATGTCTTTAATTTGCAAACCCGATTTATACTTACTGAGAAAGGTGGCATCTACCCAAAAGCAATTGCTTTTACGTGTTACTTAACATTACTCGTAATTCTCCGATTTGCTTTACTTTCTCTGGCTTATATTGGGTTTGTGTGCTTATAATTACTTATCTCTAGACAGGTTATCCAAATGCATGGATTGCTGCTTATAGTTTAGAATTAACTCAATGTCCTAGAGCTGTCCGTCCCATAAGAGTGGGAAACACTCCGATCCGCACCGCTGCCATGACAGACCTAGGAAACCTGCTTTTGGAATCAGTCTCCCAGCAGATGCAGCGAGCCCCACCGGGCTCTCAGCGGCATGCTAAGCACCGGGTCACAGCACCGAGACAGAACAGACGAGGCCCGGGCCTGAGCAGCTTACACTTTAGTGAGAGAGAGACAGGGGACACGTGACAAGAGAAAGACAAAGCGGATCAGGGAGGGTCGGAGGGAGAGGCAAGGAGGGCCTCGCGAGTGGACATTTGAGCAGAGAATGGGACTGAATGCAAGGTGAGCCCAGGGGCTACCTGAGGGTGGCTGGGGAGTCCCGGGCCAAAGGAACAGCAAACGCGAGGGTCTGGCCCCACGCGGCCTGGTGCGTTGGAGGAAGGAGCAGAGGTCAGAAACGAAATGGGGGACAGGTCACGTAGGGCCTTGCCCACCTTGCAAGGAGTCTGCCTTTGATTCCAGGTGAGAGAGAAAGCCACTGAAAGGCTGTGAGCAAAGGAGTAACGTGATGCCTGCCTCACACTGGTCTGCAGACTAGAGTATGGCCCGCTGCAGAAATGGTCCGGTTCTGTATGGATGTTGAACAGGGCCAATAGGTTTGTGGCTGGACTGGATGTGGAGGGATGATCCCAGGGCATGTGGCCTGGGCGGCTGGAAGGATGGAGCACCTTCAACTGAGAAGGCCACCGTAGCGGGGGCTGGGGGGTCGGGACTTGGGTTTGGGGTGTTAGCTTTGAGACGGCTATCAAGGGAGCAGTAGGATATTCAAGTCTGAGATATATATTTGGAGTTGTGAGAATACTGATGTTATTTTAAAATCCATGAAGCTGGGTGAGGTCACTGGGGAGTGAGTAGATGTCACAGAGGAGAGGGGGAGGAAGAGGAAGAACCAGCGGGTGGCCTAGGGGAGTGCAGTAGGGCAAGAGGGGATCAGGGCTTCTGGGGGCCGGGAGGGAGGGAGCAAAGGTCTGGACCGCTGCTGGGGACTGGGGCACACGGTCAGTCGGCCATGTGCAGGCTGCAGTGACCGTAACCAGGTCAGACCGGGGCAGTGACAACCACTGGTGTAAAGGGAGCAGAAACAGGCTGGTGACTGGGGAGGACATGGGGCCAAGGGGAGGGAGACCGGAGGGGGCAGGCACGAAGGGGGCGAAGGTGGGGCCGCACCTCTTGCTCTCTTCCTTCTCCAGTAGCAGCCTGCTGGACAGACACTGGGCCAGGAGCTCCTGGGCAGAGGCTCGCCGCGTCAGCTCCTCCGTGCTGGGAACACGCCCCTCCAGGCCTCGCTCCGCTGGCCTCTTCCCTCTGCGGTGCCCGCGAAGCGACCCAGGGACAAGCGGGGTCGCAGGATGAGGACGCTTCATCCCCAAACTGTAAGCACGTCTTGAAATGCTTAAGGTCAGGAAAGAGGGAGAAAGGGTTTGCAGCCCTCCGGCGAAGGTGGGTGCGGCAGAGCCTCAGACCCGCCCCTTCCGGTTCCCTCAGGTCAGGTGTGGGCTGAGGGGGCACGGCCTCTGCCTGCGGGGAGCTCCGCTCTGTCTACAGGTTCTCTCCTGGCCCCACCACTAGCAAGCTTCTTATCTTTACACTTAGCTGTTAAGTCTGTGTGAAACTAGTGTTTACAAACTGTGGCGAATGTTTTTTCTAATTATTATAACTTCACTATTACGTTGTGACATTAGGCAGAGCAGACCTTCCTTGTTACCCTTATTCGAGGGGTTCTCAGCAATCATGATGAATTTTATTTTTATTTTATTTTTTATTATTTATGCCTAAAGCACCTGGTCTTCCTAGGTGGTCTCCCATCCAACTACTAACCAGGCCCGACCCTGCTTAGCTTCCGAGATCAGACATGGGGCTTGTTCAGGGTGGCACGGCCGTAGACCATGGACCATGGTTCCACTGGGGCGCGAACCCAGGACCTTCTGCGTGTGAAGCAGACGTGCTCACTGCTACACTGTGCAACCACGTCCGATGAATTTTAGAATTTACTTGTCAAGACCAAAGAGAAAAATCCCTTTGGGTTAATTATAAATGTCCTGACTTTACAGTGTGAGAACTGACATCTTTACAGCACTGCATCCTCCCATCAAGGGGAGCCGGCCCCTCATTTATCCAGGTTTTCTTTGGACCTTCGGGGCCTTCCGGGTTCCCTCCGTGGGAGGTTAGCACCTTCCCTGGTCAGTTTGTATGTTCATATGTTATAAGTCTGTTGGGTGTAGGGGCGACAGAAACACACACTGAACACAGATCTCACCGCTCTGGACCCAGCTGGAGCGCCTTCTGCGTCTGCATTCTGGCTTCTTCCCACGACGCGGGAACATTGTATTTTTTCAAATGGTTTTTAAAAAAATATACACATATCTGACCATCTTCACTCAGTGCCTCTGAGAAAATACAAAACCACATGAGAAAAGAACATCAAAAGAGCAACAGGTGACCATTTGACGTTTGCTTAGATTCACTGATTTAAGAACAAGCCCTTCTGATTAAAGTCACACAATTATATGACTCCCATTTGAGCCAAATACGCTCCAGGTGTCCGTGAGTCGTTCAGCGTCCAGACAGGCTCAGGCCCCGTACGACTCCCCAGAGCTACTCCCCAGGGATGCTCTCAAACTTGGAGCCTGCCTAGCGGGCCCCTTTCAGGAAGGTGAGTCCAGGCTCTCCTGGAGCCCTCGGCTTTTTCCCAATGTGTGAGTCACCTAGAAGTCACTGGCTTGAAGAGGGAGTCCTAAGAAAAGGAAGGGCAGTGACCCACAGGAAGAGAAACAAACATCAAGTAAACATCTTTCCTTGCTGAAAATGGACCGGTAAAGTCTCACGAGGAGCCGGGTCCTGCAGCGCCAAGCACTACCTACCTGACACGACAGGAAGCCGGGGGGGCGTCCAGTCTCTCAGCTTGTGATTGACGCACAAGGCAAGGACATCGTCCCACGGGATCTCGGTCACGGAGGGCCCGGCCCCCCGGCCCGGGGAGGGGCTCTTGCTCTTCCATCTGCCATACGTTCTTCGGAGCAGGTTCTCCACCTGGGACTGGAGGACGGGCTGCGTCTGGCGAGAGCTGGGGATCTGGGAGGCGTACTGGACGATCATGGAGCACACGGGGGGCCAGGGAGCTGGGGAGAGAGCGCCCGGTGGATTTGGCAGGTCCAGCCAGAGGACCGGTGGAGGTCTGCACGAAACGCCCTTTACTCCTTGTTAACCCAGAAGCAGCGAGTGTGCAGCGGAGGAGTCCACCCCCGAATCTAGCCGTGGCAGAAGCACGGCCGGTGAGGAAAGAGCATCCCCCTGCCGTGTCCCAGCAAGGGATGCTGTCTCCCCGGACGAAACTCACAACCGAGGGTCCCCCAGGGGCTCTGACTGCACAGGCCCAGCCTCGGTACTCTAACGAGCAGCCAGGTGAGGCTGAGGGACCCAACCTAGCTCACCGCACAGGGGGTCTGCGCCATGCGCTCGGCTTCCCCAGGGGCTCCTTCCGGGAGGCGCGTCACCCAGGCCTCCCACGGACCATGCCCTGCAGTTCAGAAGGACGCCTGAGGCCCGGCCCTGCCGCACCACATGCTGTGCCCCCTAAGCAGCCGCCAGCCTCCTTCTCGCCTAACAGCACCAGCAGCAGAAGGGGCAGCCTCCGCACCCAGCCCAGGGCCCGGAGAGTCTGCGTCACAGCGGCCTGAAAGCTTCACCTGGCACAGCCAGGGCCACAGAACAGGCCTTCGTGACAAAAGGGGAACACTGGCGTTAAGTCAGCGCCGAGTGCTGTGGCCCCAGCAGAGCCAGCAGCGTGGGGTCAGGGCTGCACGGTCCCCACGCTCTCTGCCCCCACACCCTGTGGTGCAGGCAGGGCGGGACCTACTGTCCGTTTGGAAACTCCGGGCCTTGGGGTCAAGTGCTCCCCCAACACTGCTGCGTGACACTCGCAGATGGCTCTGTTGGTAGCAAAGGGCCAACAGCTGTCACCCCACAAAAACTCTGGATCGCTCTGACTCCTACACCCAAGGGCAGGTGCGAGCGGGTGCAGTGTGGGGACACAGAGCAGGAGACATGAGAACCCCACGCCAGTGCCCCACACCTGCCAGACGGCGACTACGACAGAAGGACATGGAGTCTCAGCACCCCGGCAGTGCCCCCCAGCTGGCACCCCTCGGCACGAGCACATACCCCCCGGGGGCGGAAGGTCCATGTGTGGAAGCTGGAAGCCCAGCACGGCCTGTTTCAGCCAGGCCAGGTGCTCCGGGGCGTTCCAGTGAAGGTGAGGAAGCAGCCGGCTGCCCCCGGCCTCGGCAAACTCAGCGACGGGCCAGGACAGGTCGCAGAGCTGCTCGGAGGCCACGACGGAGGCCAGGAAGTGCAGCACGCTGTTGAACAGCTCGATGATGGCGCCAGGCTCCTGCGAGGCCAGGCCCCCCAGTCGCCTCTCTCTTCTGTCATGGAAAAACCGGCCACTAAACTCACGGCCAACCCCATCTTCCACGTACTGGATGAGGGTCTGGCAGCAAAGGTCAAGGTCACAGGGGCAGCGGGAGACCAGCCACTGCACGGCCTGTGAAACCTGAGAAGCAAAGACAGTCGGGGAAGAATCGCAGTCAGAGAAGTCTCGTGTTTTCCCCTGAAGGTGCCCCTCCCACCACTGCCACCAGAGGTGCCACTGGAGCACCAGCTTCTCAGCCCCACTGGGACGGCAGCGGAAGCTTCTGCCACAGTGCAATCTGGTCTCCTAGAGCTCTGGAGACCTACCGAGCGAGGACCCCCCGCTGGGGGCTGCAGGTCCTCGCCGCCCCGGGTGAGACTGAACAATTGCGCCCTGGTAGGGCTCGGGCCTGGGGGAAAGCAGCCCAGCACACCCGCTCTTCATCCTGTGGCCCAGAGGCCACGACGTCAGCCCCCAGCACGTCTGGCAGCTTCGCCACGGACCAGAGTGCCTCCTGCCTGCAGGCGCCTTTCTCCCTACAGCCATCTGCAGTTACGTTCCTGGCACGTCTCTCTTTTTAAGGAAACTTCTGATAACATTAATTCTTCACATAGTCTAAGGACAACCGCCTTAGAAAAATAAGTCATACATCTGATTTTCAGATATAAGACACCAATGGCCATATTTTAAACCCATAACTATAAAACCTCTAAAAAATTACATGAACATTTGATTTTTTATAGATAGCAGGACTACATAGGCGAATTTTCATTGCAGTTTCTGCTTACATTTTAGGTTCTCTTTCAAAAATAAAATTTAAAATGCAAGCAGCAATTTATACTAAATTTGAGACAGAGCAAAAAGGGGAAACAAGCATCTGCCTGGACCCGCACCTTCTTTGTGGCTTGTAAATCATTGATGGCGTCAGGAATCTCCGTGACGGTATAGTCAGAAACCAGCTTAGCCGAGACCAGATCCTGCAGCATCAGACCTTGGAAAGAAACAGAGGGAGGCCGCCTGTCTCCTGCTTCCAGTTCTGCACGTGAGCAAACGCATCTCATGGCACTGACCCCGCCCAGCCCTGCTCCAGTCACCGCAGCGGCCACGAGCCCGACTGCGACACCGCATGGCCAGCACTTCCTCAGACCCGGGGCTCAACCCATTTACTGCTGGACCATAAATGAGACGCCTTCACGAACCATCTTCCACGTCCTTCTCCATTGCGTCCCCTCCTGAGCTGGGCACGAGGACCACCAGCGGCAGCGCAGGCTGGAAGGGCTTGGCCTGCAGGAGCTGCTTGAGCTGCAGGAGCGCTGACAGCCAGTACACATCCTCCTCCGCCACGTCCTCGCTCTTCACTTTGGGGGCGAGCAGCAGCATGAGCCCACTGGCCCCCAGGAGTTCCTTCTGCGTCTCCACGGCATCGAGGGCGCCATCACTGAGTGCGCCATGGGCCACCTGGAACAGCAGCCGGACCATGAGGAGGGTGCCCCGGGGCCCTACCAGCCAGGGACACCAGCCCCAGAGCAAGCGCAGCCAAACCTCGCTGTGCTTTGGGCCGGCCTCCCCCACGCAGCCAGGAAGTAGTGCCAGGAAGAGCAGGCCCACTGTGATTCACGCCCCCCACCGCCATAGTTATATTTGAGCACATCGCTTTAAAATCCTAACGGTTGCCCTTAAATAGTTATAAAAGCAGGTAAGCCCGTACCGAGAGGAAAGGGGAAAGGCGAGCCAGCGGGGATTTCCAACCCAGTTCTAGAAAGCAGCGCAAACATAGGAGTGCCCACTGGGTTGGGGGCGTAGAGGAAGACACCCCTGAGGGGCTGCAGACGTGGTGTGGAGAACACCCGGGCCTTGCAGCACCAAGAACCGGAGCCCAGGTTCGGGGCCCGAGGGTCAAGTCCCATGCAGAGCATGGCCCTGCCTGCAGGCAGCCTCTAAGTGTAACGTGGCCCCTAAGCAGGGGCCTATCCCACCCTGACAGGAAGCAGACACACGAGCACCCTCGGGCACAGTGGAGGGGACTGGGTGCTGGCCACCCTCCCTCACCCTGAACACAGCAGCAGCTCTGCCCAAGGAGGAGACAAGTCCTGTCCAGAGAAGACAAACAGCCCCGGGAACAGACACCCAGATCCTGTCATCTGGAGGTTTCCCAAAAAGGACGGCTCGCCATTCAAGAATAGTCACGAGATGGTATGAAAAAGTCAGGTAAGGGAAAGAAAAAGAAAATGAATAGTATACACGGAATAAAGAGAATTCAACAGAATAGTTGTAATACAAAGTCAGAGAAATCTCCCAAAACACGATATAAAAAAAACAAGATAGGAAACAGGATAGAAAGGGTAAGAAGCTCGGAGGATCACCTGGTGAGATCCGACATCCAACGGGAGTTTAGGACTGAACAGAAAGAAGGGAAGGAGAGCAGGTGCCAGAAAGACCAAACACCTCCCGGAAGCAAACGAGAGTCTCCGGCCCGCAGGGCCGAGCCCAGCTCCGGGCGCAGGAAGCCGGCGGCAGGCTCGCCCCAGGGGATTTGAGAGCCAGGGACAGGGAACGCAGGCTTCCAAAGAGAAAGTAAAGCCGGCCGCAGAGAAGGGCACGGGGACAGCCTCAAACGTCTCAGCAGCAACGCTGGGTGCTAGGTGACAGTGGGGCAGAACCAGAAGGAAAATAACTTCCAACCCATGATCCGCTAACCTAGCCACACTGCGAAGCAAACGTGAGCGCAAGCACACTTCAGAGAGGCGAGGGCGTAGGGCACCCTCCTCCTGTGCGTCCATCGAACGAGAGACCAAACCAAGAAAAAGCACCACTGCTGCGGTCAGTGGCCCCCGAGGACGCCCTCGTACGCGTCGGGCCCTGTTCCAAGAGCTCCACATGTGCCTTGGCGCTGCCGGCCGTGGCGCCGCCAGAGGTAGCCATGTGGTCTGGGGCAACTGATTTTAAGCTCTCTGAGCCTGCTTCCTCGTCAGCAAAACCGGGATAATAAGTAAGAGTAACCACTCGCAGGTGCCACAGCGACCCAAGGAATCTGCCTGAGGTAAGAGACGGACAGGTGGGGGAGCGGGACGCCATCAGCATGTGGCCCCAGCGGCAGCCACGCCCTAGGACATGCTATCGGCCCGGAGGGGAGCAGGAGGGGTAGCACTTGCTCAAAGGGAAGGATAAGGTGAAGTGACAGAGCATTCGGAAAACTGTCCTGGGATATGTACAGCCCATCGGGGGTACATTTGGGTAAAAAGTGAGATACAGGGAAGACTACTTGAGTGAGAAAATAAGGCAACTATCACTTGCAGAAAAAATAAAGAAATGTGGTCACTTGCTGGTTCTGGGAAAGCAGCAGTCGCACAGCCATCATAACGTGACTCACTAAGTGAGGTGATATGAAGTAATGACGGGCCACCCTGGGAAGGGGATGAAGTTCACTCCTCACCCACGTGGTGTGCAGCCACCAAGACGGCCCCCGATCCCACCTCCTAGCATCTGTGCCCTTGCATGATCCCGCCGAGTACAGGATTAAAAGACACAATCAGACATAAGAGACAGGATGTCACTTCCAAGATTAGGGTACAAAGAGACTCGGCCATCTCGCCCAGCTAATGGAAGCCGCTGTCATGACATGAGCTGCCTGATGGAGAGGCCCACGTGGCAGGAAACTGAGGGAGCCTCTGGACAGAGGCAGAAGGAAGTGAATTCTGCAAGCGAGCACGAGGGAGCCTGGAAGCGGACCCTCCTCAGCTGAGATCTCAGAGGGGACCAGAGGCTTGGCTGACGTCTCAATTTCCACCTCGTGACAAACCCCGAGCAGAGGAGCCCGCCAAGCCACACCTGGACTTGTGGCCCCTGGACACCACAAGACGATAAATGTTGGTTATTTCAAGCCACTAAGTTTGGGGGCAATGTGTCCTGTTGCAGTAAATAAATAATGTACTGACCGTAATGGGAAGTCACTGGACAGTACCCCGAGTGGACTGACCACAGCATGCGCTGCGGGGACACAAGGAAGTCAGGCCCCAGGAAAAGGGAACACCAGTCTGCTGCTGACCACGTGGCACTCTCTGACTTTCTAAGCACGTGCAAGTGTTACTCTGTTTAAAGGCATCAGGAATAAAGGTGAGAAGAACAACAAACTAACTGTCCGGCGGGAGAAGTCGGACCCTACAATCACAGGAGAAGAGGACACACACCAAGACGTCACCAAGTGTTACCTCTGAAAGCTGAGAACACGGACAGCTCTGATCACCTTCACGCTGCCTTATGTTTCCGTACACTTATAGTTTTATCCGTGTATTTCTTTTACACTTAGAAAACATGATAAATAGCATTAAGATGGTAAAACAAAAGAAACAAAACCCTACAACCAAAATGCAATTTGAAGAAGTTCCAAGAACGGAGAGAACATGGACAGGCGTGTTGCATGCAAGTGACCAGGACGTGCCATGAAGGTAACTTTGTTAGGAAGAGGAGAGACCCAGGCGGTGCAGGCCTTCAAGTCAGGACACACACCAAGAGAGCAGCGACCTTCCCTGAGCCTCTCTCTGAGCATTCGGCCCAGCCAGCCCTCAACGGACTCTGGTCACCAGGCCAGTCATGGAAGGTACCACGCCAAGGCTCGAAGAGCTGGCCAAAACAGCAGCTAGCAACACTACCTCTGCTCCACACTGACGCCCACACCCCCTGCCCTGCACTGCTGTTTCCCAAGTAAGATAAACATCTGGTTTGATTTCTAAACGCTCACACTGAAACCTGGGATTCGTTCGTGCAGGTTTGACTCTGACGAGGAAACAGGCTCTCGTTACACAAGAATCTCTTGGGGAATCGATTAAGGTCAGAATCGCACAAATACCCTTAAGGGAAAAATTAGAACTCGTACTGGAAATCTGAGGGCAACCTGAATGCAAAGCGGAAAAACTAACCTGAAATGTCCAGTATTGGACCTACACAGTAGCTGGGATCAAGTCCAGTGACAACTGCACAAGATTAAACTCTGTCAGTCTTTTGCTAACTGGTTCCTCTGACCTATCAGGAAGCTGTTTTAAGACCGCGTGAGACGTGGCAGTCACCGCGTTTCTGTGGAGTGCTCCATCTCTCACCTCCCCTAGGTTAGGTACCAGAGGCAGGCAAAGCCCAGGCCCTCTGAGTGATGTGCACAACAGCATCTGTGCCCTCGTCAGGGCGGTTCTGAGTTCTCACCAAGTTCTCAAAGGAGCCTATGACCGGAGACGGTTAGGGCTCAGTGCATCATGGGCTCCAGCCAGCCATCTCCCACCAGACAGGTGCCCGGGGGATGCCGTCCAGACACACTGGGGAAGACGTGACCCTTGCTTCTGAGCCTCCCATGTTCTTTCAAAACCACTTCAGGTGTTTGCAAGGGTCCAGTGATGTCGGGGAGTGAGTCAAAGCAAGAGAATGACAGAGGTGAACACATGCGGTGATGGTCACTCACCTTTACACACACGTTGACAGAAATCGTTTGGTTCCCTTTGCTGCTGAGCGCATTGAACAGCGCGAGTGTCTGAATCCCACCAGCACCACTGCATGTGTCATCCCAGTCGTTACCTCCCATGAACTTGACCTTTAACCAATTTGCTAGAATTCTGTGAATAAAAGAAAACAACACTTGAAGAATCTAATTCTAACTCTGAACAATAAAGATTTTCAGGACCAGAAGTCAGAAAGAGAAACACCACACAGGTGTAGGTCCACAGACACGACCCTCACGGTGAGGCGGCTCTGGACAGAGCTCTCCCGGGCTATCTACTCGGGGAGGAGGAAGGCTCACTCGTGAAGCTGCTTCCTGCGAGTGTGGGTTAAGATCCTAGAGCAACTGAGAAGATTCTGAGCAGCAGAAAGCTCCTTAGAGTTTAAAGCATATGCGTTTTACAGAATCAAATTCTCATTAAGAATTCTGAGGATGTGTACTTCCTAACGAAATTAGCAAATCAGAAAACATCTTTTAAGAAATGAACATTTTAATACTTTTAAAACACCACAACCCTCACCTTCACTTAGCTGTGTGACTTTTCTTTTCCCTTAACCTGCATGTGTTCCTGCTTAAGAAACAACAGATTCAGGGAACTTAGTACCCTCATACTCGCTGACAGAAATGTGAAACGGTGCGGCCGCCGTGGAAAGCAGCCTGGCAGACCTTCAGACTGAAACACGGAGTTCCCAGACAACGCGGTAATCCCGCACCCTGGTATGGAACCAAGAAGACAGACGTCCACACAGGCACTGAAACCCAAAGGTTCGCAGCAGCGCTAGTCACAATCACCAAGCAGCAGAAGCAGCCCAGATGTGCCCAGCAACTGATGAACAGATGAAATGTGACAGGTCACGCCATGGCATGTTATTCAGCCACAAAAAGGAACGGAGGGCTGACACATTCATTACAACACGAATGGACCTAGAGAACATGGACGGTGAGTGAAGACATGTCATAGCTACCATATCCTGTAGGGTTCCAGACAGGCAAACACATAGGGACGGAAAGCAGAGAGGCGGCTGCCAGGGGGCTGGGGTGAAGAAGGATGGAGAGCGGCTGCTAATACACATGGGGGTTTCTTTTTGAAGTGAAAAATCGTTCTGCAGTTAAGACAGTGTGATGAGTGTCAACTCTGCGAAAATACTAAAAATCGGTAAAATGGACACTTTAAATGGGTGCAATTTACGACAATGAAGCTACTAAAAAAAAAAAGTAACATGTTTTGTAGTTGCTTTAAGAGTATGGTTTCTGAAAACGATTTGGTTACAGGAAATGATGCTACGTGAATTTTTTGGACTTCTTTTTTAAAATGCCCAAGTGTCTTCCTAAGGAGGAAAAAATGGAACTACAGCACACCATACTGTCTTCCCCAAGACGTTAAAATTAAGCACGTTCTAATCGATGTACCTTAGATGGCTTTAAATATCTACGCTTAAATGCTTTCACAGAGACTATCGCCAAGTTCGCAGAATAAAGTTTTTAATAAAGTGCCAACTTCAAATCGCCAACAAAACAGACTGCAAGTATAAGCACCAAAACATAAACCTACATGTCGGGGTTCCCACCACACACGAGAGGAACACACAGCTCTGACACCGTGGCCGGCCCCTGTGTCACGGGAGAAGCCACTGCACCTCCCCAGGCTGCTTTCTCAGCAATGAACCCCCCCAGAGGGAAAGCCTCCCTGACCTGCCAGGCCTCCCCGGGGACTGCTCCTCTCCGTCAGCAGGCAACACCAGCACCAGCTTCCAAAAGACACGCTCCCGCCCGCCAGGCAGGTGCTCGGCCACGAGGGATGGCAGGTCCAGGGGCGCCCACGCCGCATCGCTAGAGGGACAGAGCAGGGCGGGTGAGTCGGCACGCGGGCCCCGGGCAGGAGCAGCACGCGCGGGGATGGGGTGGGCGTGTGACAGACCTCAGCAGCTGCTGCTGGAAGTGCTGGACCTTCATCTGGTGCACCGTCCTGTTCCGTAGCCACCGTAACCTGGAAGGAGGGGAGGAGGTGCTGTGCCCACAAGGCCACTGCGTGCCCGCAGAAGCACTGTGCTGAGCGCACCGATGTTCCCAGTGGAACGTAGTCGGTGCGTGAGTGTCTCCGGCGGAAAACGCTTAGGAGCCCACAAAGCGTCGTCTCCCAGTGAAGGAGCGGGCTGGCCCGAGGGCCTGATCATTCCCGGCACCAAGCAACTGTCTGCTCTGTGCCAGTCGTGGGGGAGCAGCGTGGGGAGACAGAAGCCTGCCCCTCAGAACACACGCCTGTCCGCGGGGGGCCTCTCAAGGGTGGTCAAGGAAGGTGATACGTGAGCCAAGGCCAGAAGGAAACGAAGGGACAGCATGACAGCTCCTGGGGGAGAGGCAGAGGCGGCCACGCCAAGGCAGAGGTGTGCCCTGTGTGTGTAGGGGCGGTGTACAAGGAACGCGGGGGGTGGTGGGCTCCATGCGAGGACTCGGGGAGCCGCCCAGGGTTGTCACCCAGAGATGGCAGGTGACCTGGTGAGGACACCGGGGTTAGGGGGTCAAGGGCGGTGGCCGGCAGAGCTCCAGGAAGACTGGGTTCACCGTGGGGCTGGGAATGGCACGAGCATCCAGAGCGAGGGAGGGGCCACAGCATGAAGGGCAGACCCGAGAGCCAGGGGCGGGGCACAGGCAGAAGAGAGACGGGCAGCCGCAACTCCAGGAGGAGGCTGGGCTGCTGCCAAGGCTGTGAGGCTCAGAGAGAAGCCTGCACACTGCCCGCACGGCACTTCCAAGGCAACTCAGGGCCACCGGCCGCCCCAGTGCCAAGGGCAAGACCGGGACCTGTGGGATCCAGGCCAACCCCAGCTGGTTAGAACCGGATGAAACCCTGGAGGTGGATCTCAGAGAGGACGTCCCGTGACAGCCTAGGGCGGGACGAAGCATGCGCAAGACCCAAACAGCACGTTGCCATGGCCCCTCCATGTCACCTTCTTCCGGGCCCCTCTTGAGGAGTGATACAGGCAAGGGCTGAAGAGAGATGCCAAACCCCACACAGCCAGCACTGGACAGCTCAAATCAGGACCTGGGCTGGGCCCTGAGGAGCTGAACGCGCTTGGGGTGGCCGCGAGGAGTGGCGGGGGTGCCTGGGAGACGGGAGACTGCAGGCTAGGGGGAGGGGCACACCGAAACAGTGCTACAGAAGACAGGCTGCCGTGGCAGCGGGGGCGGGAGGAGCAACAGAGACGCGGGGGGACCCGGAGGCAGAGGCACAGGCAGTGGGAGTGAGGCCACAAGGACCACCGTCTCCACTGTCTCCAGTGAGAATGGACGTGGCATGTCCTTAAACCACGGGGCCCGGGGGAAACGGGATCCTGAGCAAAATTCGACAGCCAGGACCCCGAGTGTTTTGAGGGGAGAAGGCACACGAATGAAAGCAGGCAGAGCGACCACACGTGCAGGCCGCAGGGAAGGTGGCCCGTGCGCGCCCGCCCCGCTGACCTGGTGCAGGAGATGCCCACTTTCCCCGCGTGGCCCAGGTCCAGGAGGCCCTTGGCCAGGTTCTCCTCGGCAATGGGACACTCTGCGCTGGGTGCCAGTGCCCTGAGCTGGTTGTTCACGTCCACACAGCAGGGCGCCGCAGGGAAGGCCCGCATCTGGCGCCTCAGCTTCTTGCGGGCTGTGACGCCTTCCTTCCACCTGGAGGGCACAGCATGTCATCACTGGGTGTGTTCAAAGTTCACCCCAGAGACAAACGCAAACACATGCTCCAGCACCATTAACGTGGGGAACACGCTTTTCGGCAACGTGTTTAGTGTTTTTCAGCAGCAGTTCTCAAACTGAGAGAAGAGTCAGAAAAAGTTTAAAAACAAAAGAACAAAAATTCAGGCTTGGGAAGGCCTGACAGCAAATGAGGGGTGGGGGCCTCAAGACAGCTGAACGTCACTGCTTGTGCTGACCAGTGCCTGGAGGCCAGTCTGGTGCTATGAGTTCAAGTTCAAGGTACGAATGCTCTCTGACCCAGCAAACACGACCGCCGGGAGCCTGGCTCCAGACACGGGTGCACTGAGTGGACCAGGACGGTCACCACAGCACTCTCTGTCACAGCTAAAGAAAGGAGGCCACACCCAAGTCCACCAGCAGGCCAGGAGGGCCGCTGCGGCGCCACGCCAGCGGCCGAGCGAGCCTCCACCTCGCCTCAGATGGAGGAAAGAGGCTGAGCGCAGAGGGGTGGCACACTCCCAGCGGAGCTAAGCACACGGGAGAGGAGGGAGGTGGCCAGGGCGCACACGGGCGGCGGCCCTTCTGGGCAGGAAGCGGCGTCCCGTGGAACCCACACTCACTGCTCACTGCTCCTTCTCACACGGTTGCCACCGGTCAGAACACGACTGCTCATTTCCCACTGACTGGGAACCGAGTCGGCACACGACACACACAACACACACACGCCGTTTACAGACCAACGACTCAGACACCACATCCTTCCACCCAGTGGAGAAACAGTGGCTGTGACCAGCACTGGGACGCCTGTGGGCCCTGCTCAGACACATGTCCTCACTCCCAAAGGGGGCCCTATGCCGAGTGTGAGTTCATGACGCTCCCTCCTCGGGGTCATACTATTTATTATATGCGCATCCCAAACCGTCTTTTGAATGTGCTCTGCCCATATTTCCCTGAGAACTGCTTTCTTTGTTATAAGTTGCGTCTCGGACATTTATCCTAGGTGCGCACAGCTGTGACGCGTCTGGCTTGTTCTTGGCCACCTCCCTGTGTCTAGCACAGGGGTTAACAACAGAAAATAATCTATAAACATTGCGGAAATACAGAACCACCCCTCCCATCTCATTCCTTACTCGTCCCTCAGTTTGTGTCTTTCAGGAAGAACCGTGTGACGTGTGTGCACGCGTAACCAAATGTTTCTGAGAGTAGCACCCTCGTGAAAGACCCGAGGGCCCGGACGCGTCTGTGAGGACGCGGGACTCACCGCCGGAGGTATCTGCAGTAGCACCGCAGCTCCTGCAGAGTCCCCTTCGCCGTCTGGAACACCTCCTCCCGCAGAAACAAGTCCACCAGCTGCGCGCAGACGTCCTCAGAACAACGGGCCACGCGGGCCCTCTGGTCTGTCTCCACTGCGCTCCTAGGGGACGGGGCGATCAGCATGGGGGCCACTGCACCCAAGGCTCCCCCCGAGGGCTCGCCTTGAAAGCATAGGAGTCTACAGCCTTTACAGTGAAACGAAGTCACATCTCTGCTGCAAGAGCAGCTCAGGGTTTTCATTTTACTTAACGTACAGACGCCTGGGAAGAATCGCCAGGCAACAGACTTAACGGAGGAAGAAACAGGGCTCCAGGGCGCTGGTCTCAGGTCCAGCGGGGCCCCTGTAATGAGCCCATAAATAAACCTTCATCTGACTAAAGTGGTGAGAAGTTATAGTTTTTAAATGACCATTAAGGCCACTGCAGTGTCTTCTCATCAGCAATGTCTGCTGTTTGCAATTAGGAGTGTCTCAAGTGCAGGACAGGGGGCAGCCTGTGGTCATGCAGTGGTGGCCCTCAGACCAGTGCCTAAGAGAGTGCCACAGAGCCCTATCAGCCAAGGGAACAAAGAGGACTTCATCAAATGCATTTCATCATGAAATCAAAGTAGCTGATGTGGCAAAACCCACTTCCAACAGCCACTGTCTGGGATGGAATCCCCCCGGGCTGAGGCCAGGCCCAGGCCCCTGGAACCAAGGGCAACGGCAGGCGTCCCGCATGTCAGTGAGTCCTGGGCTCACGTGCCTCCTAGCACCTCCCAAGATGAATGGACGTGTGTCCACTACATGTGAAGTCTCTCTCCCAGTAAACACGGAAACAAGTCCTATGTCACAGAGTCGGAAAGGAGCTAATTCAGCACGACTCCCACCTCCCAGCTCCACGCCCACCTGCACCGGGAGCTGGGATGGGTCTCGAGAGGTCTGGCACCTTCGAGCCATCCAGGGGAGCTCAGGCACCCGCGTGGACCCCCCTGCACCATGGCACCTTTCTGCCCTGGAGCTCGGCATTGAAATCAGTTCAGTTCTGAAGTGAGCTGGCTCCGAGTGATCTTTGAACACACGAAACAAGAGGAAGGCCCTTCCGGCTGAGGCAAACTAAGGTACGGAACCAAGTGTGCAGACAACCAATACGTCATTCTAAAGGCGCACCCCCACACCCAGGGCAGCACCCCGCAGGAGGACGAGAGGGAGAGCGAGGCCCCTCCCGAGCCATCTGGCCCAGGACCATGTCAGGGTGTCCGGCTTCCCGGAAAAACATGCTCCGTGTCACGTGCCGGCGGCCCCCACCCTGCCCCCCGCTCTGCGGGCCTCGGCGCTCACGGCGCCCACTCACATCCACTCCCGGGAGCACGTCTCCCTCACGCACTCCATCACCACCAGCTCCGCCAGCTCCGCGGCCAGGCCCTGGCTCAGCTGGCTCAACACCAGCTCTCTCTCCTGTTTCAACCTACGGGTTCAAGAAATGAAGCACAAGGGTGATGTTTAAGAGTAAAAATAAGTGGCATCACACTCCGTGACCTCACAAGTGGGGACCTGAGCTGTGCTGCCTGAGTCAGCGGGCCTGACCCTCTGGTCCCACCAGACAGGCCACACGGCCGCCCCGCTCCAGCGCCCGACCCTCACCCCGGCTGGGGAGTGGCTGCTGCTCACAAGTGGGGGTGGCCTCAGGACCCCCGCTTGCTCCCTGGGCCACAGGGTCTGAGGGTGCTAGGATGCGGACAACAGCAAGAGCGTGCCGGCCCGCCCGATGGTGCAAGGACGAGACACACTCACCTCTGCTCTTCGGCCCGGCGCCTCTCCTCCTCCCGTCGCCCCCTTTCCTCGGTCACTTCTTCGGTCGCCACGTGCCTCGACAGGCACACAGTGGCCGCCGTTAGCAGCTCCTCCACAGCAGCGGCGGAGACACTGGGCAGAGCGAACAAGAGCGCGTTCTCAGGGCAGTGAAGCCCCAGCAAACCGCACCGGCAAGAAACGCGCTCTCTGGCTTTTAGCATAAAATTAAACCCATGGTTAGAAACATACACTCTATCGAAGCAGACTCACGAAGAGACAGAAAACCCGCAGACCTGGAGCTGGTGAGAAGCGGCTCGACATCTGAAACCCTCCCAACTAAAAGCCAGTGACCGGGTGGCTTCACTGATAAATTCTACCGATCGCTTAAAGCAGCACTAACACCAATCCCTCTCAGAGTCTTCAAAAAATACTGAACGGGAAGGAACACTTCCCAACACTGCTGTGAAGCCAGGACCGCCCCGATCCGATACCGAGACCAAAGGCCCTACGAGAAAATGACACCAAAATGAAGCAGGGGTCAACCTTGAACAACACAGGTTTGAACTGCACAGGGCCACTTACACGTGGATTTTTCAATAAACGGCTTATTGAATCCATACGTTTTGCATCTGCGGATTCCCAACTGCAGAAGGAAAACAGTATTTCTGCACTCCTACTCGTGGATGGAAACACTGGTTTCGATCTGAGGTTGCTTGAATCTGCGGATGCGAATGGCTGACTGTAAAGTCTCTGGGGAATCACCAGTTACGCGAGCATTTCTGACTGCGTGGTGGTCGCTGCCCCTGACCCCCGTGCTGTTCGAGGGTCAGCGGCGCGTGAGAGGGTTACACGCCTGCTGCATGAGAGTGGCCCTGGACCGCGAGGTGAGCCCACGAAGGAAAAGCAATGCAGCGGCCACTCTAAGAGGGTCAGGGAGGACCCACGGGCTCATCTCAACTGATGCAGAGGGACATCTGACAGAATTCGACACCACTCATGATAAAAAATGCGCGACCAACTGGGAACAGAAGGGAGCGTCCTCGGCATGGGAGCACGCCCACAGCCGACACGGGCAGCGGCGAAAGGCGGAAAGCGTTCCTGTAAGGTCAGGAACCAGACGACGATGCCCACTTGTGCACTTCATTCAGCACCACACTGGAAGTTATAGCCAGAACCATTAGATAAGGAAATAAAAACATCCGAATTGGAAAGAAGAAAACTATATACGTTCACAGATGATACCCTCTTATATATATAAAATACTAAGTAATCACTCAACATTTATTAGAATTTGTAAGCGAGTTCAAGCAAACATGGAATATAAGGATCAATACCCAAAATTCAAGGACATCTCTATACACTAGCATTGAATATTGTGAAAACGAAATTAAGAAAATTTCACTTACAACAGCAATAAACATAATAAGGTGAAGACTAAACTTAACCAAGGAAATAAAAGACTTGTATAATGAAAACTATAAAACATTGCTGGAAAAATTAAGGATGAACTAAACAAATGAAAAGACATCCCACGTTCATGGATTGGAAGACAGTATGATATCAATACTGCCCAAAGCAATCTATAGATTCGATGCAATCACTATCCAAATCCTAAGAACATTTTTTGCAAAAACAGAAAAACCCTTCCTTAAATTCATATGCAATTTCAAGGGACCTCAAATAGCAAAACGAAGTCGAAAAAGAGAAACAAAGTTCAAGGCCTCACACTTCGCGATTTCAAAACTTACTACCACTTACTACCAAGACACAGTAATCGAAAGTGTGGTACGGGCATGAAACAGACACGAAGACCAACGCACCAGAACAGGGAGCCCAGAAGTAAACCCTCACGGCGGTGGCCAATGGGTTTTTAACAAAGGTACCAAGACCACTCAATGAGGAAATGACGATCTTTTTAACAATTGGTACTGGGAAAACTGGACGCCCGCATGTAAAATAATAATGTTGAACCCTTTGGGAAAATCTTCAAAACATTGGTTTGGCAAAGATTTCTCACATATGGCACCATGGCACAAACAACAAAAGGAAAAATAAAATGGACTAAAAAAGTTTTTTAAAACATTTAAAACTTTTGTGCATTGACAGACATTCTCAAGAGTGGAGAGACGATCCACAGAATAGGAAAAAATATCTGCAAATCATCTATCTGATAAGGAATTAATACCCAGAATATAAAGGAATTACAACTCAACAAAAACACAATTCGAAAATGGACAAAGGACTTGAATACACATTTCTTCAAAGAAGACACACAAATGGCCAATCAGTACATGAAATAAGATGCTCAACATCAGTCATTATGGAACGGCAAATCAAAACTACAATGAGATATCACTTCACATCCATTATGATGGTCATTACCAAAAAAACATAGAAGATACTATGTGTTGGCAAGGATGTAGAGAAACTGGAACCCTTGTGCATTGCTGGTGAGAATATAAAATGGTGTACCCACTGGGGAAAACAGTTTGGCGGTTTCTCAAAAAATTAAAATAGATTACATGATCCAGCCATTCAATGCCAGCCATTCAACACCCGTGAGAACTGAAAGCAGAGACTCAGTTATCTCTAAGCCCATGTTTGCAGCAGCAGAATTCACAACAGCCAAAAGGTGGAAGTACCAAAGTGTCAACGAACAGATGAATTTAAAAATGTAGGATGTGCATGCGTGTGTATATTTAACAGAGTACTACTTAGCCGTAAAAAAGGAGCGGAATGCTAATATGTGCTACAACAGATGAGCCTTGAAGGCATTTTTGTGTCTGGGAAAAAAGGCACAAAAGGACAAATACTGCTATGAATCCACTTAGATGAGGTACCTACAAGAGAAAAATTCACGAAGATTAAAGTAGAATAGAAGTTACCAGGTATTGGGGAAAGAGATGAATGGGAAATTATGGTTCAGTGGCTACAGTTTCTGTTTGGAATGATGAGCAAGTTCTGGAAATAGACAGTGGTGATAAACACACAGCACTGTCAATGTACTCAGTGCCACTGAATCGTATATTCAAAATTAGTTAAAATGGTAAATTCTGTTATACGTATTTTACCACGATAAAAAAAATGAAGTCCATAGAAATCACATTCATTTTTAGTTCCAGCAAAGAGTACATACATAACTCCAATATAAAAAAATGAATCAAATCTATCGAAAAGACTGATCCTTTCATGTAATCTACATTTATAGAGATAAACTAACTAACTATTGTGTCATTTTACAAGTACTAGGACTTTTTAAGTCCTTTAGAAAGTCCGATTTATTAAAGTTATTAGATTTTAATCACCTTTACAATCGTTGCTTAAGAGCTTAGAAAGATTTTGACTATTACATTTATTAAGATTGAGTGTCTGGAGTATAGAATCAGACATAAGGTTTGTCAATGTACTTTGAAACGTCTCAGGAAATTTCATCATGGTATAAAATGCAAATCGGTATAAAATGTTTAAAGGGATTTAACATGTCAAATCAATGAAACGAAACTTAATCCAAAAGTATTTTTAATAGAGTACGAACTAATTTTTACTTTACTTGATTTTGGAGTCATGTTTAAAGTTTACAGAAAAATAGGTTTTAATTTACAACTTTAATAAACTTAACGTTGCTCAAAAAGTAGACACACAGGAACTACGTGCCAATGACAAACAAGGTCAGGACGCAAGGAATGACACCCGCCCTGACCAGGACCCACGTTGGCACCCACGAGGCTTGGGTCTCTGGCGAAGACCGAAGGCAGCCTTGCGAGTGGAAGTGCCCGGCGGCGGGCGGCGGGGCAGAAGGCCACTTACCCTAGCGCTGCGGTGGCGAAGGCCGCCCCGGCGGCACCGACCTCCTCGCAGTCCGCTTGAAGCACCTCCTGAATGAGCTCATCCACCACCTCTGCCAGGTCCTAGGGAGAGGCCCAAGGGGCTCAGGCGAGCCAGCAAGGACACCGCCTCGGCCTGCACCGAGCTTATGACCACGTGGCCTGGCTCCGCGCCTAAGGGCACTGGAGGGCGTCACAGAGCCACCGACTTCTCCCAGGACACCCCGTCCAGGACAGAAATCCTGTCTAGACCCTGTCACTGGACACCGTTTGAATGACCCTCACACAGGGTTGACTATGCTCCTTCTAGAAAGGGTCCGGCTAACAGACTGGAGGACCCTTCTGCAGAGCACAGACAAGCGTGCCGCCTGCTCCGGGGCGACCGTTCAGGCCGCCAGTGTCTGCGGCCATGCTTCACCGTCCACCTCAGTGCTCCTGGGACCCCTGGCTGGGGCTGTGCCTAGTGCCCGTCCAAGCGGTAAGCAGTGAGACCGAGTCCCACAAGCCATGTGGTGGACAGGCCCTGCTCAACCCCAGGGACACGCCTGTCAGTGGGCACGTGGTGCTCCGCGTGCTCCCCACGTCCCTAGTCAATACATCCCCGGCTTCGAAGAGCATGTCGTGGGGGCGCCGGGTGGCACTGGGATGGGACAGTCACAGTCACATCTGCACTGGAAGCACCTGACGCAGGGCAGCACTTACTTCGCCGACTGCAATGGGTCCGTAAAAACCCTTCAGCTCGTCCTCCCGAGTTTCGACTAGGACTTTTCAGAGACAAGGGCGACACGCTAGAGACCCGCGCGTCGTCCCTGCCCTCGGAGCCTCGGGCTCCTTGTGTGAGACACAGGCTTGAGCCTGCAGGCCAGGTCCCAGACTGAGACCTGCCATAGCTGGCTCAGAACGTTCTAGAGCACACGCACAACCCCATTGGTGGGCCCGCTCCGCAGACGCGGGCACCCTGCACACGACGCGCCCTTCGGAGGCCGGCCTGCAGACCTCACCTCGTCGGAGTACGTGGGCACCGGCTGAGCAGGAAGCAGCTCGGGGGGCATGGAGGGCGGCCCGGGGGGCGGGAAGAGGCCGCGCACGGCGCAGGGGGCTAGGACCGGGAGGTGAGGCGGGGCGGCGGGTGCCGGCAGAGGCTGTGGGAGGAGGGCCGGCGGGGGCGCATCCACCTCTGCACCATACTCCTCTCCTCTGTCCCCACCTGCAAGGCAACGGGCAAAGTGGCACGGAGGACAGCCTCCGCCCCCCACAGGGACCCTACGGCTGGCCGTGGTCCGTGAGAACAAGCACCACGACGTCAGGGAGCCTCTCCAAGATGGCCTCAGGGCTATGGCCGCGTGCTGAGCCGACACGCACACGTGGACCCAGGCCGAGACCTGTGCTCCGGCTCCCGAGAGGCCACCGCTGGCTGCAGCCCCGCTCACCTGCCGCGTCCGAGCTGGCTCTCTGGGCGCTCGTGGGCAGCTCTGCCACCAGGCTCTCCCCGACGTACTTGTTCTGGGAGTTGAAGCTGCACACCGGGGTATGGCGAGGGACGGGGGGCAGCGGGCCTCCGTTCACAACTTCCCCCACCGACACCGTTAGCTTCCTGGTCACAAACACCGACTTCCTGGCTTTGAGTAGCCCCTCTGGCTCCAGGAACGAGGACCGGTTCAGCTCGACACAGCTGCGCAGGCCACGAAGAACCAGAGAGGCGTGCGTCACGGGGAGAGGCCAGCCTTCACACCCAGAGCCCAGCAACTGAGCCAGAAGGCCCCTCCCTGTCACACGGCCACTGCTGCTGCCGACCCAGGAGCCACCTGGCCCAGCTAGTAACAGCCATGTGCAGCGCAGCACACACCCACACGCACTGGCTCGAAGCCGCCGCGCCTCCATGAGGACAGGCAGGGGGGCCAGCCTGAGGAGCCAGAGGACAGAGGGGAAGAAAACCGAGCACGGGCCTCGCTGTCACGATGCCATTTTCTGGCAGAGGGTCTGCACGTCTCATTGGGTTCTCAAAGCATCTGACTGCAAGTAGGGAAGCCCCTGGCCTGCCCCATCAGTGCCCGTCTGGTACCATCAGAAGTGGGCAATGGCCTGTCACAGGCCAGCAGAGGCCATCTTCAAGGGACAAAGAAGGCTCTAGGCTTTACCTTTAAGTTCTTCAATAACTTGTGAAAAACAAGGATTTTGAAGTCACAAAGAACTGGGTCTGAACCCCAATCTGCCAACGGCGATGTCTGACCTAGGGACATTCCCTAGCCACTCCGAGCCTCGCTGTGTGCACCTGCACCCCAGGGAGGCAGCACGTGGCACATGCCTCCTCCAGGCCTGGGCACGTCGCCGGCACCTCCCGGCCCTTTTCCGGAGCTGAGAGGAAAAGAGAGGTGCCCGCAGCCTTGCCGTCCGCCCTCACCCGTCGGAAACGGCGAGGCCGTGGTAGCTGAGGAAGTCGGCGGCCTCCTCGCAGTCTCGGAAGAGCAGCATGCGCACCACGCCGTCCAGGGGGAAGACGGTGGAGCGTTGCGTGCTCACGGTGTAGGCCACGTTGAGCGCCCGGAGCGCATCCTTACGGATCTGAAAGGAGAAGCCACTGCCTGAGCTCTCGAAGGGTCAGTGGCCCCAGGACCACAGGCAGGCCAGGATGGCGGACCTTGGGAAAGTGGCCTGGCCCCACGGGTCCCAGGCGTGGTGCCCTCGGGTCATCTGCTCGGTGGGAGATGCCCAGCATCGCACTTGAAGGAAACGGCTTCGCATGCAGAAGCGGTCGGCCGTGAAGGCTTTATTTATGAGACGCTGGGAGAGGAACAACCCCCCAGCAGGGCACAGGAAGTAAACCGGCAGCACCCGCCCAACGGGAAGCTGTGCAGCTGCCAACATGACCACGGAGGCCAGAGAGTGCCGTGGAAGGAGGCGTGACATAAGATTAAGTGGAAGAGTCAGAGACAAAGCCGATTCACAGCATCACCACAATACTGTCCAAGATAAAGGAGAAACGTGAAAATGCTAACAAAACGTGTTGGGTGCTAGGACTCTGGGTGGCTTCCTCCAATCAGCGTGTTTGTCGCGTGCTGACGTCGGGCCTGGCATTGTTAACGTTCAGAGTGCACTAGTAAACAAAATCCCTGTCCCCACGGGTCAGTGAGAAACCGATGTTGAACAAGCAACTATATGAAACACACAGCACGTTCCACAGTGACAGTGCAACAAAGGCAAAGGACAGGCGGCGCTGACAGAGTGGACCCGGCCCAGCAGGTGGCAGCCACGCTGAGACCTGGAGGAGGTGGCCCCATGTGGCCCTGTGAGAAGAGCAGTGAGAACGGCAAGTGCGGGGGCCCTGAGGTGGGGGCGCCACTGCAGCTGGAACCCGGAGGGCACAGGGGAGGCAGGCCGGGGACAAGGGGATGGTGTGGGCATCCATGGTCAACGTTCCAATAACGTTAAAAAATCATTTTAAAAACGTGAGCTATCAGTCTAACTCAGCTGCACACAGTTCCCCAAGTGGCACGCTGTTAGGAATCTTTACATCTGTCCCAGAATTTCAGTTCTGTTGGCAAGTGTCCTATCTGACAATGGGCACACTTGCAGAAGACTCTGCCTGGGATGGGACCCTCAGGTTCGTCACTGTGTACAGGAGGAGGAAAGCGACCTGGAGCCACCGAATCAGGCTGCTGAGCTCTCCCGGGCAGCCTCCTCCCCGCCCTGCAGCTGGGGAGGCAGCACAGAGTGTGCCTGAGGCGGGCGTGGGGGCTGCTCTTCACTCATCCCCAAGTGTCCTCAGGGGCTAGGGCTGAGACCGGGAATCTGTGCAAAGCCCACGGCGCCCACCTTCATACCCCAGAGCCCAGCACAGCACCGACAAAGAGCAGGCACTTATGTTATTTACTGAAATGAACTTAGCATCCTGAGGCTCACTCTAAAACTAATAGAGTTTTAGACCAATGACACCAAGAACGTCCAAGATCTTCGTGCATGCAATTTTTGCTTTTTGATTTCTTTGCTTCCGTGGAAGATACAGTGCTAACGTGGTTCTGAAGAGATTTCTCTTCTCTGAACCATAAGAGCAGCATTTTTCACTGCTCCTGGTGTTCAGTTGTACGACCCCTGTAAGCAGAGTGACCAGAGACCCCAGGGGGCTGCCGTGACGGCTATTACCCAGGACCTGCCTGAAACCCGCTTGGACTAGGGATGCACTTAAATACCACAAGTAACAGCCTGCTCTCTTCCAATTCCACAAGCACAGCGACATTACTCACCTGATTAAAGTAACAGTGTAAAAGACAAGCATTCAGATACGAAGCTGACTGGACCAGTTTGAAAAACCTCACGAAATTGTTACTGTTCAACGCTGCAAAAGCCTGAACGGCGAACTTGACCTCAGCGGAGTTTCTAACGGCGGGATGGAACTGCTGCACTTCTCTGTTAATTAGAGGGGGCGAGAGAGATTAGGGCCTCGCTTTTAATCAGACGAAACACCTATGAGCACAGATCTAATAAAGACCAGCCTTGAACCACATTGAGCAGCAGGGTCTTCATGGCGACACGTGCCATCACACACACAGCTGCCCCACTGCAGCGCGGCCACTCGTGGCTCGACTGGGAACAAGGCTTTCTTTAAAGAGCCAATGAATAAATCAAGTGAGTTCAAACAACAGTTTAGGAAGCGATTATCCAAGAGTTACTTTAATGCCAACCTACTGCCAGCCGTGTTTGGTGACAATGTTCAAGAAACAAAATCGAACTGTTTCGTTTAGAAACAGGCCGATGTGCCTGCTTACTGGGGACAAAGGACAAACACCTACCACACCTGAAAAAACCACGGTCGTTTTCCATAGCAATTTACCCCCAAGATTTGGTTTTCAGGCTTAAAATCAATCACATATCTAGACCTTCTGTGGCAAGTTTCTTGGGGAAAATACTGAGCTAGAAAAGAGTGCTGGCATAAATCAGGGACTCCTGGAATGGAAGGGGACATGGGTTGCCACAGGAACGGAGGCCCAGGGGACCCTCCCGCACGCTCACATAAGTGTCTGCACAGGCATCCCCCGGGGCTTAGAATTCATTCTTCATTATCGTGCCACCCTTAGCACGTGTTTCCCACGAGACTTCTCTCTCCCCAGACTCGCATCTTTGACAAGGTGTGTACGCTCGTGCGTGCAAGGAAACACGTGGACACGGCAGACTGACAGCTCTGACGGGGCATCGGGCGCCCGTCCTGGTTCACTCGCCTGTTTTGCTCATCAGGCCGATGCTCTCCCCCTCCCTCACCTTCAGAGTCACCCTTGTTGAGGCTGAGACAGCTCACCTGAGGGTGTCGCCCTTGTTGAGGCTGAGCAGCACGCTGTAGCCCTGGAACTCAGCCTCGCGTGCACAGCACACGCCCTTGCCCCGCAGGTCCTGGTACATCTCCTTCAGACTCTGAAGGCACTTGGTCATGTTCTCGTTGTTAATCTTGGCGTCGAAGGATGACATGGGCTCCTCACACATGAAGTGAGCGCAGTGGATGTGGAGCCGGGCGCACTTCTCGATCAGGGACACCGTCACAGGGTCACAAAGGTGCTGCTGCGTGATATCCTGGCCACAATCGAGGGGGACATCACACATGTGACACACGAGCAGCACCACACACGCAGATGGCCTTGCAGGCCGCCCACGCCTTACAAGAACACAGGTCTCTCGCATCCATACCCCATGCCCAGAGAATCACTAGCAGAAAGCCATGCTTCTTATCTGGATCCCCCACAATTCAATTTGAAACAAAGCCTATAAAGAACATTTTAATAGGCTCTGCGATGACTTTACGTAATCGCATACTTCCCATTACAGGTAACGTGTAACGAAGTAAATGCACAGAGCCCCCTCTTGTGGGTCCATGTGCATCCCCCACCCTGCCTGGCAGAGGCCGGTACCATCCCATGCCCCGTGTGCATCCCCCGCCCCGCCCGGGAGAGGCCGGTACCTTCCGAATGCCCCGTGTGCGGTTCCACAGGAAGTCGTACCAGTCCCGCAGGCTGCCCTCCTTCTGGTCCATGACCCGGGTCACCAGGTAGTCCATGGTCCTGCTGAGCACCGCCAGGGGCCGCAGCTCATGCGGCAGGGGCTCCTCCTGGTCGGCTGAGGAGCGGCTGTACTCCTTCACGGCCGCCGTGTGGTCCACCTGAAGAAACACAGTGGCGACAAGCAGCTAGGTGGCAGGTGCTGGGCCAGCCTCCCAGCGGCTGGGCCTTAAGACACGGGGGGAAATTGCACACGCTCATGAGACCAGTGCTACAGAATACGATTTTAAAATGTACAATTTCTATTTGAAGGTAACAACATATATGCGAGGGCAAAATACAAGAATCGTATTTTTGGCAGATACAAGGACTGAAGATGAGGGTCCACGTGGAGAAGCAGAGAAACGTAAGTGAAGACAAATCTACCTGGCTCCAAACACCGAGATGTGACAGGTAAAGGACTTTAAAGCACACTGAAAGGTCTCGGCCATGCTCAAACACCAGGTCAAGTCTACACAGACCAGAAACGAAATGGAGACAGCAGCAGGGGCCTGGTAGGGCCAGGGCCAGCTGCCAACAAGAGGCTTGGAGCTGCACCTTCCACCTGCAAACAGAGGCTGAAGACAAATGGCCAAGGCAGAAGCAAAGACGTCCACTAGACCTGGGCCCTACACATCTGCTACAAGCTGCTGTCACTGTCTCCTGGGGCAGGAGCTCTGGGCCTCTGCCGTGACAGCTGTTGCTCAACTAAGGTAGGGTAAAGGCAGCCGTGAAACCACCGGCCAGGAGAGAATCACAAAAGTAAAACTAACCAGAGTTAACAGGATCTAAATGGTGCAGATTTCTGGGAGACAATCTGGGAACACACACCGACATGTGGTCAGGAACCTTAAGAAAGGTCACGCCCTCGGATACAGTAACTTAATGCTCAGGATCCATCAGAAGGAAGTAATCCAAATATCTTAGAAGCATTAAAACCCATACGCCCAACTGAATTGTTAGTAAAACTGAAAAATTAGAAACCACCTAATGATTGCAAAAAGGGGGGAGTCCTGACATAACTCCATAATCAAATACGCCGTCATCTAAAAATGCTTATAAAGGGTTCAACGTAACAAGAGAAAGGGCTCATGATACAATTTTAAGTGAGAAAGATTCATACAAAATTACATCTAGAACATAATCTCAGGTGTGGAGAATATAAACAAAGAAAAGGATAGTAATAAAAGTGTGGAAAAAAGAAACGTGAGCACGTTTTAACCTGTGGACCGAATGCATCTACGTGTGCACCCCAGGTGCCGGCACGAGACTGGAGTGCACGCCTCACAGAACGCCATGTGCCTGTCACAGCACACCCCACCACACTCAGAAAAGTGAACTCCCAGACAAATCATGAAAGAACCAGCCTCCCCTCCTCGCACTTTCCACCTCCAGCCCGACAGCTGACTGCAGACGTTGCCTGGAGGGGAACCAGGCTGTACCTGGTCAGTCCCCGGGATCACTTCGAATATGCTCAGCTGGCTCCGCGTCTCCCGCATGTACCGCTCTTTCTCAGGACACATGTCTGGGCACGTCCCAATGACAGTCCTCGCTTTGTCCAGGTCGGTTCTTTTCACCCGAGCTAAATGACATCACGTGAAAAGTAAGAACGTACCACACAGTTACCAGGAATCCAGGAAAATGTGTTTTCATAATAAAAAAAAAGGAAACAGGAACATAAAAAACACACACAAGTCACAAAAGAAATATTTCCAAAACACTGGGCCTCAGGGGAAGGAAAGCACGGCCTATCGCACAGAGGGTGAGGGGAGGCGGGGGGCGGGAGTGAAGATCCCCGAGGCCTCTCCCTACAGGCCTGCTGCATCGAGGCCACCCCGCACACCGCGGGCAGTGGGAGGCATGGGCATTTACGGCGTCCCTGCTGACCTCCACGATAAACAATCACTCTGCAGCACGTCTGTTAAAAGGATCACTTTGTCAACATAAATACTTAAGATACATCACTATTCTAAAATAGTTATCACATGATGGAAGTTACCTGGGTCTTGACCTGAATGAACCACCATGATTACCATTGAATTAAACAGCTACAAAAGTATCTTTAAAATGAAATGGAATGAACAACTTCACAACTCAAAATATATACATCTTATTTTTATTTTAGCAAACTCCAATACCTAGTAATTTTACTTGGAATACAAAAATCACATCAATGACAAGTTACGATGGCAGCTTTCGTTAGTGTTAAGGAGGCACTATGATTATCTCACTGATACCAGCTCTTAAAAAAGAGGAAAATCCTACACCTAAAATTTAGAGAAAGATTTCGCAAGGAGCACGTTTCTCCTTTATTTTTGTCACAGCACTTACTTCTGAATGTTAATAGAACATCCACCTTTAGAGTACGTACCACGTTCGCAGGATTCAACAACCCAAAGACGAAACAGTGTCCAAAACAGAACGCCCGCCTCCCCTCGCCCCTCCTGACAATCAGTGTGAGCAGACTCTCACACACCCCGAGTCCGGGCGCACACGAGCAAGCATATTTCCACGTGCATGGACACACACAAATGCAGCACCTTGCCCTCGTCACGTCACGATAAACCTTGATGCTTTTTCCATGAAGAAGCCCCAGTCTCCTACCAAGCATGTTTCCAACCTCACTGTGTGGACACTGGCGTCCAGTTTTTGCCATCGCAAACCAGCCTGCGTATGACCCTCGCACATGCCCGCACATGCGTGGTGTTTGTAGGACACCGCGGATGTGGAACTCTGGGTCAAAGGCGCGAGTTTTTCAGAGTCTCACACACCCCGCCCGCTCGCCCCACACAGCACTGCTGCTATCTCCACGGAGTGTCGTCTGCTTCTGCACGGAGTGCCACGTGAGCATCCGCCCACGTGTTCCAGAGCCAAGCCACGAGGCACCCTCAGGCCCCAGGGTTCGGCCTTTTCCACATCGACCTGCACAGGACTTTCCGTATCAGGCGATCGGCCCTCTGTCTGGGCTGAGTCACGGATTTTTTTCCCCAGGTTGACATTTGTTAGTTTTATTTGTGGCAATTTAGCAAAATTTTTTTTTACACCAGCTTCCTAAGTGTCTAAAAATTGCTCTTTAAGTTGTTTAACTTAGCATGGATCGACAACTTGTAGACTTTCTTCCAAAAACCAAGTTAAAATAAAGCATACCTGTATACACGCACGTCCACGCTGACCCCCTCGGGAGACCAGCATGCAACAAAGGCTGCGTGTGGCCCGTCAGAGGCCCTGAGACGCGGGGGCGGTGGACCCCATGCTTGGGCCGCCCTCCTGCTCAGCTCCCGACCTCACGAGGCTCTGGGCCTCCACAGAGACCGCCACATACCTTGCCGCATGGCTCTGTCCCTCTGGTCAAGCAGGCGGTACTTCTCCTCGGACGTCTCGGCCACTGTGCCTATCAGGGCACTGAGCGAGGACACGCATGGCCCAGGGCCCTCAGAGGCCTCGGAGCCAGAGTCGAAAGGGTCCCCGTCAGGTGGGTAGGTCTTCAGAGGGCCGGGCTTCTTCACTGGGGAGCTGCAGAGAGAGGCCCATCAGGGCCGTGGCCACTGCCACTGCCCACCTTCCCCTCGGCCTGCACGATTTCCCACGCCTCGAAGGCCGACCAGCCACGCGCACTGCTGAAGCAGGTGAAGGGTGACATGGGAGACGCGGGGAGGCAGAGGCAGATGCTCCCGCAGACCGGAAGGCCGGGAGCAGCGCACCCCACTACCAAGCTGTCACATGGCTCTGAGCTGGCCCCGCAAAGCCATGGTGGAAACCACTAGGGTGGTCCCCAGGAATGCAGCTGGCGAGCAGTTCCGCACTTTAAGGGAAAAGCGACGGCGCACGCATCCGCATCAGGGAGAAGCGTGGAGTGGCGTGCGCGCGATGCGGGGCTGGGCAGACGGCTGAGGGGCCCTAGTAGGTGGCTCTCGTCGTCACCCCTCCTGGGTCACCCCCACGACCTCCCTCCACTTCCCCTCTCCATCATCCCGTAGCCAGTGCTCGGGTGTCAGCCTGTCACCCACTTCCCCTGATGTTTGGCGGGACAGCTGGGAAGGCCCCCCACTTCCTGACACGGGAAGTCAGAGAGCCCACCGAGCGCAGAGCGCGCGCACTGGACCAGCGCACCTTTTATTCGTGAGGCTGCCAGCCGCAGCCCTCCCCCCGGGCTTGACAAGCGGGGAGTACAGGAAGGCTGTGTCCTCCGGGCCCTGGCTGGCCTCGCCCTCGCCCGGTGTCTTCTCCTTGATAGAGAAGAGCTTCTTGCTGGGACCTGACAAGGCAAGAGTCGGCAGAGATTGTACCACATGTCGCTGACACTGGACTTACCTTTTTTTTTGAGAAACTAAAATTCTTACAGCTGTCAACTGTTACAGGAGATCATAAAGGAACCCAAGGATACACTGAGACACAAGGATCCACTTGGAGCCAGCCGCCACTGGCCTTGGGGAAGGGTTCCAGCTCAAAGAACCTTGCACACAAAGCATCAGAGACTGTGCAAAGGATAACTGAACTCACTTATTTTCTTCTTGTGCCAAAAGATAGTCATGTCTTCGTGCAAACCTTTCCCCTTCTTCCTGGCCAGGGCCGCAGAAGCCTAGAAGACAGCAGTCCACAGCACAAAGTATCAGGGCATCGGGAGCCCACAGGAAATGAGATTCAACATGCAAATGAGTGAGCAGAATTGCGTGCAAGGGAGCGACACCTCCACTCGCTACGTCTGACCGCGCCGGTGGCAGCTGCGGTCCCCGCCGCCCTTACCCGCCTCACATCTAGTATCTGCTCGCCTTCTTTTTGAAATCAACGACTTTACTGGAATAGAACCAATGAGCTTTGCCTTGTCGGCATCTGGTGAAATGATTCTCACCATCGGGTAACATTCAGCAATGGAAAGACACAGCCAAGTCACACTTACACAAACAAGGGAGCTGCAGAATGATACACACAGGGTGCAATTTATCACAAAACACACACTAAACCAAGCACGTATTACTATTGCTACAGAGAGACCCGTGGAAACATCCAGAAAAATACACATCACACAGGGAACTAACTACACCTGCTCCTGGGTTACAGAGAGGTGGGGTAATCAGGGGATCTCAGCTTTGTTTACATAAACCAACGAACTGCTTACAATGACGATGTGTTCATTTGCATTATGCATTTACTATATAATTCTTACTGAGGGCTCAGAAAGAAGAATAAGCACACTGCAAGTCAAAATATAATAAAATAGTAAAAAAAATGGGGATAACCTTTTGACCCAGCAATTCCACTCCTAAGTATTTACCCAAGAGAACGGGAAGCAGGCTCTCGAGAGATCTGCACACCACGTTCATGGCAGCATTATTCGAAAGAGCCAAAAGGCGGAAACAACCCATGTCCAACAAGAAATGAATGAACAAAATGTGGTCCATCCACACCATGGACGACCATTCAGCCACAAAAAGGAATGAAGTACAACCGCATGAAAAAAGCCAGACACAAAAGGACAACGATGGTGTGATTCCACCAGGGGCTGGGGAAGGAAGGGAATGGGGAGTTATCACTTAGCGAGGACACAGTTTCTGTTTGGAAAGATGAAAAAGTTCTGGAAACAGATAGTGGTGATGGCTGCACAACATTGTGAATGTAATTAATGCCACTGAACTGGGGGGAAAAAACCAATAGAAGGATAAATGGCAAAAGCCCTAAGACTTCACGTTATTTTGGCACAGAGCTTCCACTCTGAGGGAGTTAAACGAAGGCTATAAAGTAATCAGAACTGTACACACAAAGACATCCACAAGGAGAACACTGGCCAAGTCAGTAAACAGGGCAGAATGGCATACAGCACGTAACAATCCCATTCTAAACTGTTTACTGACTCCACAAAATACTAAAGATTACTATGAGAAGTTACTAACAGTACATACAGTGTGATCCCGTTCGTGTAAAAACAATGTGATTATGGGTTTGAAAAGACATTAACCAAAATATTCATAATTTCGATCTTGGAGGACAGATTATGGGAAGATTTTGTGCCCCTCCCATAGTACCATTTAACAAGAGCATAAAAACGTGCTTTCTACCTTACGAATTCCTATAGAACATAATTTTTCTCCACGAGAATATTTTTTAAAAATAATAAAAATAAAGCCACATAACATAAGCAGTCCACATATACCTACACCCTACAACTAACGTGTCATGCAAGTGTGCACTTGTACACAAACTTCAAGTCAGGGTGTGAACCAAACAACAGCAGTTACCTGTGGAGAATGAGATGACGGGGAGATTTTGCTTTTCTTATGTCGTTTGAATGGTTACTGTAATCATGTACAATGACCAAAACCAAAAAAAGAAAACCCCAGTTTGGAGAAGTGCTATGTGGGCACAGAGCCACTGCCACGCCCTGCAGAGGAACATGACGTGCTGAGGCTTGCTGCTCCGTGGGGGCTGCAAGCTGCTCCCCGATGACTGCAGTGATGAAATACTCACTGCTATTCTCGTCTCTCCAAGCTAAGAACAGTCTAGAGCTTCCCCGCATTCTAGCGAGCAAGTGACTGACAGATGGAAAAAAAAGGGGGTTCTGAAGTGACAAAGTTCACTCAGGAGGACTCACGTGATCCAAGAAATACACCACCGCCAGCTTTTTGCTGCGCCTGGTATAGACGCGCTGCACCTTAGCGATCTTGCCGAAGTGGTTCTCCAGGGTGGCTCTGTCGTTGAGATAGTCAGGAATGTTCTTGCACTGGATGGCTGTGGCTTCCACAGGAGAGAAGCCCCCAAGACTGTCCGTGCTCTCGCTTCTTTTACTCTGACGCCCAGGAGTTCCTCTCAGAAAATCTAGGCGACCAGAGAACAGGCACAGAATCATGCTGGATGTAACGTTTTCAAACAGGAAGCCCAACTAGTAAGAGCAAAAGAAACCTTCACGGATGTGAGGCCCGCCCCGAGGCCCCATGGTCTGTCAGTAACCCTCATGTTCACAGGGGACTTACCAGAACTGAGCTAATGCCCAGGGAAGCTTACCAAGAACTGGCCAGTGGGATTTACCATGTGCTGTGCATTTTTAGGGCTCACCTTCTTTTTTATCCCTACTTTCAGTTTCTTCCTCTTTATTCACGCCTGGAAGCCGGGAAGCTGCCAGAACAGACTGACTCGCGCCTGGGATGGCCATGTGGTCATTCTCCCCAGCTTCGGCACAGGCAGTTTCCTTTCTAGATTCCTTGTTGCCCAGACGACCAACTTCTTTATTGCTTTTGATAACATCCTGTATTGTCCGATCAAAGAGAGCGCCCCCCCGGGGTCGGTTCAGGCGGACGGGCCGTTTATCAGGAGGGTGATCGCCCCTCGACAGGGGGTCCAAGTCTTCAATGGCATTGTGGCCGTGTCTCCTCGGGGAGCGGTCCTGGTCCTCCTTCCTTTTCAGTCCCTTCATGAGGCTGGGCATCGGCTCCACTTGGGAAACAGCTTCCTCGCATCCTTGTCTGATGCCTGTTTTGCTAGCTGGGAAGGGTTCCCCCAAAGAGCCTGAGGGAGACACAGGGAAGCTGGTGAAGCCACCGCCGTGGAGACTTCCAAAGACCGGCCTCGGGCCCCTCTTCTCTCCTTCCGTGTTCTGGTTCGACGGAGCAGGGCTAAAGGGAGATGACGCGTCACTGCTGTCAACTGGCTTCGAAAAGGTAAACTCTGAACTGACAGCTGAACCACTTGTCGCCTGACTAAAAGAAAATGGGGCCAGTCCCCCAGGTCCACTACTAATTGGGTGGGAAAATGTGAAAAATCCAGAAGTAATTTGGCTCTGAGTTTTCTCTGGCTTGGATTCGGCCCCCAGTATTGGTCTGAACACAGAATTTTCCAGAGGTTTAAAGCTGAATTCCGTTTCCCCAAAACCAGGATTTGCTATTTCTCCAGTCTCTGGTCCAAAAGTAGAAGTACTTGGGAAAGCCCCAAGGTTGGGTGGTTTAAAACTAAATCCGGGGTTTCCAGGCACACACGAACTTGAAGGTCCAGAGGTAGCTACAAAGGCCGGAGTGTGCTCAAGACCAGAGAAGAGCCCAACGCTTGAGGCGTGGGGGAACCCTAATGGTTGCGCTGAAGGATGACCTACTCCAGAGGGTGCCGGAAAGCTGGATACCTGTGAAAATCCTGAGCTCTTCCCAGATAATGTACTGTTTTGTCCAAAAAGAGAAGGCTGACCAAATCGAAATGGTGGCTTTGCCTGAAATGTTCCTATGGAACTACTGGAGGAAGCTGGGAAAGCACTGGGCTGCTGCCCACCGAAAGGGTTAGGTGGGTTCATCTTCTCTTCCAGTTATCGGAAGGTAATAAATACCCTACACACAGCAGTCCTCTTCTTTAAACGGTCTGGTGGACGAGGGAGCTCTCCTTCACCTTTTCTACGCTGAAAGACAAACGTTCACGTCATCAGAGCTACATCCTGCTGGAAGACTAAGAGAAGAATTTTTAATCTCATGTCATATTCTAAACTGCTTAAAAGGGACAAGGCAAAGGACTGAGTATTCTTGTTTTCTGAAAGCCAGTGGAGTCGTTTTTTGGAGTATGGGGTGGAAGATGGTACAAATAAATTACTTCGTTACAGAGGTTTAAAACGAGACTTAAAAAATCAAATCGTTTTACTAAATTCGTAAATTCAAGGAAAACCTCAAACGTTCATTTTTTTAAAACGAACGCCGTTAACACCTTTCGAGGAGCTTCTCCTGACCTGCCAATCTCCATAACCAGAGGATTACATTGTAACACCTAAACATCAGTGTTTCAGTGTTTCCTCCCATCTAATTGTTCTCCGAGGAACCAGGGAATGAAACAGTCTCTCTACACACAGAAATATGTTTTGACGTCAGGGAGGCTGCCCGCAGGAACTGGCTCGAAGGTCCAGGGTACTCACGCGGAGAGGCCGTCCTAGACCTGGAAGGGGCCGGGGAGCGAAGCAGCACGACCCCAAATGGCCCGCGGCGCCGAGGGTCCGCGCACAGGCCGCGCCCCGGGCCCCGCGCCTCGCAGTGCCGCCCGGGCCCGTCCCGTTAGCGACGCGCGCGCGGCGGGGCCGGAGAGCGGCGCGGGGAAAGGGGCGACCTCCGCCGGGCCCGGGCCCCGCGCCGCGCTCACCGTCCGGCTCAGAGACGCCACCGCCCCGAGCCCCTCGGCGCCCGACTGGCAGTGCAGACGCGGACCGCCGCCGCCGGAGCCAGCGCCTCCCTGCGCGCCGCGGCCAGAAAAAGCGGCGGACCGACTTCCGGTCCTCCCCGCGCGGCCCGACCCCGCCCGCGCCCCGCGCGCTCGGGTTCCGCTCTCCGGCCGGGCGGCGGCGCCGGCGGCGGGGCTTCCGGTGCGCGGAGTCCGGGCCCTGGTCGCCGGCTTCCGCCCCGGTACGTGCGCCGGCGGCTTCCTCTCTCCGAACTGGACCCGGCCTCCGCTCACTGTCAACGGCCCTTTCTTTTCCGCCAGCCGAATTTCCTGTGGCCGTCGTTGTCCCCTCTGGGACGCCCGACTGTGGGGCTTCGTTTCCTACTCCTTCATTTTTACATCTTTACGGTGAAATGGAAATTTCTGTAAACTTCTCGGTGAATTACGCCGAACAAAATGACCTGATTGTGCGCGCGTGTGTGTTTTTCCAGACTTCCTTGTCGCTTCCTAGCACTGATCTGCCTTCTCTCGAACTTCAGCCACAGGCGCCTTGGCGGATGCTCCTGAGGGCCCCTGGCGGTTCTGATGAGCCTGGTGCTTAGAAACCTGCAGCGCGCCGTCCCCATCCGCAGGGCGCCGCTGCGCCGCAGGGTGGAGATGCTGCGGGCGATTCTGGGGGTCCAGAAGTTCGACCTGGGGATCATCTGCGTCGACAACGAGAGAGTTCGGCGCATAAACAGAATGTACAGAGAGAAAGACGCCCCAACCGATGTGCTCGCTTTTCCATTTCATGAGGTGAGACTCGTTCTCCTCGCCTTGTCTAGCCTACCATCCAGGGCAGATTTCCTGTGTTCATCATACTACAGATGTGGTTTTCTACTTTTATTTGGAAGACTTTCAAGTATACAGAAGCAGAGTTCAGCCCCATTGATCAGTGCCCATCGCTGGAGGAGAAAAGGGAACCCAGCCCCTCCCGGCTACTGCTGCCACCAGTGAACTAGTAGTGCAGGGCTTCTGCAGTTTTGAATGTAATCAATAACAAACAATCAATCATGAATAGGGTTAGGGAATTTTAATAACACTAAGTAAAAGAACAGATTCGAGTTACTATTTTAACAGTACGAGATAGCTGTCAGGTTACTGTCTCACGTAAGCGGTTCATTCAAAGCTTTACACACGGTTAACAGCAGCATAAATTTGAGCGACTGGTTTTGGAAAGCATCTTGGCAGCTCACTTCAGAAGCATCTATAGCATATGTACTGTTTAATCCCCTAGTTTCCCACCTACGGAAATACATCAGCAGAAGGAAGACGATAAAATGTTAAATGTAATACAAAGATGCATTAAAATGTTCACTTATTTTCTGCAACGACAAGAAAAAACAATAACACTCTAAATATGCAGCCGTATGTGACAGACAGCGTGAACAGAACTCAGTTGAGTGGATTGGACTTTATGGTCCTTAAGTAGGAAAATGTGGAAGGTTGTTAGTTTTGGACAAAATACCCAGCAGAAGGAACAGAAATGGAATATCCATGTGGTGGTTTGCCTCCTAGGAGCTGTAGGTCTGTGATTGTGCATGGGGAAAGATGAAAGAAACGGGGAGTAACTCATTTGACAAGAGGGAACATCTTGGGTGACTCGCGCTAGAGGCTCAGCAGTCCCCTCTCTACCAGAGGCCTAGTGAGACCACGGGGCCTTCCAGTGCAAACTGTGTAGCCCGCGGCGGGGGTGCTCCTGAGGGGTGTTCTCCCAGTCTGCATCTCATTTGCAGAATCTGAAAGCAGGCGGAATTCCCCAGCCTGCTTTTCCAGACGACTATAACCTGGGGGACATTTTCCTCGGCGTGGAGTATATCTTCCAGCAGTGCAGAGAACACGAGGACTACTATGATGTCCTGACCGTAAGTGGAAACACCGGGGGGCAGGTCTAGGTCATGGGAAGAGGTTTGCGATGCCCCCCACCCCACGTGGGCACACTGTCTCCCACGTGTGGGTCGAGGCTTGTGGAGAGAGGAGGACTGGGGGTCTGCGTGCCCTGCGGCAATGTTGGGGAGGGGCAGACAGGGACCACGGCATGACAGGGATTCTAGGGGCCAGGACTTTCCAGCTCTGTGCCCCTCAGCTTGATGTAAAGTATAAAGCGGTGAGTGTTCCAAAAGTGGCGTGTGTGATTGAGTCGTACCCTAACTTCCCCACAGATTCGACTGAGGGGTCTTCCTTTGGCCCAGTAGCCACACCCTGAGTTACATTTGGAGCCTTAGTGCTTCCGTGTGACTTGAAGCAGAGATAGGTGTGAGCAGGTGTGTGGGGGGTTGTCCATTCTCCCCGAGTGACAGGAAATAGCGTAGGCAGGACTGGTCAGCACAGTCCAGCCCTGGGATCTCTGTGGCCAGCAACTGTGCCCCCGTGAGCTGGGGGAAGTTGCAGACATCTGCTGTCACTCCCTGCAACAGAAACCTCTTGAGGCCACACTCCTAGGACCCTCGTTCCCCTGCACAGGGCCAGGCCACTCTGGCTCCCAGGTACCCTGCAGCTACCCCCGTCCCCCTCTCCCCCTAACCTGAAGAGCAGCTGTCCCCTCAGGCAATAACTGCTGCTCCTGCCAGCCCACCTCAGAGGAGGTCCTGGTCTTCACACCGGCAGTGGGCCGCGGCCTGCCTGCTGCTCTCCGAACCCCACTAGTGCGTGTCCTCACCGCCCGCCCACCGGCGGCGCTGCCTGCGCCCAGAGCAGGCACCTGAGCCCCGGCGGGCACGGGCTGAGCACTCCCTCCTTTTCCTCCCCAGCTCATGGTTGGTCACAACCAGCCCCTGAGGCGTCTTTTTAATTGTTCCAACAGGTGACCGCCACCCATGGGCTCTGTCACCTACTGGGCTTCACACACAACACGGAGGCTGAGTGGCAGAAGGTAAGTGTCGTGTCCCACAGCCAGGACTGCCCAACCTGTCCCTGGCTGTCAGCGATGACAACCAAAATTGGGAAGGACAGTAAAACAAGGTGTTTTATAATACCTGCTTTATAGAAAAGACTCACAGTGTCCCCAAGTGTTGTCAACTCTTACTAAGTCATTGTTGAAAGGAAGGTCTGAGCAGAGAGACTGAATTCTGAAAATTCTATGAAATTCTAGCGGGTTGATGCTTAAAAACCTTCACAAGAGAAATTGTGACAGTATCTGTCAGCTGGAAGCAGGCCTCTGACAGAGGCCTGTCGCGGGGGTCACTGCCGGGTGGTCTCCTGGAAGGGCCACATTGTGTTCAACTCAGACTGTGCTTGTCATCAGTCAGGTTCTCTGAGAAGCATCAGAAACCTCATTAGCAAAGAAGTCCGGATGCACTTGTCCTCTCCCTGGCCTACGGCCACCGTAGGCAGCGTCTTCACCTGCCACTCCCTGGCCCTAACTCCCCTCCTGGTCGTTGACCCTGCTGTGACCACTTTGCCTCTCCTCAGCCCCCACCTTTACAACCCACAGGCTGGCAGATGTCACCTCCGTCCCTCCCGCATGGCATGGTGCGTCCTCCAGGGACCCCAGCCCCCCCAGCCCTGACCGCTCCTTCCCCCAGGAGGGGCATCTGTCCATCAGTACTCCTGCGTCCTTCTGACCCATCCCGCAACCCCAGGCGGGTCCTCTTCCCCACCAAGACCAGCAGCCCAGCCTGGCCCCCAGCATCCTTTGGCCTGTGGCACGCCCCGCACAGGGGCCGACAGTGAGCGGGACCGGGGCCTGGCCTCCCTGTGCGGGCACACTGCGGCCAAGGCCCTGGGGCACACGAGCTCTGTCAGTTTCTTTCAGATGCACCAGAAGGAGAAGCAGATTCTGGAGGAGCTGGGCCGGCGCCTGGGGGCCAGGCTGCAGCCCCTGAGCGGGGGCCCTTCTGATGATCAGGGGGACACAGGGACACCTTGCGGATAGGAGACAGCCCCACCCTTTGGGCCCTGAGGGTCGGGGTGCAGACTGAAGGCCCTGCTGGTGGCGGCCCCTGCAGGGACTAGATTCCCCGGTGGATCGACTGTTTCCTAAAGTACAAGGGAAACCTGTCTGTGTCTGCCAAGAATAGCAGACATGTCGCTCTCAGCGCTGTGAATAAAACAGCTCAAAGCTCGCAGAAGGCGTGGTGGCACGTCTGGCTGCCCCTCCCCGGTCCTGCCTTCAGTGAGGAGGCCTTTCTCTCTGTCCTGCCTCTGCAGCACCTCCAGAGCAGGGAACACAGCCCGGGGGGGGTGTATGGTGGGAGGGGAGGGGACAGTCACTGGGCCCGCCCTCCTGCACCACCCACTGACTGCGAAGACATCATGGCCACAGCAGTCTCCTGAGGATCCTCTTTGGCCCTAAAACCCGGTGGTGCCGTGAGTCCGAGAATTCGGTTTCCCCCATGAGTCAATTTTAGAAACATGGAACCGTGTTCACCTCTGGATCTGTGTCCCGTCTCAGCCTGCACTGCCCTGGCCCTTGGGGACAGGGACCCGGACCTGTGCTATTCCTGGGTCACCGTTGGCTTCACACAGCCTGCTTGTAGCCAGTTTAAAGTCAACGCAGAGACTCAGAAAGCTCTCGGCTCCAGAATCCTTAGGAGGCGTCCTGAGGCCTGCTTGTCCTGTCACGTCTGGGGCACAGACGCGGTCTGGGGGTGCCAGGGTGCGAGGTCCGGCTTTCGGGGTGACGCCAAGTCACCCTCCCCCCACAGCCTGTAGCACGACTCGGGGCCTAGACCTTGACCGGGCACACCCCTACCACTCCACTCGGACGCATGCCCGTGCACGCGCTGCGGCCATTCTGCGCTTCTCCTGTCACCAGGGACCCTCTTCACTGGTGTCCCCTTTGCTGTGAGGTGACTGCTGCTGTCTGTGCCCATTTTCCCATTGGTTTTTCTTTTTCCTAATTGACTCCAAGGTTTTACTACATCCTTGAAAATAGGGGATGTGGCCCAGTGTCCTTGTGACCTAAATCTGGGAAAGGCCACCCCATCCCACCAGCAGCCGTCGCCTGCTGCCCGATCGTGGGGCTGCCACGCCGCCTCCTCCCCCGGGCACCGGTGCCCTGCTGTCCTGGCCACGGCATGTCCACGGACCCAGTGTTCACCCACAGGTCCCTCCTGCTCCAGGAGGCCATGGGCCCCGCGGCCCTCTGTCCTGCATGTACCCAGACCCAGCTCCCAAGTGTGCCGGGAAGACCCAAGTCCCCGAGCCGCAGCAGGCCCATGACAGCCGAGGCTCCGGCCCGCCGCACAGTGCCCACTTCACAGGGCTTTCACGTTGAACACCTGCCATCTCGCACAGGCGGGCACCCACCATGGGGCTCAGGGCTCAGCCGTTCAGAGAAAACTGTTTGCAGCGGAGTTGGTGCAGACTTCACGAGTTACAGCTCAGTCCTACAAGACTGACCCCTACTCCCGACTGGGGGTACCCAACTTTGCTACAAATCAGCGTTTCCCACAACCCTCTCCTCCAGCTCAATAATTTGTGAGACTGGCTCACAGAATCCGGGCAAACGCCCGTTGTTACTGGGGCTGCAGGTGACAGCCCGATGAGGGGCACACAGGGCGAGGCCTAGGAGGGTCCTGACACAGAGGCTTGTCCCCACCACCCCCACGGTCACCAGCCCTATCATCCTGGTGTTTACAGAGGTCCCACCACCGAGACAGGATGGACCATCGCTGGCTATTGGCGACTGACTCAGCCTGAGGGTCAGGATGGGGCTGCAAGGTCCAGCTCTCTCCTCTGTGGTGGTTCCCTTGGCGACCAGCCTCCACCCTGAGGCCCCAGGTCTGCTAATTAGCATCATGTTAGGTGTGGCTGGAAGGTCCCACTGGGAATAACAAGCTGTGCCTCCCACACCGTCACCCCAGGATTACAGGGTTTGAGAAGCTCTGCCAGGGACCAGGACACAGCCCAGCTCCGTGTTTCTCGTATCACAGTGTCAAAGGCCCCGGCCACTATGCACCAGGCACCTGGACCCAGGACCCCCTCCCAGGCAGCCCCACTCCACTTCCGGGGCCCACTCAGACCTCTTCAGCTTCCCCAGGCTGGCCCAAGAGGGACCAAGGGGGAATGTGCCCACCTCAGGTGTGGCCGCGCCCTCCCACAGGCCCGCCCACTGTGTGTCGCCCTGGTCCACAGCACCCGACTCTGCATGCAGGTACATGGTTCTTCATGCCCACTGACCCAGCAAAGCCATGTTTGAGATGCAGAGACATATATACTGGTCTCTGCCCCCAGCTTCCGGCACCGAGCTCCTAAATCCCGTGGGATTTCTTGGTGCCAGGAGCCTCTTTCGTCCTCATGAGGTGACTCTGGGTGGCTCCTGGATGGGGCCTGGTCACCAGAAAGGGAGCTGTGATAAAGGCTGGGAACTCTCAGCTCCGCCCCGCCCTCCACAGGGGAGCGGGGCGGGGCTGGGGACTGAGGTGTGTATGGTGGACGGGGCCCACAGAGGAAGCCCCGTAACCCCAGCAGCACCGTGGGGCACACCCGCACCGGAAGGGAGAGGCCCCCAACCCCACGGGGACGGGGCCCGGCACCCGGGACCCCCGCGCCTCGCTGAGTGTCTCTTCATCGGACTGTTCGTCTGTGTCCTAAACCACGTCCTCAACAAGCTGGCGAGTACAGGCAGGTGTTTCACTGAGCTGTGTGAGCTGCTGCAGCCATTGAGGGGTCCTGGGGACCTCCGACCTGAAGCTGAAGGCCAGAAGCACGGGTGACAGCGTGGGTTTGTGGTGGGCGTCGAAAGTGATGGGGGCAGAGGGACAGACTCGTGGGACTGGGCTGCATTCCGTGGGGTCTGACGGTCTCTCCGGGCAGATAGGGTGGGAACTGGGTGAGTCATAGGGTGCCAGCGGGAGTCTCAGAACTGCCCGTGGGGGAAGCCCGGACGCGTGCCCAGCAGCGTCACAGGGAAGTGCTCTGTGCGTAGAGGGCACGGAGGGGAGCAAACAGCAGGAGGGAGGAGCGGGGGTCTCCCACGCAGGAGGGAGGAGCAGGGGTCTCCCACAGCAGGAGGGAGGAGTGGGGGTCTCCCACGCAGGAAGGAGGAGCGGGGGTCTCCCACAGCAGGAGGAAGGAGCGGTGGGCTGTGCAGAGCTCAGGGAGACAGATAATTCACCCCAAAGGGGCCACGAAAGCATGTGCAATGCTAAACATGACATCGACTTGCAAACAGCATTAAAACATCAAGAGAGCCCAGAAAAAAACACCAACAAGCAAAGAAAGAGAAAAGGTAGCTGGTTCACGTGGTTCTCGAAGCAGCTGGGGCAGAGCGCCGGCTCCCCAGGCCTCTGGAGGAGAAGCAGGCTGCAGCTCCTGCTGCTTCGTGCCCCGGGAAGCCGGGCGCCACAGGTCCGACCGGGCACGTCTCTGTCCCCACCCCCGCTCTCGTTCTGTCTGACTTCGTTAGGCTGTTCCTCCCGCAGGAAGGTTTGCATTTCGCGTGGCTAACGACCCTCCTCTCCCCTGTGGCTCCGGCTGCATCGCCGCCGGAATCTCAGTGCTTCCTCATGAGCCTCAGAGTCCGGTGTCCAGGGACCACTGCCCGGCTTTCGCCGGCTTTCTCAACCAGGCCCTGGCTGGGAGGACAAGGACCAGGTGGCTCTGGGGCTCACAGGCCGGGAGCCTGTGCAGGCAGCACGCCATCGGACGCTACCCTAAAGGGAAGGCAAGATGTCAGGTGTCGGAACTGCCTGGTCTGGTCCCCAGGCACCACCTGCAGGTGAGTCCTGCTGCTGTGCTCGTACTGGACACCACCCCGGGCCACCCCGGCTGGATTGGACAAATGACTTAAGCCGCAGGTGGCTTCCCCAGGATGCTGCCGTGGTCCCAGCTACATCCCTCTGGGACATGGCAGGGCCTCTTCAAGCTCCTTGCTGGATCCCCCGCTGCGGCCCACGGACCTCACGTAGACCATCTGTCCTGGCCCGTCGGCAGGGGTGGTGAGGGTGACCCAGGCCCCGGGGTCCTCCCCTGCAGAGCCAGGAAGGTGGCCTTGAGCCCTGCCAGGACTCACGGGCTAAGGGCAGTGGCTGAGGGGCCGGCCACGTGGCGTACAGTAGGCAGGAAGCTGGCGGCTGGTGGGAGGGTGGCAGCTGAGACCGCCGGGGACCATGCAGGGTATGGCACAGGCAAGCCGGGCGCAGGGGTCACCTGCAGCGGAGCTGGGGGCGCGTAGTAATGGTGGTGGTGTACGTGGGGCAGCTTCTGCCTCTCCGCTCTCAGGCCAGCAGGGGGAGCCCGTGGCAGGTCCTGGCACAGCACGCACGAGTCCTTTCCTACAGGCCAGCCACCAGGCCCCCCTTCCCCTCCACCGTTCCCAGGACGGGCAAGGCTGGGAGAGGAGGGGACAGAAGAGGAGGATCCCTCATCTGGGGACCAGAGTGCTGGGGGCCTCACTGCTGACCACAGACCCCAGAGCCCAAACTGTGCTGCTCAGAGCCACATGGATGCTCAGCTTCCAAGGCGGGAGCCACCCAGGTCCTCTGGTCCTTCGCCTGGCATCTGCTCCAGGCCGAGCCTACCTGCGGGGTGGGGTGCCCCCGGGGAGGCACCGGCACTGGCAGGGGCAGGGCTTGGAGCATCAGGTTGTGCATGATGACCTGGTGCATCTGTGCACTCTGCAGCAGCAGCATCTCCACCATGTCTGCAGGGAGAGGGGGCAGTCATCGCGGACAGCTCGTCCTCATAGGGCCCCAGAGACCAGAGTTTCAGAGCAGACTATTTGTCAGAACAGGTGTAGAGCATCACAAGCCACAGAGCTACCAGCACAGGGGTCCAAGCCCCCGCAGGTCTGGGGACACCTGAGACATGGAACCTCCATGTGCAAAGTGTGTGTGCTGTGACGTGTGGGTACAGTCCCATGGGCTCCTGAGAGGTGGCCCCACTTTGCCTCCCTGCCAGCGGACTCCTCAAGTCCACCTGAGCCACGTGGTGGCCCCCGAAACATGTGTCCACCGCCTCAGAATGAGCCTTTATTTGGAAAAAAGGTCTGCAGAAATGTAATTAAGGACCTGGAGACGAGATCTTCCTGGCTTATTAGATGGGCCCCAAATCCAATCAAAGTGTCTTCTTAAGAGACAAGCAGAGGGAGATGATGGCAGGAGGGGACACAGAGACACAACACAGAGAAGGCCCCGTGGGGCCCCGTGCACAAGCCCAGGAGCCTGGAGCCACTGCTGGCAGAGGCAGGACAGACCCTGCCCCCGCCCCCCACCCCGGGGGAGTGCAGCCCTGCAACACTTTGATGTTGGACTTGTGGCCTCCAGACTGTTTAAGCCACCTGGCTTATGGTGCTTTGTTACAGCAGCTCCAGGAAACGAACATGGTCTCAACTCTGGGTGCTACGCAGTGTGTAACCTTTGCCAGCATGGACCCTGTGAAACACGTAAACACACGGCCTGGGGATTTGGTGTTTCCTCCAGACAATGTCAGCCTCACCCAAGGGTTACTCGCACTCCCAGTCAATCAAACAGGAACCCTCAGCTCCTCCCAGGTCCCGAGCCGGCCAGCCCATCTGCAGATTTTGGACTAGCCGGCCTCCGTAACCAAACAGCCATTTCCCTAAAGTATGTCTTTCTCTCTGTGCGCGTGTCCTGCTGGCTCCGCCCCCTTGGAGAACCCGGCTGAAACAGAGCCAGATTCCTGCGGCAGCTCAATCTGGGCCCCGCGTGCAGGACCAGGAGGCGGACAGGCAGCCCCATCCAGCAATGGCAGCAGAAGCTCTCCAAGGAGGACACATCCCCAGTGAGGCCAGCAGGACTCCCACTGACAGTCGATGGCAGGAGGGCACAGAAATGGACTCATGCCGTTTGCTTCAGCCTCACAATGAAGGGACATGTCAGTGCAGTGGGACAGAGTCGTCAGAAAATGGCACAGGGCCAACCTGATGTCCATGGCAAAAAAATAGCACTGGCCCCTAACACAGCACACGCAGATCCCCCCGATGGCTTGGAAATCCAAACGGGAAAGGCAGACAAAGCTGCAGGAGAAAACGTGCCGCTGGGTTACGGTGACACCGCCTGAAACCGAGACACCGAAGCCATTACCCGTGAAAGAAAAGCCTGGAAACCAAGCTCTTCTGTTCACCCAAAGGCACCATGAGGAGTGGAGGGGCCACAAAAAGGACTTGGCATTTGCAGTCCATGTGTGTCCAAAAGGACCCACCGGGAGCACGTAAAGGAGTCCTAGAAATCAGCGAGAGGTGGATGGCCTGGAAGAAAAATGGGCAAAATACTCAAACAGGCAGCTCACGAAAAGGAGATTCAAACAGCTAATAAATGTATGGAAAGGCGAGAGGAAAAGGAAAACCAGAGTGAGCTTCCACGACACGCCTCCCAGGTCAGAAAGACGGAAAACTCAACACACCGAGCTTCGGTGAAATGCTGTGGTCACTGAAACCCTCCTTCCCTTGGCAGCGTGCAGATGGGAGGCGCGGCTCAGAAAGACGGCCCGGCACGGCCTCCTGGCCCGCCGTCTCATTCCCAGGCACGTCCCTTCAGCAGAAGGTGACAACGGCACTGCCGTAGTGGCTCCACTGGAAAGAACAGGACCCCCAGCCCCAAAGAGAACGGGCCCACAATCTGCGGGCTAACAGTGTAACTGGACAGTGTGGCAGGCTGGACAGTGGCCCCCAGCAATGTCCACGCTCAAATGCCCAGAATCTGTGATCCTATCTCCTTACAGGGCTGGAGGGATCTTGCGGATGTGACTAAGTTAAGGATTTCGAGATGGAATGAAAGCAACCCAAGTATGCGTGGACGGATGAACAGAGAAGCAGAGCGAGGTCCATCCACACCTGGACCACACATGGACACTCTCGGCCGTAAAAAGGAGGGACATTCAGACACCCATTGCCACGTGGAGAAATCAACGAGCGAGAGGGAAGGCTGGCAGAGTCGCCACTGCGAGAGGGCCGTCCTGCGGCCACGGCGTGTGCGAGCTGCTCCCCGGGACTGGGCCTGGCCCCTGCCGCGGTGCAGGACGCGCTGCGGTAATGGAGCAGAACTGAGAACACAGGTCCGTGCACTCAAGTCTCCCAGCAGCGTGGGTCACTGGGGAAATGCAGACAAAACGACGGTGACCTAGCACTGCCCACTGAGACGGCCAAGGTTGAAAAGCCGACCGCGGGCTCACGGATGTGGAGGGGCTGGATCTGCATACTCGGCCGGACAGACGCTGGAAACATTATGGCAGTTTTTTGAAAAGTCGCACACACACACCTGCCTCATGACTCGGCCGTTCCACTCCTGGACATTTAGCCCAAAGACTGGAAACGTGTGCCCTGGGAGACCCAGACGTGAACGTCCTTGGCAGCCTTGTGACCGAACACTGGCAGCAGCCCAGACGTCCACCTACCGGCGAAGGATACGGGACCTGGTTCAGCCACTGAGCAAGGCAGGGAACCTAGCTAAAGATGCGACTCTTACAGCTGTGTCGAGCGGCAGCGGCCACACAGAACGGCGCCCTCTGTGACTGCGTGTGCAGGAACACAGAAAATCAGGCTGGCCCAGTGACAAGCCGCCAGCAGACTCCCGTGAGGCGGAAAGGGGGTGTGTGGAGGGGTGCGAGGAAGCTTGTGGGATGGTGGGCATTCCCGGTCTCGATTTATGTCAAGACTTATCAAACTGTGTACTCCGAATACGTGCAAGTTATTCTTTGTCACCTCAGGAAAGCTGTTTTAAAACCAAGTATTTAAAAGTAATTTAAAAAGAAGAAGCACTTGGACCAGGCACTTGAAGAGCTAACGGCTGGGCAGGCTGGGATTGGAGCCCAGCTCTCCCGACAGCAAGTCCTCCCCCCACCCCCCTGTGCCTCCCTCAAGGATATCTGTCAGGGAGGCGGTCCCCAAGTCATGCTGTTGTCCTGTCGGTAACACAGAGTCCCCGATTAGCCAAAGCTGACCCTCAGTGACTGTCCTGCTTACCAAGTGGAGAATTCCGAAGGCAGCCGGTCACAGTAACAGGGACACTCACCTTCCTTGATACTTCCGGACCTCTGAGCAGGGAGGGCCTGGGCGGCAGGGGTCTGCGTGGTGAGCGGCGGCTGAGGTAGCTGCTGAACGATGGTGGCGGGAGGCTGGGGCACCTAGGAAGGGCCAGGCAACTGGCTACCTGAACGTATGGTGGAGGGAGCGTCCTACGGCATCCACCTGTCCGCCTGCCCGCCCGCAGCGGTCCTGCCCGGGTCACTAGGAGGGAGCCCTACCGGGTGCTGGATGATGCGCAGTGGCTCCGGGGCCGGCGGGGGCGGGGAAGCTGCGGTGTAGACGCCCCTGGGGGACACCGGTGGGGACAGCACTGCCCCACGGGCGAGCTCTTCCAGGAGGAGCTGTTCCTGCCACACGGGAGGGGGGTCGTGTCCTGGCCCGTGGGTCCGCGTTGCTCCACCCACCGCCCTCCGGATGGTGTGGCCACTGCTGAACCCCGGAACCCTCTTAGCGGGGCACACATGACAATAACGCTTCTTTTTAAGTTTAGCAAATAATAGGAGCTAGTTTCCGTTCCAGCCGCCTCAGCGCCTCCTTCACTATAGAACTGCTGCTGCGAGTGGACTGAGCCGGGGCGAGGCCGCTATGCCCCCAGAACCCCACTCAGCGGGAGTCGGCCTTGCAGAGCGTTTCCGCCTCCGGCGCGCGTGGAAGCAGGGGGCTCGGCCGCCCACGCACAGGCTGGCGCGGCCCAGACCGGTGGCGTTTGGCTTCCCCGACAGAGCCCATCCCTGACGGCGGCCTGAAGGCTCCCAGTGCCCGTTACCTTCCAGAGCCACCGGCCTCCGAGACCCAGAGACCCCACCCCTGCCCTGTCTGGGGCAGGGCTCCAGTCACAGCACCCCAGGCCTACCCGGAGCCTCTGCAGAAGGGCCTTCCTCCTCCTCAGGGCGCTGTGCAGGGCCACCTCGTCTCCTGCGGGGAAACCCGTGCTGAGGAACTGGCGGACATCAGAACCCCAACCTCACTGCCCAGGACCTGGGGGTGACCTGGGCCTGAACTTTCCCATCTGCAAAATGGGGTGATGGGTATACCCGTCCTGGGGTTTGCTGACTGAAGATGAGACAACAGGAAAGCACTCCGCAGAGCTCCTGGTGCGTGCATGTGTGTGTGCATGTGTGTGTGCGTGCGTGCGTGCACACACAGATGGAAACAAGAACCCTCAGTTCTGGATGTAAGCCACATACTAAGCACAGCCTTGCGCGGACAGGATGAGAGGGACCTCAGCAGAAGGCGAGTCTCACGCCAGCCCGTGGGGTTCCAGGAAACCCCGGCTCTTACCTGACACGAGATGCGGGTTCTCAGAATCCACATCCTCACGCTCCTGCTCCAGCTTCTGTGAGGAAATGGCAGCATGCTGGGACATGGGCTCAGGCTCTGGCTCTGTGTAGGGGCTTGGGGGATGTGGTGCACCTGCCTGTGTGCTCCGGAATGGCCCAGAAGGTTCTGGAGGGAACAGCACCCCAGATGGAGGGGACTGGGCAGGAGTCAGGCAGCAAGGGCCCTCATCCCCTTAGGGACCGTGTGTCACTTTCCATACAATGCACTTGTCCCACCTTTCTCTAAGGGCAGATGCTCTGAAACGTCCGACCCCCTTCGGACAGCTTTCTGAAGACTTGGACCCAGGCCAGCTCTGCGTCCCTGGCCACACTGACTGCCCATCCTGGGCCCATCCTGGGGCGACCCCTGCCGGCCCCTCCAAGGCAACCTGTGGGCCCCCAGGCAGGGGTGGGGGAGGTGCAGGGCCGTGAGGGCAGCAGAGAGGAATAACAGGTGGGGACACGGACGAGCTGCTGCTCTGTGTGGCCTACGCAGACCCCAAGGATAGAAAAGCAGGGCGAGGACGGGTCTGCCAGGCTGCCTGCCTGGCCCAGCCCCATGGCTGTGGGTCTGCACTGGTGAGCTGTTTTCCCTTAAACCTCAAAACTCTGAGGCTGCTTGGGGGACCATCGTGGGGCCCCAGAGGTGCTCAGGCCGTGGGCGTGTGGGTGTGGAGATTGCCGGAACACGCTACTTAGTTCTGTGCAAACACAAAGCCGAACAACCAAGGGACCCCAGCCCTTTTGCACGAGGCTAAAGACCACTGGAGACTGGCTGCTGGGGAGCGGGACACTCTGGGATGATGTCGCCTTTTAGAGCTGCACCCCCTAACCAGGCGCTGAAAACGTGAAACTTGGGGCCGGCCGTGTTACCTTCTCCAAGAGTTTCAGAGTCAGCCGGGTCACCTGGTCTGCCACAGAGGGGTCCAGCATCTTGGAAGTGGAAGAGGGGATGCTTCAGGCTCGTCACCGTGGCTGGCAGTTGTCCGCAGGAAAGCACCGCTCGGCCAGGAAGAATCGGCCTCAGCCCTGGTGCCACCAAAGGGTCTGGCAGCCAGGCTCGGTTTACCTCCTGGAGACGGGCCTCTACCAGCAAGCAGGAGGGCCCACTCGCCTGACCACAGAGTCCTCAGCCTGCCCGGCGGTTGCTAGGCGCTGCAGACAGGGAGGCCCTGGTTGCCAGGTTCTGCTGAGAGTCCTTCCCAGGCCCTGCCTCGTTCCCACGCAGGGGTTACCTGAAAACACCTCCATCCCCAGGTGTGGCCAGGCAGGCCTTCTTGGGAGGGCAAAAGTAGGCAGCAGCTGGGGCCACAAGGGCAGAGCTCGGGCTTGGGGGAGGACAGGCCCCACCCACTCATGTGCTCCCCCAGGACAAGGCCCAGAAGAGGCCAGCCTTGTGGGGAAGGGGTGGCGTAGCCATCCCGCTTGCACTCAGGAGCCGGCACCCTTCATCCTTTACTGCCTTCAGGAGGCCAGCAGACCCCTGGCCTCTCCTAGGGACCCTCTGAGTAGATGGGAGCGGAGCCCAGACACCATGGGGCAGGTGGGGGACCAGCTTACTGCAGATTTCAGGAAATTCTGGTTGGCATTAGGGAGGTGGCCAATGACCCACCCAGGGACTTCCGGGCTGGGTTCAGAGTGTGCCTACCCCAAGGGCACCTAGCTGGCCCCTCAAGGAACACTGACTGGCCCAGGCCTCCATACCTCTGGGCAAGACATGTGTCCAGTGCTGCAACTGCCCAGCCAGGACCTCTGCCCAGACCAGGGCACGTGGGGCCGAGTGCATGTCCACGGGTGCAGGAGGGAGTGTGTGCCCAGTAGGGGAGGACTTTTGTAATGGGTGCTCTGCAGGGAGGGCAGGCATGGACCGAGAAGGTGGCCCTTCGTTCTATGGGGTTTCTATTTCAGGTTCACCACTTGGTCAAACAGATGATGGAAGATGTAACAGGGTTGAAATTGGAATGGCAAATGACGACCAGTCCAGGGCTGGGGTCTGAGCAGGGCTCTGCACTTACGGCCCGCCCTCTCCTCAACGCGGCAGACCCAGAGACTTGCATCAGATGGCCAAAACTGGGCTAATTCCTTAAGTTGCCCCTACACTGCAGTATTTAGGTTTTATAGGTATCATAACCCTAATGTTCACACAGGAGGTCCAAATTGCACAAAAACTGGTTAACGTCGCAACTCAAGGTAATCAGGGGGGCCACCCTGGGGGGCGTGATGCATCTCCATCTGTATGAGCTTGTGAGACAGTTAAAAAAAACTAGTTTTCAGAACAGTTTCAGATTCACAGAAAAGATGGGAAGATTTACAGAGAGTTCTCAAATGCGGCTCCGCTACTGTTAACATATTAATTAGTATGACACTTGTTACAATGAACACTGATGCATTAACTAAAGTTCATAGTTCATTTCCTTATTCTTTTGCCTAACCTCCTGTTTCTGTCCCAGGATCCCATCAAAGACACCACATGACATCTAGTCATCATGTCTCCTCTGGCTCCTCTTGCTTTTGATGACCCTGACGGTCTTGAGGAGGGCTGCTCAGGCGTTTTGTAGGAAGCCCCTCAGCTGGGATTAGCTCGGAGACCTCTCCTGATTGGAGGGGGACGCGGGCTGTTGTGGGGGAAACCATAGAGGGGCAGTGCCCTGCTCGTCACACCCTATGCAGGTCCCTGCCATTGACGTGACCCGTCACCATTGGTGCTGACCATGACCCCTGGCGGAGGCGTGTCTGTCAGGCTCCTCCAGCCCGCGTTACCCTTCAACTCGCATTGTCCTGTGCGAAGAGGTCACCGGGCACAGCCGGCACCTGAGTGTGGTCATTTCTATCCCTGAGGGTGAGTATCCCCCAATGACAGGACCTGTCTAGAATGGCCATGGACATGATACTGGGGTTCTGAGAACAGTTGACGATGGCTGACCAGGCCAGCGGGGACAACCATTCACGTGGGTCCCCAGAGTTCAGATGCACTGTAGTATGTAAAGAGAATACAGTCTGCATGCACACCCCTTTCAAGTAAAGGCACAGGCATGGGCGGATGGGACAGGAAACTCAGACACACAAGTGCATTTGCCACGATGACTTCTGCACGGTCACCTACCCCAATCTTTTCATGCCACCTCTCTAGTTGCAGCCCCTTTGAAGTCCTGTCATACGACCCAGCTCTACAATGGCCCAGACCTGTAGCAGAGCTGTTTCATGGGTGTTTTCACTCCTTGCAGAGGGAAGTCAAGGCACAGGTCTATTCAATGGTCTCCGTGTCTCTTGCTGAGTTGTGACTCCTACCTAGTCTTTGTCATCCTCCTGGACTCTGTGGCGCCCTAATCCTGCAATTGAAATGTGGTGTGTTCTATTGAGAGACCTTAACTTAAGGGCTTTGCTTTCATTTTCCTTTTAATGGTGAGATGTTACCGAGAGTGATGAGAAAAGGTAAAATAAGACAGAATGTTAGGCACATTTAGGTAAACAAGATCACCCCCTGGTGACAGCATTGCTGTTCCCTGGGCACCCACACTGGTTGGCATCACTCACCCAGGTAGTTACGCTAGAGTAACAAGATGTACAGGTCAGATGCTTTGGATTAATGTAAGTTAATCAGAGCTTATCAGCTTTCAATGAGCTTGATTACACTACCAGCATTTGATTGTTAATTAAAACCATGAGCTGGAAATAAACACTTTGCATTGTTTTCTTTCTTGGACAGTTAGAGTGAAGTTTGAAGCTAAGGAATAATGATTTCATGAGACTTCAGATTTCTAGAGAACATGAATTATTAACCAAAGTCATTCCTTTTCCTCCTTTTAAAAAAATTTTAATACTTTATTCTTTTTAGAGAAGTTTCAGGTTCACAGCAAAATTGTAGTGGTAAATACAGCACATGGAATGATTTACCCCAACATTTCAAAGCCTTCATTCTTTTCCACTTGAGACTGTTTTTGCTTTTCACTGGCCAGCTCTCTCCATCTGGTGACCTAGGACTGGGTACAACTGCTGTTTTCATTTAAAAATTTATCCTAATTTTTCTCCTCAAGGACACCACAGGCCACTTGGCAGGTCAGCCTATGGAGTCCCTTCTGTCCTGAGGTTCCAGAGACTGTCGGACAGGAACAGATGTGCTCCAGGTACGGCTTTGTCCTTCCTGCCGGCAGTGCCTCAGCAGGCACAACTTCCCACCCGCATGGAGTCCCCCCAAAACTCTTTGACCCAGGGGACTACTTTATGGCAAAGGTGCGGACAGCGAGGGTGGGACCCTCGGGTCAGATCGTATGCCGCACCATCCAGTAGCTGCAAGCTGGGGGCAGCCACATTAACTGATCTCACAGTGTCCCCAGTATGAAGAATACATGGGTCCAGGAGTGGCGCCAGTCTTAATGGCTTCCTGTTCCTGCGACTCTGGGCTCTGTGTGGTTGGAGGTCCTGACCCAGATTCCCACCGAACTCCTAACTGGCTGCCCTGGCACTCTGGCCTCCCTCTGTGAGTCCAGGCGCCCACAGGCAAGGAGGTAGAAGTGGTCACACGACAGGGGAAGCGAAGCATAGGAAAAGAATCCAAGCGACCTTGCTGGCTGTCTGCGACTGTGAAATGAACAAAGAGCACCCCAGAGGCGAAGGGAGCACACCAGTGACCAGGGTTCAGCCCCCTGAGAACACAGGGGAGGGACATGACGGAGCGGGAGGAGACGCGAGATGCCCACTGCAGCCGAAGCCAGTCGCAACTTCCCAGGCAAGGGGGCCCGGCTCCGGAGCTGTTCCCTGGGCGCTCACGAGGTAGATGCGGGCGGGCACGGGAGTGGGCGGCCCGGAAGCACTTCCTTGAAGAGGAAGGTGGGGTGGGCTCTGCAGGCACTCCGGCTACTTTGGAGTCGGCCTCGACTCCCCAAGGGACCACGCTTAACAACCGAGTAACGAGTCAGGGACAAAGTGAATGGCTACTCTTGCTGCGTGGTCCTTGGCGTTCCTGCGACACGCGCGGGAGACCGCGGAATAGCATCTCCCAACGTGCGCGCCTGAGCAGACCGGGCGGTGTCCCAGCTCTTTTAAAATCGACCAACCACAGCGAGTTCCAAGGCCACTGCGCTCTGCTGATTGGAGTATCGTTGCGCCTATCAGAGGCTTGCAGGGGCGAAGCTCCGCTTGGGCCGCACCTCCCTAAACGCGCAGGAGCGAGGGCAGGAACGTGGGCCCTGATTGGCGGCGGGGCCGGCGGTGCTCGCCCAAGGGCGGGGCCAGACGCGGGGCGGGCTCACGTCTGCGTGACAGTTGTCGCAGGGGAGGGCGAGCCGGGACGAAGGGGGAGGGAGTGTAAATAGAGCGAAGGCGGTGCCGCATCGGCCCCGTCACCTCGCGGGCGACCCTGCAGGGCCCTGAAGGGACATGGAAGATGAGCAAGAGCAGCGGCGCAGAAAGGTGGAGGCTGGGAGAGCGAAGGTAAACGGTAGCGCCTCCTCCCCCCGCTGCCCCGGTGTGGACCCTTACGGGCGGGCTGCAGTGCCCGCCACTGCCCCTGCCAGGAGCGGACGCGCCAGGCTGGGTCGCCGCCACACTCTTGCCCTTTCCACCAACTGGGCTGGAAGCCGCCTCTTGGCCGCCGCCATCTTGAATCCGCCGCCCTCTGCCCGGGCCCGCCCCCTCCCTGGTCACAGCCAATCGGGCGCCGGGGGCGCGCGGCTCCGCTCTCGGAGGCCGGTCGCTGGGCACGCCGGGACTCTCGGGGCTGCGCTTGCGCGCGAGCCGGGGGCGGGGCGGCCTGGGCCCGGACGAGCGGTGCCAGCGGGCGGGGTGGGGGTGTCTGCCGGGACCCCGCCCCGCCCTCCCGCGTTTCTAGGGAAGCTGGCGTGGCGGCCTTTCTTGGAGTTGCCATGAAGTCTCCGCCAGGGTCCGAGGTGCCCAAACGGACAGTGGTGGCTTAGGAACGCTCCGCGTCCCTCACCGCCCGCACACATCCAGACCCCAGTAGAAAATGAAGGGCAGGCTGATAGGGGAAGGACACTGTCACCACACCGCGCGTCCTCGTTCTCCTGGACAGCCAGCACGTCACGTCGCGCACTTGCACCCCTGTGCGCACCTGTACCTGCTACGGCTCCACTTTGTCAGCGCTCAGGATTCCTGGAGGACTTCGAGCGCCTGTGACTTCCCTCAGTCCTGGCAGACAGGCGCGCTCTCTAGGGCTCACGTCCGCTTTCATCCGTTTTGAAGTACTTGCAGATTTTCGTTTTACTTGGAATTTTGCAATATTTTTTAAATATAAAAAGGTCTCTGAGTAGTAGTCTAGGAACACGTGACTTGTTTATACTGCGAAGTACCTACCGCTGACCTGCTACTGCTTAATGTTGCTGGCGTCCAGAAGCTCCTGTTCTTGCCTCCCTGCTGTTTGGGACTCAGGTGGATGGTTCTGAGCAGGTGAGGGTGGAGGACTCCCCCATGCTGGGTTCCTAGGGAAGCTCCAGACATCCAGGCAGAGCCTCCTGGGGCGTGTGCTACATCCCTGGGATGCGGATGCTGCCTCAGACTCAGTGGTCCTGGAGTCCCGTGTCTCCAGGCGCGTTTTGATCATCTTTGTTCTAACACATTTTCACAGAGGTGTAGTTCTTGTTCTAACACATTTTCACAGAGGTGTAGTTCTGGTTGGCACATATTGCGGGATTATACCATGTGCTGAGTGGCCCCGGGCTCTAGTGGCAGAATAGAACCTCCATGGACGCTTTGGCTGTGGCTTGGGCCCCACCCTCTTGTGGCTGTGGAAAGTGACCCGCTGTCAGGGACAAATGAATGGGACCCTGTCTGCAGTGCCAGCGAGTAGTAGCGAGAGCCACAGGACGTTGCGGTGTTCCAGGTCAGATGTGGTCGACTGTTGGGAGTTTTCCGTGGATTAGCTAGTGGGAAGTATTCACTGCTCGTCCCTTCCCTTGGGAAACGACAGGGCCCTTGCATTAAATAAACCATTCAGAACAGTTCGTGACTGGTGTGAGCTAATGACAGGAACAGTAGCATCTAATGACAGGGTGACGGGCAGAGGACAGAGTGGCCTCGTTCAAGCTTCCCGTGAAGGTGAAACTTCTGACACGTTTGAATAGGGAGGCTGTGGCCTGTTTTCTTCTCTCTTCGCATGTGCCTGGGCTTAGCACTGTGTGTGCCCCGAGCTTGCTGTGGTCTGTAAATGTGAGTAAATGTGCTCGCAGGAGCTTCCAGGGCGACGATTAACCTGGTCTCGGGAAGGAACAAGATAGCTCCTGTTGGGCAGCCGGAGGCGAGGGCTGTGATGCAGGAAGGGGACTCGTCAGCAGTGCTGAGGTTTGATGGGCTGGGGCGTGAAGGGGATGAGGGGCTAGTTTTGAAGGCACTACCTGCCCTGCCAGACGGTTTTCCTCACGAGAATGGCCTTGCGGAATTTTCTTATGCCCAAGGAGTGAGTTGTGCACATTCATTATCATTTACTTAGATGTTTCTTAAACGCATTTTTTTTTGTGACCACAGTTGTCATTTAAAGGAACAGATGTTGCCCTTTGCAAACACTGTGAGACCGCATACCTTTTAAGTAAGGTGTAAGTGGGGGGGTGGGATGTGAGCAAAGTCTGAACCTCCGATTCGAGGGACAGAACAGCTGGGTTGTGCCTTTTGATGGGCGACATTCTGTGGAGGTCCCTGGTGCTTTGGTGAGCTGTGTCATGAAAACTAGAACATCTGATTCCATAAAGGAGAATGTTAGATTGACCTGGCTTAATTAATTTTTTGCTATTTCGGTACTTTGTCTCAGAGTCTATGGCCAGGGAGTTGGCTATGTATTTCCTTGACTGGGGAGAAATGGGGGCAAAAAGGGAGAGATTTTAGCTTTTATATAGTTCTAAACCTTAAACATACCTCGGTTAAGCTACCGGTCCTTTAAATAGGTGCATTTTTAAAAATGCTTTTCTGTGAATGCCAGGAGCTAGAAAAGCCGCTCTGCCACTCGGCCGCTCTCTCCTGGGTGCATGAGCATGACGGGCAGTCTTCACTGTAAGGCACCTGGGTGCAATTCTGAGCATAGGTCCTGGCATCCTAGGTGTCAGTGGGACAGCGATCTGGTGGTTGGCGTGAACCTGGCCAGCTGTGGCTGAGTGCACCGAGCCACCCCAGAGCCTCATGTTCCCCACGAGCCTGCTGACTTGGTGGTTCTGTTACATTTTTCTCACTTACTTCTGCCTTTACTACTTCTCTACGTTTTTGCGCAGCTTGCTCAGTTCCGACAGAGAAAAACAAAAGGTGACTGTGCGCATTCGAAGAAAAAGACGGCGAAGGGGAAGAGCTCGGCTGTCGCTGCGCCTGTCCCGGAGGAGAGGCCGGTAGCCCCCGAGGGCGGCGCACTCCTGGGAGGAGGGGATGCTCGCCAGAGCGCAGCGTGCAGTGGCGCCCTTGATGAGGCGGGCGCGACTCAGGTAAGCGTACTCAGCATCATCACATTTTTGCCTATCGAAAATGAGGAAAGAGTTTTATTTTACTTTCCAAGAAGGGTGTGTTTTCATGGTTTTACTCCTAGTAAATGTTTCACCTTTGTGTGATTCTGAGAAATTTTGGATTGACGTTGGAAGGCAGAGTCAGTGTTGGAGCTTGCTTTGGTAACGGAAATTTTACAAGTGGGAGCCTAACAGGTGTTCCTTCACCTGTTCTCAGATCTACCTGTCACTCTTTGTCCTTTCCCTTTTTTCTGAACGTGGGATGAGGAGGGAAGGGGTGAAGGTGTGGAAGTGGGGTCTTGCTGGCGGAAGCGAGAGAGCAGCAGGGACAGGTGTGGCAGGTGAGTGGACACGGGCATTGAGAGCTGAGAGTCCAGCCCCACGCAGCCTCCCTGGGCCCCCGCCGGAGGCTGGCTCTCTTTGCGTGCCTTGGTAAGAGGGGCCTTGACTTGTGAACGCCCCAGCTGTGCACGAGGGGCAGGTGCAGGTGTTGGCTGGGCTGAGTGGACGGCTGGCGCCAGGGCGGAACTGGACTCAGGGTGCGTCTGGCCTGCCTTACTGAGGCCGGCTTACCTGCGAATCTGGAATTTTGCCTGTTTTGAAAACTTGGAAGACTTGGCCATGGTGCTTCCGCGTTGCCTGGGGAGCAGCTGGCCAGAGTGTGGATGCTGAGCCTCCAGAGCAGCTTGTCCGCCTTGCTCTCCCTCCACCCCCGTCCTCGGGCGGGCCTGACGTCAGATGTCAACTGCCGGCCATTGGTGTCCTCCAGTTTTCTCTCGGAGTGGAGTAGCAGTTCTTAGCAGCCACGTCTTGGTTGCAGCTGAGAAAACGAAAGCCATGCTGAGGGGGCCAAGGGGATGCTCCCAGTGGCTTTTCTCGCATCTTCCTGCCGGGGCTCTTTGAGGAGAAAAGCCCGTAGTGTATAATTACATTTATTAATTGTTTGCTTTTATTTTCAAATCAGAAGTGTTTTTTTTTTTTAAATTAAAGTTTTATGTCTTTCAGTTTTTCACTTTGAAATAATGTCGGACTTACAAAAATGTTGCAAAAAATAGCACCAAGTCCTTGCGTACCCTTCACCTGGCTTCCTGAAACTGTACACAGGTCTCCTGTGTAACTGCATAATTGCCTCAGCTTCAGTTAAAACAGTGCTCGGAGCTCACCGATAGAGCTTCTCTAGATTTTCCCACTCGTCTCCAGAGTGCCGCTCATGCCCTCTCTCTGGTCTGGGACCCTGCATCGCTCACCAATGCCGCATCCCCATCTGGGACAGTTTCTCAGTCTTCCCTTGCCTTTTATAAGTTCGATGGTTTTGAAAAGTACTGGCTAGTTTTTTTGTAGAGTCCCTGTCAGTTTGGGTTTCTTCGATGCTTCGTCCTGATTGAAATCAGGCTGTGTGTTTTGGCAAGAACACCGGAAGTGACGGTGTCCCTGCCTGGCACACCATGTGGAGGCCCTGGCACCCTGGGTGTCAGTGATACCCGGCAAGTCTCACTGCTGGTGGTGCCAGCTTTGTCGCTCTGTCACTGGGGCCTGCCAGATTTCTTTTGATAGAGAAGTCGCTGTTTCCCCGCGTAGTTGGTAAGTACATGGTGTGGGGACACTTAGAGACCCCTTCATTTGGCTTTTACTGCCGATGCTTGCCCACAGCAGGTATGACCGCGGTGTGGGCCCCGTGATGGCTTTCCATTTCCGTCATCCATCCGCACGTACTCACTGCGCTCTGGTCCAAGGAGGAGCTGTTACTTCTCCCCAGTTTGTTCATGCGTCTCTCGGCGTGGACTGTGCATGTTCCTGCACGTTGCATCTTAAGGGGGTGTCACTTGGAGGGGGTGGAGACTACCTGCCTGAAAACAGGTGCTGCTTCGCTGTTTTATCAGCTGCAAGCTTTTAAGTTTCTCTTTTTTTTTTAACTTGTAAGTCTCTCACTCAGGTGTTTGGCGAGTACTTTAATTCAGGAAGATGGTCCTATGAAACCATTTTGACTTTTGTTCGCAGGACCAGAGGGTACAGACCAGGTCATCAGCAACAGCGATGGGTGGGTAGAGATGTTGGGCTTTTCCGTTGCTGTGGTCAGGTTTTTTGTTTTTTGTTTTTTTTTGTATTTTCTACAATAAATAAATTAGGTTACTTTTATAACATTTCCCCCATTTTTGTAATTATATCACTAATGCAGTGTACAATTTTCACACCTTAAAGCGGTCTATAAATGTGGAGCCTCTGTAGGTCCCTCTGACGGGCTGCCCCTGGCACGCATGCGTCCTGTTTTCTGCATGCTCCGTGGCCCCGTCAGGACCGTGGAGGGCGAGTGGGAGCTGCGCGGGGGTCCGCTTCGCAAAACTTGGCTATCGGGATTGAGGCAGATGGCCAAAGCAAAGCGTTTGTTTTTATTTATAAAGTGACTGTCACTACAAGCCTACTTCAAGCAGTGCTTTTAAACTCCAAGCTGGTGAGATGCGCGGGCTCTTTCTCTAGAGAGATGCAGGTGCTCACACAGTCAGGGTTTTCTCCACGGATCTGTGTGTGAACGCGGGGAAGGACCCTCGTAGGACCCTCGTTAGACCCTCGCTAGAGAGGCCCGGCCCTCCGTGGGGTGTGTCTGCCCAGAGCCTCCACAGGGGCGGCTAGAGATCGGGGGAGGTAGACCCCTTTTCCTGTCCCCTGGCTCTTCAGAGGGTGGGCAACGATCAGGTATCCATCAAAAGCTGTTACCTAATGAGCCGACTACTTAACGAGCTACCGGTAACCGTGAGCGGAAATGTGGCCATCAGATGTGCCCCGCTGGGTCCCGGGTTCCTGCTCTTAAGGCTTCCAACAGCCTGAGCTCACACGGGCGGACCTGTGACCGGCACGTTCGTCAGGCCCCAGACTCTGTTGCAGTGTGTTTGTTGAAGAAGCCGGTTGTTTATCCTGAAGAACTTGCATGTCAGGATTTGTCGTTTGCAACCCTGCGCTGTCGTTTCAAAGGCTCCTGTCGCCCTTCTCTCAGGTTTACAGTCTTCGTAACTGGTGCTGTGACCGGGCTGGAGACTTGATCCGATGATCGTTATTTAAATGACGGACGTTTTGTGGATGAGCCACTCTTTCTAGGTCATTTCAGTGAACAGTCAGAATTTTGTTTTGAACAGTTTAAGAATTAATACTGCTATTTTCATGTTGGTAATTTAAGATCACAGAGTTTCTACTTAAGTTTAAAATTTCTGCCCCTTTAACATCAGCAGCGTTTGTCCCCAACGGGGACGCGATTGCCCATTTGCTTTTCTCTCTGCGTGAGTTTTAGGCTCCAGTATTGTGACGAGCCTTGTGATTTCTGGGACAGTTTGTGATTTCTTTACAGGTATTCTTGTCCTTTAGGTATTTCCCACAGAGATGTGCAGTGAAATTATTTTATTATATTTTTTATTTCACGAGTCAGATGTCACGAGTTCTTTTTTTTATAACTTCTATTTATTATTTCAAGCATTCTACAAATTACTTGTGTTTTAAAGTCACTTTCTGATTAATTTTTTAAAATAATTATGTAAAACATTGATGTGGTTCCAAAATTGAACCTGTAAAGGCAGGTGTAGGAAGATAATCTGACGGCTCTGCGCCCGCCCCTGCAGCCAGCTTGTCTTTGTTTTCCAGGTAACGTGGAAGTTAGGTTCTCGTCCACCGACACGTTTCTCGCAGAGACGCGGATGCGTGTGCGTGTCTCTCCCCAGCACCTGCTCTCGCGGCGCGTGCCTCACACCCTGTTCCGGTGGCTTTTCCCACTAACGGTATTCTGGCGGTCACGCCACAGCAGCATGCAGGAGTCTTTCTCATTCTTTTTAAAAACAGCCTGTTATCTACTAAAGAACTTAAAAAATGAAAAGTACTTGAGTTTCATGTCCCCGACACCTGTACCGGTTCCGGGACTTTTATTTGTGTGGACAGAGTCCGATCAGGCGTCATTTCTCCTTCAGCCTGAGGAACCGCCTTAGGACAGTTCTTGGTGGCACAGGTCTGCTCGTGGACTCTTTGGGCTTTTCTTTGTCTGAAAATGACTGTTTTGCCTTCGTATTTGAAAGATGCGTTTGCTGGACGTAGACTCCAGGCTGGCGGTCCGGCCTTTCAGCACCTTCTGTGCTGTCCCGTGGGCCCCCGGCCCGCGTGGGGTCTGAGAAGTCTGCTGTCATTCTCATCATTACGCCTCTTCCTGTAGCGTCTTTTCTTTGTTGAGGGAGGCACTTTAAAATTTTTGTTTTTATCTCTGATTGCAAATTGTTTCATTAAGATGTTCCCAGATGTGGTTTACTTTGTGTTTACACTGCATGGGGTTTGTGGGCCTTCATGGAATTGTGCGTTATAGTTTTCCTCAAACTTGGAAAATTTTTGGCTGTTATTTCTTCAAATAACTTTTCCATTTCCTCTCCCCGCCCACTTCTTTGACGTCAGATAGTTATACTTCAGATTGTTTAGTGTTGTCCTATGGGTCACTTAGGCGCTGCTTGTTCATTTGTTGAGAACCTTTTCCAGTCTGTCTCTGAGCGTCCGCTACCAGGTCCTTAAGGTCGCTGATCTTTTCCTCTGCAGCATCTAGTCTATTGACGCAATGCCGTGTATTTTTTTGTTTGTTTCAAATATTTAGAATCTTCTATTTCACTCATTACATTCATGTTTTCCTTTGAATACTGTATATCACTATAGTAGCTATTTGAATGTCCTTGTCTGCTAATTTTGTCATCTCAGTCCCTCTGGGGTGTAATTCCATTGGCTTAGTTTTCTCTTAGTTATGGGTCACATGTCCCATCTTTTTGACGCGTTTAATAATTTTGATTGGATGCGAAGCATTGTCAGTGCTACATCGTCGAGTGTCTGGATGTTGCTGTTTTAGCTTTGTTTTGGTAAGCCTTTGACATCTTTTTGTCTTTTTGTTGATTTGTAGGGGTTTTTGTTAATCTTTGAATTTTTCGTTTGTTAGATATATGTGCTGTGACTCTTCTTCCCCAGTCTTGCTTGCCTAGTTGTTTTCTTAATGGTGTTTCGTGATAAGCAGACGTTCTTAATTTTGATGGAGTTGAATGTAGCAGTTTTTCCTCTGGTTAGTGCTTTTTTGTGTCCTGCCCCAAAAAATCTCTTAGCCCTAAGGTGTTGAAGATACTCTCCTCTGTCTTCTTGAAGCTTTGTGGACTTATTTCTGCATTTCAGTCTAAGATCTTTCTCACGTTACTTTTTGTGTATGGAGTACCTTGACTAGAACTGTCGTTGAGTTTCGCTAGTTTCTGAGCTTTTTATAAAGGGAATAATCTAGTATGTGCGTCTTGAGCCTGGAACTTTTTATCCTGCATCTTGTCTATGAGGTTCATCCATGCCAGGAGCTGTAGTTTATTTTGCTGTATGAATGTGTCTCAGTTTGTCTGTTCTACTGCTAGTTGGCCTTTGCTGTGAGCATTCTTCTACAGGTCTATTTGGGTATATGTGTTCATTTTCTCTTGGCACTATAATGAGATATGTAATTGCCGGGTCATTGTGTTTGTACATGTTCAACTTGCATATGTTGAACTGTGTTTTCGAATACTTGTCCAGAATGCTTTCAGTAGCGGCATATGAGAGTTTTCCTTGTTTCGTAACATCTGTGATTGGGATTGACAGTACGGTGTTTTTTCCCTCTTTTCAGTTTTGGTGGATGTGGGGTAGAGCGTGTTTTAGTGGAGTGCAAGATTCAAAAAAGTCAATGATTCATTAATAGACTAAAAGAGAAAAGTCATGTGATCATCTCAGTCAATACAGACGAAACGTATGTTTTTTGAGAGAGTGACCTGTAATTTCCCCTTCCTGTCAGGTGTTTGTGTTGAGGTTACACTGGCCTCATGCAATGAAGTGAGGTGAGAGGGGTCCTTCGCTCTGTGGATGAGCTCGTGTAAGATGCTGAAGCCGTGGAGACTGAATTGTTCTTTGTGGGAAGGCTTTTAAGTTCAGAGTCAGTTTCTTTAAGAGTCAGATTGTTCAATTGTGCTTCTTTAATGTAGTATATTTATGTTTCTTTAATTTTTGTCTTAATTTCAGTTATCTCTGGTTTTAATTTGCTGCTGTTTTTCTAACTTCTAGAGATAGGGTTACTGTAGATCACTGATTCCCAGGCTTTAAAAAAATAAACAGTCAAGCCATCGGTGTTGTAGGAGGAGATGTTTTACTGACTTTTTCTGGTCATACAATTGTACATCATGAGTTTAATCAGAAAAGGAAAGGTTTTTTGATATATGTTAGAAAATAATTGATGACAATTCTTGAGAACTTACTATGCCTTTAATCTAAGTGTAGGTGCTAAGATAGGAATTATTTTGTGTTTAGAATGATGGTCTTCTGAAAAGTAAACTTCCAGGATAGCGTTCCCTGTCCCATGCCCTCCCACGTCCAGCAGCAGGACACCGAGTGGCAGAGCAGTTGGCAGGTGCCAGGCGTGGACCTGGAAGTGCAGTCGGTCTCCCTAGGTGGCGGGCGATGTCTGTCCGTGTCAGCGGAGTGAGTCCTGGAAGAGCCAGCATGTCGTCATAGTGCTTTGAACATAATTCATGGTGTCTTTGTTTTATTTTACCGATATCTGGAAATTTTGAGTTTAGCTTTTATGGAGTTTAATGAGCTTATTGAGTAGCATAAGATAATATAAATGTGTGTGTGAAATAGTAATTCTTTCCAACGTATTACATTGTTTATTTTGGTTCCAAAAGGATACTTTATTTAATACACTTGTTGCTTTAATGCTTATTAACTGTTAGGTAAATAAAGGTAATTTCTATGCAAATGAATTCTAGCCTAAGTTTGTTCTTTAATAATCTAATTGGAGTGCTTATTGTGTAAAGTTGTGACCCTCTTTAGGAATAAGATAATAGCTGAAAAGTGCCCCAGGAGGAACAACTCTGAAGTGGAGGCGGCCAGTTGGTGCTGGCTCTGCGTCCCTGGCGGTGCCCCTGGCTGCGGCCCCGGGCAGGGCCGTGGGAATGGGAGGGCGGGAGGGTGTGCTGGGTGATGACGCCCGCTGAGCTGGGTGAAACAGTCAGTCTTTCTTTAGTTTAATCTAATACGTAAGCTCACTTGAGTGTTCAATATTTTAAAATACAAAGACTAAAAACGTTAGTAGGCAGCAAAACAACTACTGGAAAATCCAGTAGCAGGAATTAATTTGTCAAAGTTCACATATCATAATTTTGAAATGCCCTTTCAGTTAAAGATTCTAAAGTCTTAGGGTGAAGAAAGTAATTTGTTCGACTGTGCAGAAAACACAGGCATATATTAAATTCCAAGAATATATATATAAGGCATGTTTTTAAGCAGCTTTACGATCTGAGCTTTTCAGGAAGTTATGAGGAAGAGAGAATTGCAGAAGACTTCATATCCATGGTGTGCATTCAGATCTAGTCACCCTCTCAGTTCGTTAAGTGCGTGACGAAAAGGCAGTTTATGTTAACCAGTGTGGCAGTCGTCTCGTTGCTGGCAGTTGACTCAGTGGCAGAAAACAGCACTTGACCTTTCAGTTCTGCATCAGGAACAAAATAAGGAGAGGCTGTTTCCTGCATGAGAACCCCCCAAAATTGCACAGAGGCAAAGAATTTCGGAAGAAAATCACCTTTGCCGAATCTGGGACAGAAGACTTAAGGAGTACTGTAGACGTTTAGGAAGTGCAATTCCAGAGCTTTCCCTCGTATTTGTCTGAGTTACCAGGAAAAATAGTCGTCACCATTTATCGTTTGGGTCCCACGGACCTCGTTTCCTTTTTTGTCCTTTTACGTTGTTTTACAGATAATTTACAGAAGTGAGACTAAGCAACAATTTAAAACAACTTTATTAGGAAGTTTTATACAAATCTTTGTGTATTAGTAAAGTTTGGCACACAAACAAAACACTGAAAGAATATCGCCACATGCTTTTAGCAAAGCGGGATAGTGCAGACATCGTGACATGAGTCTTCCTGCCGTGACCAGCTGGGTGAGACTGTCACGTCTCCCCTTTGTCCTTAGGGACGTTCACTTAGTGGTTTCTGATTTCAAGGAAGTAGATCGGGCACTGACTGTCCTTCGAAGACTCGTGACTTGAGGGTTCATTTTTGTCAGTTTCGCTGTCATCGGTGTCCTCACGTGCTGCTCTGTCTGTTGGTCTTTTGTCGACTAACGATTGTGAGTGGTGTTTGCTGTCAGCCTTCTTCTCTTTGCTGTGTTGAGAGGAAAGTGGAAAGCTCTTAGAGAATCGTCATAGCGGAGCAGGTTACAAAGATGGTCTGTCCAGTCCGTGAGAAAGCCGAAGAGCGGCCATTCATTTCACTGTCAACTCAGAAAGGCAGTCTCCGCCGCCTCCTGCTTTCACGTTATTTGAACTTCCAGCACAGTTGGTCGTGATGATGAGTATGATAAAATAACTCTTAGGATGACGAAACAGGGAACAGCAAGATTGTGTCTTAGATACCCACGAGGGTCTCGTGGACCTGTGTGATAATCGCAAGATAAAATATGCTTTACTCAATTTTTTCTCTATTTAAAAAAAAATAGGTCTACGGCCGTGCCACCCTGAAGAAGCCCGATCCCGTCTGATCTGGGAAGCTAAGCAGGGTCGAGCCTGGTTAGTACTTGGATGGGAGACCACCTAGGAAGGCCGGGTGCTGTAGGCGTAAAAAATAAAATATAAGGGATTGTCAGCTGACAAGGTCCTTGCAATCTGTGAGGTCAGCCAAGGGTTTCCTCTCCTAAAAAAGAAAATGGAGTAAATGTTTTCATCGTCCTTTGTCCTGCAGGAGAGAATGAAATGTGTGAAATGTCAGGCCCCTTGAGTCATTGTCACCGCCCAGAAAAGAAGCTGGGCAGCTGCGGTGCGGCCCAGCCACGTTGGGAGGCCCCGGGCGCGTGTCGCTGCTTTGCGGACTGAGCCACCATCAGCTCAGTCTGCACGGCCGGGTAAAGCCGGACTGGTCAGGCAGCCGTCGGGGGAAATCCACTGAAACTAAAAATGCTATTTCCACAAATTTGGACAGAGGAATTTATGTCCAAAAGGAAAATCTGGAATATAAAATATTGTACTTATATAAAATTAGGAACTTGGAAAATGTGCACGGGTCCGAAAGACTAGAATTTCTTGAGAAACTAAAATTTAGTAATTCAGGTGTCAAGCACCCGGTGAAACACGAGAAGAAGCAACATTCGTTACAAAGGGGCAGCGGTGTCATTAGGGCTTCGAGAGGTGCGGGAGCAGAGTGCGGGCTCTGAGCGGGCGCAGGGCTGGGAGCCTGGGAGCCTGGGAGCCTGGGAGCCTGGGAGCCTGGGAGCCTGGGAGCCTGGGAGCCTGGGAGCCTGGGGCTGCAGCCCTGCGGGTCACTGTCGGGGCCCTTCTCTGGCCCTTGCCCTCTTAGCTGGAGGACCCTGCTGGAGCGGGGATGAAGACTCAGAGCGGCCTCAGCGGGAGCTGGGTGGCGACGGTCCCCCAACAGCCTGGGGCCGTCACAGAGGCATTCTTCGAGGTTGTCTTGTTAAGGTGTGTTCCTTGCCCGAGGGCTCCCCCGCAGTGCACACCAGGCCAGCGAGAGCTGTCTCCGAGCGTCCTGTCTCTCCGGGTGGAATTCGGGGCGCAGGAGGCCAGAGGCAGAGCTGCCGCGTGGGGCGCTCCGGCCCTGCTGGCCCAGCCCACATCGGCTCTCCCCAGACCTTCTGCCCCTTCTTCTGGATGTCGACGAGAGGTCACCTTTCATGCACTGAGGAGAGCTGTCACGTTCTGCCTTCCTCGGTGCGGTGACCGCCCTGGTCTCCCACAGTCACCTGTGTGTGGCGGTCTCCTACCCAGAGCATGGCGGGGGCAGCTCGAGGTCAGTCCCGATGTCCTAGTCTTTGCCACAGTGAGCGAGGGGCAAGCGGGCTCTGCTCGCCCAGTCACCACGCCTGCCGCCTTTGTTTCTGAGCTTTTGACTTCACACTAAGCCACTCAGACAGGTTGCATATTCTTTCAGTTGTTTTTACTGAGATCTAATTTATGTAACAAAAGTCACCATTTTTACGAATGTGCTCCAGTGGCTTTTAGTACATTCACTGGCCTGTGCATCTGTCACAACTAGTTCCGAGCGTTTCAGCACCCGAAAGGACACCCGTGCCTTCAGCAGTCACACCACGCTGCTCCCTCCCCTTGGGGCCTGGCAGCCACCTCTGCTTTCCGTCTGGATTCGCCTGTGCTGGCCGTCTCCGGCGTGTCTGGAACGCGCGCTGTGTGTTTCGGGGTCCGTCAGTGTTGCGGTGTGTCAGTAGGCCACCCCTCGTGGCTGGACGATGTCCTAGTGTGTGGGTGCATGGTTGCCTCCCAGTCACCTGTTGGTGGACACTCTGGTTCTTTCCACTTTTTGGCTCTTGTGAACAGAGCTGTTGTGGACGCTCCGGGGCACGTTTTTGTGAGGACGTTCGTTTTCCATGCTCTGGCCGGGCGTTACTTTTGGTGTTAACTGTCTGGGTCACATTTTCTGCCTCCTTCCCCCAGGACTGTGAACAGGCACGTGAACCTGAAGTTGCTGAACCGATGAGCAGACATGGCGACGAGACTGACGGGCAGCAGCCCACGATGGCAGTGCAGCTGCAGACCCAGGTGACTGGATGCTGCGATTCACACCAGCACCCGGGGGACTGGGATCTGGGAGGGTGGCAGAGTGGGGGGACTGTCACAGAGTGGATCGTGTGAGCTGCAGGTGTGCTGTGTCTGCTTTCCTGGTTGGCTTTGTTGTCATGTCTGTGTGGGGCTGTGGAAAGTGGAGGGACACATGTGGACACCCAATGGCAGCCATTTGGGCCAGGTGCCAGGGACACACTCTGCACGGCCAGCCATGTCCCCTGTCATCCGCCTATCCCACTGCTTCGACACGAGCGGTGCTGTGGTGGCAAGGCAGTGCTGAGGGACGAGGACTCGCGGGGCGGGGGCGCAGGGCTCCTGGGGTCTCGGGGTCAAGGCCCTGCTCCCCCAGTGGCACCTAGAAAGGCCTCTCCCCTGCAGCCGCGCCCCCACTGGAGCTGGAGGCGCTGCGCCTGAGCCTGAGCCACATGCACACGGCGCGGCTGGAGCTGACGCAGGCCACGCTGCAGAAGGAGAAAGAGGCAGCGCTGACGGAGCTGCGGGACACGCTCAGTGGCCGCCACGCGCAGGAGCTGGCCCTGCTGCAGAGCAGGTGGCGGCTGGAGCTGGAGCTCGCCCGCGAGCAGCACGCGCGTGAACGGGAGGAGCTGGTGCGGCGGCGCTGCCAGGAGACAGGTGTGTGCTGCGGGCTGCGTGGGCCTCCGGCGTGCCGGAGGCGGCATCTGTCTTGGGGCGCCTCCCCAGCGAGCTGCTGGGCGCTGGTCTCCGTACCTCCGCCGGGCCTGGGGTCACCTCTGTCTGGCGGCATTGCATCCTCTGTGTCTCTTTGTCCTACCCTGCTGGCCCCGTGCCTTCTGTCCATTTGTCCAAGCGGCTCGTGCTAACGTTCAAAGCGATGTCTTGGAGGTGATTCGCTCACTTGCCGGAGGTCTGTGTCTGCACCGCTGACGGGACCCAGACTCAGATGCTCCCGGACACAGACCCCACATGCCCCAGGCTGCTCGCCCTGTGCCCAGAGAGCCACACACTCAGGGGGCCGCCTAACCTTGCTTCTCTGGCCAGTACTGAGCTCTGTGTACCCAAATGGACTCCCGTGTGTCCACATGGTGTCTTTCGTACATCCTTCGGTGAGGTCGTCATTCCCTGTTGTAGACGTCTGTCCCTAAGCGGTAGCTTCATGGAGCGACATGTCATACCACATGATCCACTCGAAGCATTGCACCTCAATGCTTTGAGCGTGTCAGAATTGTGGGGACATCAGACACCTAAGTTGAGGACATCCATCACTCGCTACCTGTCGCCCGTTCTGCGGGCCCGAGCGCCTGTGTGCCTGCCCGTCCATTGAGTCTCGTTTGAGAAGTGAAGCCGGCGCGGGCCCTGGCGTGTCGGGCAGCACCTGTCTGCAGGCCTCACACCCGCTGGGGAGCGCCCGCCAGGCCCAGCCAGCTAGCTGGAGGCCATGCCCCTCGTTTACGCACGGCGGACGTCGTCACGCCTGCTCCCTCACAGACGGCCCTGTGGTCCCACTGATGCCGGGATGTTTCGGGGCGTGGCTGGAGGCTGCCGGGGCCCTTCCTCTCCTGGGCAGTCAGACTGCGCAGGTGTGATACTCGGGCATCTGAGTTCCTCTCTGTCTTCTCACAGCCGAGCTGGAGGAGAAGCTGCAGTCGGAGGTGGAGAAGAATGTCCAGGCGGTCGAGGTATCGTGATGGGCGTCGTTCTGTGTGCACTCGCCGCTGCTCGCCCTCCCCTGCCAGCTGCCCCTCCGCCGCGCGACCCCAGCACAGCCAGGCGGAGCCTCGGGCGGACACGCTTTGGAAATGTGCCTTCCAGATCTGAGCCGCCTTGCGTTTGCGCAGTTCGGTTTGCCAGACGGCTTGCGTGACACAAGGCTTTTCCATCCCAAGTCTGGTTTTCTGAGCGGCCCGGGCTGTGCTGGGGTCACAGACCTTTGTCCTCACGCAGGGAGGTGCATGGGGTACAGGCCCACCTGGGGGCCATACTGCTGGGCACACTGGCACGGCCAGTCCTTGTCCCACTGCTGCCACCCAAGCCCTTTTGGGGGAAGGAGTGGTGGTTCAGGCTGTAACAGCGTCGGCTGCCTTCCGAGAGATCTCACTGGAACTTCTGATCCCCACGACCTGTCTCTCTCTCAAGGCTGCTTTTGTGGAGTGGGTGTTGGCGCTGGTGCCCCAGCCCCACCCCTGGGCACTGGTAGTGGGGACTCGTTTCCCAGGGCACGTGGGGCAGAGCCTGGCTATCCTGCAGGGCTCAGTGCCATTTCTGTAGCACCCCTGGTCTGCATGGAGCCAGATGCGGGAACCTGGAGAGTGACCGCACGCCTCTGCTGGGTGCTCAGAGATGGCTCTTCTCTGGGCTGGAGGTCCTTGCTCTGGTCCCTGGGGGCTGTTGGCCTCGTGGGTTCTTCGGGCCCCTCCCTTCAGCAGCCATGGACTGACTGAACAGCCAGAGCCAGTTTCCTGTGGTCGTCTGTCCTGGGCAGGGGGTGACTTCCCAGTTTTTAAGTGTGTGGTTAGAACATTTTTATTGCAGATCATTAACTGTTGGTCGTACTCTTTTTTCTTATTTAAATCAGATCCTAAAGCGAGACTGGGAATCCGAGAGAGATCAGTGCTTAGAAAACCTACGCAAAGAGTTGTCTGCCCAGCATCAGTCAGAGGTGGATCATTTACGAAGCCAGTTTGAGAAAGAATTGGCAGAACAGAAAGCTGAGTTGGAAAAGACTTTTCAAGCCAAAAATCAGGCTGAATGTGAGTATCTGAGAGGAACAGGTGCCGAATGGGGACTCAGTTTCCCTGTGTAATCCCGGAATAAACGCTGCGATTTTGCTGGGTTTATGCTGCCTCCGTGTTCAGATGCCGGCCACAGTGCATGTGACACCCGGGTGAGGCGGCGTGGGTGGCTGCAAGCTGGTCAGCTGCGGGGTCTCCGCTTATGGGTCACAGGCCTCTCGAGGCCCCGAACCTTCCCGAAACCTCTGTTCTAGTGTCACATTCCTCCCGAAACAGCAGCGTTGGGATTGTTCCCTTTTCACGTGGGTTGCGTGTTGCGCAACACCCAGGGATCCCGGCTGTCCGCCCCCTCCCAGGAGAGTGGGTGCCAGCGTCCAGTCCCGGAGGGCCCGGGGCGCCAGCGGGGGTGGTGCTCAGTGCCGAGTCCTTCCTGACGGCAAGCTGGTTGGCAGTCTGCTGAGGAGGATCCTGAGTGCGGTCTGTGCCCTCCAGGGTGCCCCCTGCCTCTGCAGGCGCAACAGGAGGCCATCGCGAAGGAGTTGCAGGAGCACGTGGAATCGGAGCCCCGGCTCGCGGAGGACCCGGAGTGGCGCGACCGCGAGGAGGAAGGAGGAGGACGGCTGGAGGTGGGCGATGCACCGAGGACGTGCTCGTCCCTGGGGAGGAGCGGGTCTCGGTCCTAGCACCCTCTCGTTAGGGAGGTGCCCCATGTTTGGCGGTGCTGCCAGCCGAGATGAGGCCATAGTCAGAGGGTCACTTGAGTTGACCTCGGTCCTGGACACAGGACTCGTGTCCTTCGTGCGGGGCCCTGCTCTGAGGCTGCCCTGCAGGGTGGAGCTTCTGTGGGAAGGCCGCTGGAAACACCCCAGCTGCTGCCGCCACTCGCTGTCCACTGACACCGCCTGTCAGGTGAGGGCCACGTGGCCAGATCTTACGTAGATCTGGAGCCTGGAGCCTGGCCTCGCGCCCACGCTGGCTCAGGGGACTGAGAAGGCAGAACGGCAGCGTGGTCAGCTGTGGCCTGTGCCAGGCTGCAGCTCAGGACAGGAAACCAGAGCCTGAGGAGCCTGGGCCCCAGGCCGCCGCAGCTGTCGCACCCAGACCCAGGCCAGCCTGGCTCGGGCCCGCCTGGCCTCCCTGGTGGGGAAGAGACGGATGGAGGGCGCCTTGCATCCTGTACCCGGGGGAGAAAGCCTGCAGGGGCCTTGCTCAGGCCGAGCTCCCATGTCCCCTCATGTGGGGCCCGACCTCTGGTCTCAGCCCTGCACTCTGCTGCCCAGCTTAGTGCCTTGGGCCACACCTGACCACGCTGACTCTGGCCCCAGGCGGGTGGGCATCAGCTGCTCTCTGCTTCGTTGGTGCAGGGCGAGTGGCACAGAGCATGGGCTTGCTGTGCTAGGTCCAGCCCCCTCGAAAGAAGCCACTTTTTAGGGGTGCTGACTAAGGCTGCAGAGGGAGCTTTAGCATCTCAAAGGGGTGAGGGCAGCTGTGACCACAGGAGAAGAAAGGGCCCATGGGGCACAGTGACAGAATCTTGGAGTGGGACGAGTTAAATGGGACGACAGGGGACTTCCTGGGAGACTAGGATATGGTTGGTGCCAGTCACTCACCTTGCGGGGCCCAGAGTGTGCCAAGTGTTCCCCACAACCTTCCCCTGACGGTGAGAAGGACAGTAAGGGTCTGTTCTCAGTGACAAGAAGTGGTGTCTGCAGGGAGCAAGGTCAGGCCCTGCATAGCTGATCTGTGAGACACCAGGTGTGACGAAGCTGCAGTCAGCTCATGCACCTTTAACTCGATTTCTCTGGAGCTGCCATTGCTGGTTCTCAGCCACACGATGGGACCGCAGCTTCTACTGCCCGCATCAGCCTGGGCTGTCACTTGGGGCACGATGACGACGAGTGTGCTGCCGTTGGGGCTCAGCCTCGGTTGTGTCCCACACTGTCACCTGCCTTCCCCAGGTGGAGAATCCTCAGACGTCACGCGGAGAGCTTCAGACGCAGTCCCAGGAGGTCCAGTTCGAGTCCACAGGAAGCGACGGGCAGGCGCTGAGTGGTGAGCAGCTCATGCTGGGGACACGTTCTCATGCTGAAGCCGTGTGGTTTTCGTCGTGGTCCCCAGAAGGGGCAGCAGGGGTGGTGGGCCCAGGCAGTCCGTGAGCTCCTTAGAGACGGGCCTGTGGTGTGAGGTGCAGGCTGCCTGCTGGCGGCACGCTTGGCTCACGTGGAGGGCTGGTTCAGCGCGCAGCTCGCTGGTGGCACCGTGCAGTGGGAAGCCAGCCAGGCGGACCAGAGGGGCTTCCTGCTGCTGGCAGCTGCAGCTGAGCGCCCCTGAAACGCAGATCTCAGCCGGCACCTAGCGTCACAGGTGTGCTGTCTGTGGGGATCCCATGAGCTCCGCTGTTGCGGGGTGACGTCCGAGTCTCCAGGCCCCGCCATGGCGGCCCCTTTACTGAGGGCAGCTCACCTGGGACCCTCACAGGATGCGTGTCACAGTGGCGGGGGTGGGGTGGAGCCCAGGAGACACGGGAAAGGAAAACAGACGTGTGTTTTGCTGCTGCTCATCTCTGAGCGACCTCACTGGGCTGACGGCTCTGGACCAGAGAGCAGGGGCTGCGCCTGTCTGCTGCCTGCTGGCGAACAAGGCCACTCTCTGGGGCCTCCCCCTCCAGCCGGGGCCACTGGGTCCCCTCCTCGTGTAAGGGCCCTGGGTCCCGTCCCAGCTTCTGGGATTGGGGGCCTTCAGAAGTCCACTGCGCCCTGCCACGGGGTCTTCAGTGCGTCCCGATCTCTCCTGGGTGTCTGGCCCGGCGACTGTGTGATCTCATCCTGCTACAGAGTCACGCGCGCAGCCCCTGGCCCCAGCGTCCCACGCAGGAGAGTTGGCGCGCCTTCGGCAGGACTTTGAGCAGCAGCAGCAGCGGGACAAAGCCCAGCACGAGTCTGAGCTGGAGCAGCTGAGGCTGTATTTTGAAAAGAAATTAGGGGACGCTGAAAAAAATTACCAAGAAGCCCTGACCGTGTTGCAGCAGCGGCTGCGGGGGGCTAGGGGAGAATCTGCCCTGGAGCCCGTGGCACTCAGGTGAGCATGCGTGCCTTGTCCCAGGCGGGTGTTGGAACGTGGGGACCTCGAGTTGAGCTGCAGTCTGATGACGTTTTGTGCTGGTGCGGATGGGCAGCCCATGCTCCACAAACTCTCGATGTTCGGGGCTTGAGTCAAGGTGACAGAGCCGGGGGCTGATCTGACGTGTGACAGGCACAGACAGCGACGTGGAGCCAGTGGTGGTTGGCTGCAGGCTGTTGGGGTCCTCTGGGGTCCCAGGTCCTTGTAGCTGTGACACCGGCCCTGGTCACCATCACAGACATGGTGCACTCAGCCGAGGCACCCTGTCCTTGACAGACGTACGGCTGCGACGGAGGGAGCAGGAGGGGTTTTCTTTTACCTGGTCAGATCCTGGGACGCCGCAGAGTTCACGTGCGAAAGTGCCGTGCGGACGGTTCCCAGACCTGTTCCCTCTCTGTTCACCCAGCGCGGTTCCAGAAGAGGCGTCTGGAGGGGGAGGAAGAGGCCGTCTCGACCCGCCCGGCTTGCACTTGGAGCAGCACGAGGTGATGGCCCGTTTTGTTTACGGAGGGTGTGATTGACATAGGACATTGTATCAGTCCAGGGTGGACAACGCAGTGACCCGACGTTTGTCCGTGTTGTGGCGTGGCCCCCACCGTGCATCTGGTAGCGTCACCGCCCACACTCGCGAAGCCCTTGTTCTTGTGACGAGAACGTCTAAGGCCCACTCTCTAGCAGCTCCCAGGCACAGAGTGCGGCGTGTGCCCTGCAGCCACGCGCTCTGCGTCACACCCAGGACTGACCGCCCTTGGCGCTGGCAGTCGTGCCTTTTGACCCCCCCCCCGCCCCCGGCTCTCGTGACCACCAGGCCGTTTCCCGTATCCACGAACTCAGCCGTTTTGATTTGTTTTGCTTTTTAAATTTCACGTGTAAGTGAGATCGCGTGGTATTGTCTTCCTCGGTCTGACTTATTTCACTTAGCATGACGCCCTCTGTGACCGTCCGTGTTACAGGTGACAAGATTGCATCCTTTCTGTGGTTGAATAATAGTCCATCGTGTGTATGTCCCACTCCTTTACCCGCTCATCCGTCAGTGGACACTTCGGCTGCTTTCGTATCTTGGTTTTTGTGAATAATGCTGCAGCAAACACAGGGTGCGTACGTGTTTTCACTTTAGTGTCTTGAATTTCCGTGGATAAACACCCAGAAGTGGAACTGCGGGGTCCCATGGTGGTTTCAGCATTGATCTTTTGAGGAGCCTCCACCCTGTTGTCCATAGTGGCTGCACCAGTTTACAGCCCCAGTGCGTGCGGGCTCCCTTTGCTCCACGTCCTTGCCAGCACGTGTTGATTTACTGATGATGCCATTCTGACAGGTGTGAGCGATATCTCATCGTGGGTTTAACTTGCATTTCTCTGACAATTAGTGACATCGAGCATCTTTTCATGACATAAGGTTTATTGGTCACCCTTATGTCCTCTTTGGAGAAAGGTCTATTGAGGGCCTCTGCCCATTTTTTGATCAGTTTGCTTTTTTTGCTGTTGCACGAGCAGTTCTTCAGTCGTGGAGAAGGTTGTGTTTCGGTAGTCTTTGACGCAGGCGGACTGTTTTCATGTCGTAAGGTCTGAATTTCCGTCCTTTCCCCGAATGCAGTCTGGCACCAGGCAGAGGAGGGCTGGCTCTGTCTCGTGGGGGAACAGCTCTGGCGACTCACATCGCACTGTGGTCTGCTTGCGCGTGTGCCCACAGCCACACACGTGGCTGGGAGAGCCTCGTCCTCCCCTGGGTGCTCAGGCACCTGCCCCGCCTGCCGCAGGCCGCTCCCCTGTGCCCCCCAGAGCGGCCACGAGAGTTGTGCTGAGTTGCATGCTGAGCTCCGCTGGTCCTGGGGTTGCCTCCGTGGCGTTTCTGTCTTCAGCCGGTGCAGGAGGCACCGTCTGAGCACCGTTCTCTGTGACGGCGGGAGCGTGCTACGCCTGTGCCGCAGTGTCATGGCCTCTGGCTCATGTGCCATGCACGCTCGAGTGTGGCTGGTGCAACTGAGGGGCCAAGGTTGGCTTTTATTTGATGGTGACTGCTTGAGCTGTCAGTAGCTCCCGCGTCTGGTGGCCGCTGTCCTGGTGGGCAGCACTCACTCATGGAAGAGCGCCCGCGTGCCCTGTCGGCGCCATCTTTACTCAAAACGTCTGCTGTCCTGGGCATTCAGGTGTGTCTCGTCAGCTCGGGCGGTCGAGCCAGCAGACGTGTGTCCGCTCGCAGTCCGGGAGCTCGAGGTCCAGCTGTGGGCAGAGCCGGCTTGCGGAGGAGCGCGAGTGTCTCCTTACGTAGTCATCAGCCGTTCTTCCTTTTTCCTTATTTGCCGTCCACGCCTTTGCCCGTTTCTCTGTGCTTCGGACGTGCCCACTCTGTTCATCTCTGGCCGGACCGTGGTCACTTTTGCATGGCTGCCGGTGGCTGTGGTCTGGGGTTGCGTGTTCCTCGCACCATCCCTCCTTCGTCCTCGGCGCTTCGGCCCCATTCTCAGTGTAGCAGTGTTTTCCTGTGCTCTTTTCCGGTTCTTTGAAAGGGTGATTTGTCTCTAGTTTCTATTCCTCTGGAACCCAGCCCTGATTGGATGGGAGGTCCAGGCTTCAAGTTTATTTGCTCTTTCCAAATGGTGAGTCACTTTCACGTTGGACTCGCTGGATTTACTCTTCAGTTGGAATGGGACCCTTTGGTGTGTTCTGTTGTCACAGTGGCAGAAATCCCGAGATTTAGGTTGCTGTGACTCGTGTGTGATTTTTGAGGAAACTGGGTTCACAGGTGGCATTGCACGGGGACAGGAAGCGACGAAGCCTGCGTTGGGCTTTCCTACTGACTGATGTGAGGACGCTGGCTGGGCCCCGTGTCTGAGCTGCGCACAGCAGGTCAGGGAGGGCGGGGGGAGTGAGGTGGCTCGGTGAGTGGGCGCAGAAACCTGGGCGCCCGTGGCCTTGGATGAGTGAAAGGGGGTGAGCGGAGGAGGGGAGGGCGGGGGTCCGGCTCCGAGAGTGTCGTGGTCGGGCTCCCGGGGGTGGCCAGGGCCCCGTGCCAAGGCCATGCGCTTCGGCAGATCCCACGCTCTTGGGGCGTGAAATTGGGGGCAGCCTGTGAGGCTCCCCAGGGAGGCAGAGAGGCTCATGGACACGCCTTCTCCGTGCATCACCCCCCAGGCCAGCCTGCATGCGCACACAATGTTAGAGGAAAGCCCCCAGTGCCAAGTGGCAGCCCAGCAGGAGGGGGACCTCGCGGAGATCTGGATGTCGGAGCAGCGTGTGGGGCTCTCAGAAGAGCCTGGCCAAGGTTAGTGCCTCTCGGCTCACAGTGTTTTGTGGGAGGTTGGGAGCCTCGGCCTAAGTCGTGTGGAGGCGCCTCAGGCCAGCCTGCTGTCCCCATGCGGGATTGCAGAGTCAAGGGGCAGGGCCTGGACGTGTCAGGAGAGGGCCTGGCCTCACAGCAGCCCTGGGGATCACAGGGGCCCGGGCAGCAGGAGGCAGCAGGTGGAGAAGCCGTGGGCATCCCAGAGGTGTGGCAGGTGGGGATGGGCAGTGGCGGTGCTGCCAAGAGCAGGTGCGAAGCAGCACGCGGATGCCGAGGGCTGGGCCGCCTGGACGCCCGGCTCACTGGGCACAGCCCTGGGGACGGTGCCACCGCATCCCTCTTGATCTGAGCAGGCAAAGTGGGCAGGGCCAGGGTCCCGCTGGCGCCTGACACGAGCGCCTGTCTTGGCCCGGGCTCCCCGGAGCTGGCGGTGTGCGTGGTGCGGGCACAGGCCGTCCACTCCTGACATCCAGCTCGCACGATTTTTCAGAACCTGAAGGTCTGCTGGCCGAGGCATTCTAAGGCAAGATCCTGTCCCCGTTGGTGTGGGTGTCCTTGCGGGTCGCATCTGACCGTCCTCCCTGCCCCCTGCTCTGTTGCAGACCTCACCTCCATGTGTCTGCGGGCCGGGGGGGACACGGCGGTGGACGTGGACACAGTGGTGGCAGCCAGGGTCCTGGCTTTGGAAGCTGAGCACAAGGTTAAACTCTCGCTGCTTCAGACGACGCTCAAGGCAGAAGTCGATCTCTTGAAAGAAGAAAACAGACGTTTGTGCGAGAAGCTGCAGAGGGAGGTCTGCCTGAAAGAGGACCAGGAGAAGGTGCGCTGGGAGTTCGTGGGGAGGCACCACTGCCACCTCCTAGGAGCACCTGTTGGCTGGTTGGGATGTCAGCCCGCACACATGCACGGCCAGGAGTGGGCTTGGTCAGTGTGTCACTCAGTCCAGACGAGCCTCCCCCAGCCGAGGCCAGGGTGTGGCCTCCCGTTGCCCCTTCCACTGGTCGCCAAGGGCTGGGGGTGCAGCCAGGTGTCCTTAGAGGACACAGGTGGGGTTTCGAGCCAGGCTCTTTGGCACGGCCACCTTCAGGCCTTGTCCCCCAGAGCTCTGGTGGTGTCCCGAACCCCCAGGCGGTCGACCATGCAGCCATAGAGTGCCTGTGGGGACCCCGAGTGATGAGGTCACTGCCCCACTGGCGTGGACTTAGAGGTTACATTAGGCCGTTAACATTCAATGTGTGAGCTTATAACTGCACAGGTGTTTACCGTTTTCTGTTCATTTTTTTATGCCATAACTTTCAACTGCATTAAATCTGCCTGTGTTGTACACTCTATGATGTCATGCACTTGAGCGAAATTAAGGGAAAGTAGTCTTACAGTTGCCATTCACAGTGCTTTTTGTTCCTCCCCGACAATCTGAGTTGACAGCTGGTACGGTTCCCTCCAGCCCGAAGGGCCCTTAGCGCGTTCTCTGAGCTGGGAGACTAATTTCACCTTCGTTCTCCACTGTTCCTGGCGCATATGGAAGGCTGGGTGGTGGCTTTGGTCAGGATTTAGAGATGTTCCCTCTGGCTTCGTTGTTTCTGGTGAGAAGTCAAGTATCGCTCAAATCGGTGTTTCCCTGAGTGTCATGTGTCACGTTCTTTGTCTCCTTCAAAGGCTTTTTCCTTTGGTTTGTTCTTAGTCATTTTACTATGGTGGGCCTACCTGTGATTTTTTTCAACATTTTTTCTCCCGTGAAATTCTAAAAATTAGTACGTAAACTTGATTGCAGATATTTTAGAGGAGGACACAGAGATCCTCAGAAAACATAGTTATCTTAAAAAACACTTGCACTAGGCTGACCTCACCTTCCCCTCTTTAATGACAGTGCTAGTAAAACGGTGGTCTTTTAATAATTTTCAGGAAATTCTGTACGTTTACGTTTTTCACCAAATTAGGAAATTTTGCCACGTATTTTCTTCAGTTTTTGTTTCTGCTCCATTCTCTCTCTCCTTTCCTTTTAGAACCCCACTCGCTTGGACACTATCTTTTGGTTCCTGAGATTCTGTTCATTTTGTTTTCTAATCTTTTCCCCTTCTCATTGGTTAGATTCTGTTGAAATTCTAGTTGATTGACTCTTTTGCAGCCTGGAATTTGCTTTTAAGTTCCTTTATTGAACTTTTAAATTTCAGATATCGTGTTTTTCACTTCTAAACTTTCCATTTGTTTTTTAATCGTTTCTATATTTTCTGCCATGATTTCCTATTCTTTTATTCATTGTGAACATACTTTCTTTCATGTTCACAAGTACAGTTATGATAGCTACTTTAAACCCTTTGCTGGTTTCAACATTCGTGTTATCTTGAGGTTGTTCACTAGTGTATTTTCTTTTTACCTTGGGTCATATTCCCTGTTTACTTATATGTCAGTTATTTTTGGATTGGATCCTGGACATTGTGGACAGCCTGGATTCTGTTATGTTCTGCTGAAGAGTATTGGTTTTCTGTTTCAGCGGGCAGCTACCTTGGCTGGATTCAGACTCCACTCTCCATCCTCTCCGTGCTGAACTGAAGCACACTGTCCAGTTCTTTGGGGCTTAGCCGGCCTTCTCGTGGAGTCTGCACACTCACGTGTGGATCAGGGATCAGCCTGAGGTTGGGGTTTTGCTTATCCCAGACATTGCTGTCTCTCTCTGCTCTGTCCTGAGAGGCAGCCCCTCTCACCTTCTGTTCCTCTCATACGATCACAGGGTTCCTGTGCGCAGCACGGGCGGGGACTTGCTCAGTACCCTGCCGTGTGGGTGCTGTCTGGGCCTTCAGGTGCAGTGTCTCACACTTTATCCGGAGGCCGCAGTCCTCTCTGGGAAGGCTGGTCTGATTAGCCCTTCTCTGCCAGCACCAGAAGCAACGCCCTCTGGCGAAGTCAGGCTCACGTGCCTGTTTCGGTTTTATTTCGGTTCTCCTTGATGATGTTCAGTAGTTTGTTGACCTAATTTCTTTCCTTTTCTTGAAAACCAGGATATTTGCCTCCCATCAACTTTCTGATTAATCTTCCTTTTCACAAGACACCTTTAAAAGCATTAGTTTTAGCTCATCAGTCTCTTGCTCAAGGTCTCGTTTATCCTGGAGTATAAATTGTTCAAGTTCAGAGACTTGAGCTCATGGCGTGGCTGCTGCTCTTGTTTCCTTGCTGGTGGCGGCCTCAGGTGCTTGGGGTCGCCGGCCGTTTCCTCGACACAAGACCCGTGACGTTTCCCGTCACAGCAGAGAAGGCCTGCAGGGCCATCTGCATGTGCTGCCCCCGCGTGTGTCTGGTCAGTGTGTTTTGTCCAGGCTGGCTCTGTACCTAGGGAGCAGTTGATTCTCGCACGTGGTTGCATTTCACTCGAGCGGCGAGTTCTGAGTTTGGTCATGTTAGAGTCCTGTCACGTGACAGTCCTGTCGCTCTGTCAGCATGTGGCTGTGTGTCACGGAAGGTCCCCGTCTTTGCAGATGGGTCTGGATCATTGCTGCCAATAACCTCTCCCTTTGATTTCTTCCCTCTTAAATAAAATGGCCTGCAGGGGAAACACAAGTCAGTGGACGGTCACCAGGAAGAGCTGAGGCAAGCGGAGGGGCAGATTCGGCTGCTGGAGCAAGAATCCCGAGAGCGAGAAGCGGAGTGGGAAGCCACCGGCGCGGTGCTGCAGAGAGACGCGGAGGAGCAGCTGTCCCTGAGGCCCTGGGGCCTGAGACGGCAGGCCGAGGAGGACAGGCAGTCAGTGATGGACAGGCTCGCGCGCCGAGAGACCGAGATGAGGCAACTGCAGGAGCAGCAGGCGGCGCAGATCCTGGACCTGGAGGGGTCCCTGATGGAGCAGCAGGGCCGCCTGCGGCAGCTGGAGCTCGGGCTCCCTGGGGACGAGTCTCCACGGTGCAGCCAGTGCGGCCGGGAGCCGGGTGGCAGCCTGGCCCTCACAGACCGGGACCAGGAGCTCACTACACTTCGCCTGCAGGAGGACTGCGCCCTCCAGCTGATGCTGGCCCAGAACAGGTGGGTGACAGCTGCACGGCCGTGTGTCACGTGTGGAGCGTCTGCCAGGTTCCCACGCGAGATCTGGCTCAGGAGACCCAGCCGAGGGGGCGGGCAGGGTCCCTGGGAAGATGTGCTGTGGGCTCCAGCGATGTCCTGAGTCTGGGACACTTGGTCTTTACCCTGAGACGAGACGGGACACGTAGCTCTGGCAGCAGACGAGCTGGCAGCAGCAGCGTCCAGACCCTCATGGCGCCCGCGCGCCTCTGACGGACACCGCTGTGCGTGCACCTCGCACGTCTCAATGTCCACGGCGGAGCTGTGGGCCTGTTCCGCATGAGGGCGTGCAGTTCATCCGCGTTAGTGTTTCTGTTTTTTAAAACTCAAACAGATTTTTAAAAAAGAAAATATTTTTTCTAAAACACACACACACTTCCTGGAAGTTTTAAGTAGATTTATAACACGATGTGGTCTTTAGCCTCTGTCGTGCCGACTTTCTGCAGCCTGGGCCGTTGTGGTCAGGCTGTTTGTGAGTCTGGGGTCTTCGGACATGCAGTGGCTTTGGCCTTTTCCTGTGTGCCCACGAGTGAGGTGCAGGGGCTTCTGCTCTGGGGTCTGAGAGCTTGAGCTCGACCCCACCTGCCACGTGGGCACGAAGCCTTGGTGCTCCTGTGTGGTTAGGTGGGGCGGCAGTGGGAACAGCCCTGCAGTCCCTGGGGAACTGCTGGCATGTGTGGCTTGTCATAGCTCCTGCTCACCCAGGCATGCACGGAACCTACGCCAGTCGAGGATCCAGCTCCCCCGGGTTGTGGGGCTCCGGGTGCTTCCATAACACTGCGTCTCCTGCCTCTGCCTCCGCCCTCCAGCGCCCCCCACGGCTCTTTATATTCACGTCCCTAATTCATCCCTGAAGAGTGTTTGTGAACCCTTTTGAATGCTCTTTGAGGGCTTACTACCACTTCCTGGTCGAGGTCCTTCTCCCCGTGAGTCACAGTCACGTCTCCTTTGTGTCGTGCCTGTCGGAAGTGTGTGGTTGCTTGCTGTGGGTCTCGTGTCCTTTACTTCAGGCCATGCTGCAGACACCTGGGTTCTGGCCTCTCAGCTGTGTGCGGCAAAGGGAGAAGGAGTAAGGACACAAACCCACGAATGACGATCTTGCCAGCAGAAGTGGCTTCCTGTAGGAAGTGCGAGTAGGTTGCTGCTTTTACGACTGCGTGTTTGCGCTCTGTGCTCATCACACGTGTCATCGCAGGTTTTTAGAACAACGGAAAGAAATCAGTGAGAAATTTGCTGCGGAGCAAGATGCCTTCCTGCGGGAGGCCCGGGAGAAGCACGCCAGCGAGCTCCAGCTCCTGCAGGACAGACACCAGCAGCACATTGTGTCCCTGAGGACGGACCTCGAGGCCAGGCACCAGGCCGACGTGCGGGAGCTGAAGGCTGCGTTCGAGAGAGAGCAGCGGGCTCTTTCTGACACTCGCGTGGCTGAGCTGCAGGCAAAACATGCTGCTGACATCCAGGCCCTGGAGACGAGACACTTATCAAGCCTGGACGCTGTGGAGTCCCGTCACCTGTCTGAAGTTCAGGCCCTGCGTGATGAGCACAGGCGGGCCTTGGAGCAGCTGCGAGCGGAGCTGGAGGAGCAGCTGCCACAAAAGTGTTCTTGTCATCACGCGGTTTCGACGCGAGAATTGGAGACACTCCAGCGGGAGTGTGACGGGGAGCTTCAGTCCACGAAGGGCTGCCCGAGAGCTGAGCCTCGCAGGGCTCACCAGGTGAGGGCCAGGCCCTTCCCGCTGTCAGGACAGGCCCCTGCCTGTAGCTGCCTGTCCCAGTGTGCGCTGCGTGTGTCCATGGGTGTGTTCCACGTGCTGCCACTGTCCACAGTGATGGAGCTCCCGGTGCAGTGGGTGGAGGGTGAGGGTCGTGTCGCTCCCCGACTACACTGGCCCTCGCCGCCTTGGTTCCCTTGTTGGGATTCACGTTGTGAAACCCTCCGTCCTGTTCTGGGAGCACTGACTGTCCCTTTGGCAGGTGCTGTACATTTAAATGGAAGGGTGTTTCTGAAGATGGCCCCAGTGTCCGGAGCCACCGCCCCCCTTCCCTGCACTCCTGGGGCACCTGCGTTTTAGGATAGGACATGTTCATTTGGACTAAAACTGAAGTCACTGGAGGTTTAACGTCCTCTCAGTGGATGGGCTGCTCCATCCAGCGTGCGGCCCAGGTGGGTGCGCCAGGCCCTGGGCCGGACTGCCAGGTGCTACCCTGTGCAGGGACGGCGGCAGCCCTGCTCATTCCGAGGCGCTGTGGCACTGTGCGAGGGTCGCACGGTAAGCCGCCCGATGTCAACAGTGGCACTGGGAGGGTCATGGGGGGCTGGACCTGCAGGCTGCAGTGGCGGCCTCACTGCAGGGAGCCGGAAGGGTACAGGGCAGGCACTCTGCGCACAGGACATGTCACCGTAGCTCTGCTCTGGGGGGCCGGCACACACAGGGCTGCTGCCTCAGTGGCCAAAGCTTGTGTGTGGGGCTCTGCGTGAGCCGCGTGGCAGCCTGCGTGGTCGTTCTTGAGGCCACGTCCGATGGAGCAGGCGGAGCCTCTGGAGCGCGAGGCTGCTGTGGGGGCCTGGAGGTGGGGACTGGCCCTGGGCCTCGGTTCCCCTTCATCGGGGCAGGGTGGCATTTGACCAGCAGGGGCTCCCCTTGTGCTGGTGCTGTGCACCAGGTCATTGTGCTCTGTCCTCACAGGCTTGCAAAACCCCTGGGGTGCATCCTGCGTCCTGTGCTGGACAGCGAGGCCGTTCCCCACTGCTGGGGACACGTGCATCTCTGCGCCGCCCGGTCCCGCGGGGGTGAGAGGGCAGGGTGTACATGGTGCCTCCCCTGGGGCACACGTGCAGGGCCCCCAGAGGGCCAGCTTCCAACAGTGCCGTTCTGCGGGGCTGCTCCCCGTCTCCGACCTCGGGACCAGGCCCGGGGCTCCCGGCGTGTATGTGGTCGCCGAGTCCCGACGGTGGCATCTAACCTGCCGCTTCTAGGAAGGGCCCCGGGGGGAGGGGGAGGGGCAGTTAGGACTTGAGCGGAGCCTGAGGACAGGGCTCCTCCTCCGGGCTTGGGACGCCTGCAGGCTGGCTTTTCTGTTGTTGTTCGGTCCTTGGACTCTGAGTCACCCTGAATGTGGCCACTCGGTGGGGTTCCACGTTTGAAGGGCGCAGAGGACAGAGGAGGGACCACCCAGGATACCGTACGCTCAGGCAGCCTAGAGAGGCAGCCAGGTGACCGCGCTCACAGCCAGGAAGAGCGCACCCTTGCTGGCATCGCAGTCTGCCTTTCGTGACGTCCCCATGCGGATCTTGTCACGAGGGCGGAGCCCGTGTTCCCTGAGCCCCGCAGCCCTGCCGCAACCTCTTCGGCATCGCCGCAGCCTCCAGTTGCCTCACTGTCTCCTCAGGGTCCCTTCAGCACCCTCTCTGTTCCCCAGTTCAAGTCACAGTGCTGAGGGGCCTTCGTGGGTGACGCAGCTGCTTCTCCAGAGGGCGGCAGAGCAGAGGGTGTGAAGGACGAGCAGTCGGCCCGTCCAGCCACCCATGGTTGCCAAAGGGCCCACAATGGTGGGTGCTGGCAGGTCCCACGCGCCCGGCCCCGGGAGAGGAGCGGGGTGGACGCCCTGCTGTAGTTTGCAGGGCAGCACATCCAGGTAGGGCAGCGCCCCGGGGTGCACAGCTGTCCCCCGTCCTGAGGTGCTGTTGCCCGGGACCTGCTTATGCGCTGTGGGTGTCTGCTGGGTGCCACCTTCCCTGAGGGCTGGCCTCTGTCACTTCCTCTCCGTGGCATCTTCTGACCTGCCATCATCCCGCGGAGCTGCCTGGGCCCTGCTACCCGTTCTGTCTGTTGGCAACACAGAGAGCCACGTGTTTTCTAAAGCCACACGTCACCTGTGTTCTCGGCCTAGCGGCTTCCTCCTGCACTGACGCGGTCTGCACACACCTGGTGCGGTGCTGCCCTGTGCAGGCCCGTTATTGCTGTGCTCTGCCCCCGGCTGTGAGTGTCCCAAGCTGTCTGCGTCACTTTTTCTGCTCAGCTGATTTTACAGAAAACAGCGCTGCTCGTGGGGAGGCGGGGCGTGCTGCTTCCGCCCTTGCTCTCACCCCTTGCTCTCACGGTCCATTGGAGGAAACTAACACAACAGAGATGGAGCAGTTTAGCAGGCCGTGTTTCTGGCCACCTGGCGGGCATATGCCAACCGTGGAGTGTGAGCACTCCCCACCGCTATTACGTGAACAGACACTGGACGCCGATGCGTGTCCACTGTGCACACCTCAGTGTCCGCCTCTGCCAGGTCAGACCTTTTTTCTCTGCAGACAGCACAGCCCATCTGGTCTAGAGACGGACTGTCACCTCCTTGTTCCGTCCACACCCAGCCCCACTTCCTGCCACTCTGGTGGCTGAAGTTGGGACCCACGCCGGGCCTCGTTTGCGCAGGCTGTTTCTACTGTTTTCTGGGGTGTCTGACGTGTTCCCCGCTCCCTGCACACACGCCGACATGCATGCACACGTGCTGACATGCCTGCATACATGCTCAGATTCAGGCTGTGGCCTCGTGCGGACGCTGTAGGTGGCACATCCCTCTGGTGGTGTCCCTCAGGCTTCACTTACAGATGGGGGTCACGCAGAGATTTGCTGGCATTTCCTGGGCTGCTCGGATCATAGTCCCCCAAAATAGCAGGGACGTGCTGTTCTTCCTCTGCAAACAGATTCTGTCTGGGCCGCAAATATCTTTGCACCTGTTTGAAAAGCAGCGTCACTTGCCAGAAGTTATTTAACGTGCACGGGCGAGGTGGTTGGGTCACTCTTTGGGTTCCCTCCCTTCGGAGTGCAGTTGTGACAGTGCTCTGAAGGCATCAACTTGGTGTCCTTCCCTTAGAGATGAGCCTGCATGCAGGCCCCTCCCTCGGGCGGTGACCCGGGTGGGGCCCTGGAAAGAGGAGTAACCGGTGCTGATTGCTCAGGGCAGTTTCATCTTTTCTTGGTAAAAAAAACAAAACAAAACAAAAACTACATCTGTTTTATGTAATAGTTTATACAAATATTAAGAGGATTTCTGGTCAGTTAGGCATATTTTGAACGTCTTTAACGTATTAGTTGAACTTATGTTTGTTATTACATTGGTGTTCTTTGTGCTGTGTTGTGGTATCTACGGAGTTTTCTTAATGGTGGATGTACGTATGTGACATTGTCCCTGTAATTTTGTGGGTTTTTAGAAAAACCTAAGAATGACCTTTTAAAAATCTTTTTTTATACTGACCTTCGCGTTAGATCATGGCACATGAAGCGGAGTTTTACTCGAGGCTGGAAATAGACATGGTTGTCTGTGAGAAGCCTTATGCGCGGGGAGGCATGGGGGTCAGCCTCCCTTTGACCCTGTTCAGTCACATCAGGGCGAGGCCTGAGGATCTGCACTCCTGCCACATGTCTATAGCCACCAGGACACTGAGCCCCCAAAGTCTGTGGCCGCCCCTCTGCTGGGGGTGGGCTGGGGCTGCACAGCCGCAAGACTGCCCCGCCAGCCCCTGCGCATGTCCCGGGGCTGTCCTGCTGCAGAACACGGCCACGTTTGGCCTTTGGCTCCGTCGTGGTGTGCTTCCACGGGTTGCACTGCAGGCCGGGCACGCCCTGAGCAAGACAGGCACGCGGTGTCCCCACTGCCCCTCACAGGGAAGCTAGAGCGACTTCCTCTTGCCTACAGCGCACTGGGGCGGGGCCTTCACATTAGCCGCTCTCCTGCCTCCTAGGGCTGTCGTGTGAGACTTTGTGCGTCCCTGTCAGCTGCCTTAAGAGCCCCCCGGAAGCCACACGAAGGCCTAGACATGAGGATGTGCTCAGCTGCCAGCTGCCCTGAGGCCGTGGACAGACGAGTAAGGGCCTTGGCTTCTGAGCCGGGGTTCCGTGTGGTATGTGCCCTCTGTCCTCTCTGTTGGCAGGCAGTGACACAGAGGCCCAGAAGGACCTCGTGGCTGGAGAGAGGCAGCTGGCCCACTGGGCAGTGCTGGACACTGGGGGTGCAGCCTTCATGTTGCGTGTGGGCGTGGGGCGCCCTGGGCCCTGCCCTCCCTCAGGGCTGCTTTGCGGTGTTTCATCCATTGGGCTCCCATGGCAGGGTCAGGCCTGAGGAAGGTGGTCTGCAGCTCCAGAGTTCCCCGAGGACCACACACGTGGCCCTGCCTCCTGAGCAGGGTGTTAGGGGCACGGGGCACGCAGTTAGCAGTTGGCACCTGGCACCAGTGCCCCGAGAGCCGACTGCTGTGGCTGGGGCCGTGGGCCTCCTGCGGCTCGGCCACGTTGTTTCACTTTCCTGTGTCCTCCATGGGGGTGGGAAGCGTTCCATGGGGGTGCATTTGGGGGGACAACTGCGGCCTCGTCCCTTGGCCAAGGCCCTGCGGCCTGGGGTGCCCGCTGGCGCTGAGGGTTTTTTTCTTATGCTCACGGGCACTTGTGGGTTTCACGACTGGGCTAGCGTCCCTGGTGACCCTCACGACTGTGGCTCCCCTCTTAGCCGTGAGGGCTCCTGTGGTGCAAGCAAGGCCGTCTCAGTGCTGTGTAGACCACCGTGTGTCCCGACTCAGAACTGCGGGGACATCTGGGGGACGCCCGTGCCGACCCACGCTGGGCTCCAGCTGTGGGAGGCGTGAGCAGAGTTGGCCCTGCAGGCCATCTGCCACTCCATAGGAAACCAGGGCCGGAGCCTGCAAGCAGCAGCCGAGCTTCCCTGTGAGCGTTACCTGGCCTGGTCGCCGTCACGGGGGAAACGGGGAGAGGGGGACCTTGGGGCCCGCCGCATACCGGCGTGTGAGGGCAGAACTCCAGCCGACCCTGTCCCTTCTCGCTGGGGCGTGAGGCCCAGTGCTCAGCATCCTGGCTGAGCTGCAGAACACAAGCTGAGAAACGGCATTCTCTTGCTGTGCTTCGGGGAGCCTGCTGTGGGCACCGCACGGCCCTTTTGGCTTCAGTCTGCGGGGTGACTGGACACACCACGCCTCAGGACCGTTCTCATCGCACATGGGTTGTGGTTCTTGATGGCAGCTTTGTTGGGGGGTAATTCACGTACCACACGCATCACCCTTTTTACTGTACGTTGCGGTGGTCCATTCACAAATTCTGCAGCTGGAGCACCAGTTCTGGAACATTTGGTCGAGTCGAGCGCTTGCTGCCATCGTTTCCGACAGGTGACCTGGAGTGGGCTTGCTGGCACAGCGCCCTCTGCCTCAGCTCAAATAACTGCCGACTTTGAGAGCGGGGCTTTTCAGTGAGCTGCCGACGGGTTGGTTGGTGACAGTCGCTGGGGTGGCACTTTGGGAGAGCGCCCCCGCCCACTGTGGCCGCTGGGCCGCTGTTTGGAAGGCTGTCCCCGAGACTGGAGTGATGGGGTCAGGGCAGGTTCAGGTACCCCAAAGCTGGCTGCTCCGACGGAGACCCAGCCTTGTTTTCAGTGAGCGCTTTGGGGTGATGGTTTTTGCCCGTGTTCTCTAGAGTGCTTTCACAGAGGGCTAGCTTTTCAGGCATCCTTTTTGTCATTCTGAAAGTTCTTTCTCTGTGGTTTTTTTGAAAAGAAGGAAGCTTATTTCGTTAATAGAGTTTAATTCATCAGGTGAACGTAATTAACTTTTCTTATTTAGAAAGAAATAGACTTTGTCATTTAAAACCAAAGGAACTTAGATTTGTAAACTTCTTGGATTTTAATGGTCATGACACCCTGATGATGGGGACTTGCTTTTTTTTTTCATCGTTCAAGGGTCACTTGGTGTTTTAGTTGGCGTGCCACTCGGAGAACGGGCTGCGCTGTCTGTAGCCTTTCCTTTGTACGTTCTGTGCCAGGGTTCACCACTGACACACAGGGCACACAAAGTCAGACCCTTTGGGATAGCCGTGCACAAGACGTGCAACGTCACATTTACGCGTTGGATCCCAGAGGACGATTGGTCATAGGAGAGAGCTGTGCTGGACAGGGAGGGTGAGGGAACAGACGTTGCATGACGCACGGTAAACACGTCTGGGCTGAAGGGCAGAGGTGGCAGAGGTGGCAGTGGTGGTGCCCTGCGGGGGCGGGACTGCCCCTCACTGACAGCTTAGCCCTCGAGGGCCCGCAGTGGCCGGCATCGGGGGGCGGCCGGCTTCCTGAGCCCTCGTGGTTCCCGACTGTAGGGAACTGGGCTGTGTGAGCATTACTGCTCTGGTCACAGACCAGGTGAAAAGGACAACACACACAGGCTGCGACGCAAGCCCGCTGTCCCCCAGACCCAAGTGCCGGACAGTAGACGACTTTAAAACTGCAGCTCTGGTTGGATTCCCAGAGTGTGTCTGCACTCTTCTGCACGTGGCCTGTCCTCCAGTGTCACAGTGACCTTCACAGCCTCTGAGACTCCACTCTGTCCCGAGATGCAAGAACACTAAGGAATAGCGTGTCTTCTGTTCCCTAGAGGCCCTTAATCATGGTGGAAACTGGTGTCCCGCCAGACCTGCCCCAGGGGGTCCAGTGGCCCAGGACATGCAGCCTTCGGGCTGCGCACCTGTTTGTGAACCTGTCGCTGCACCACAGCAGAGTCGGGGTGCAGATTCTTCAGGGAGACGCTGGCCACATCCAGTCGGCACCACGCTGGTGGGGAAAGTGAGCCAGCGTTTCCCACTACGTGGCGGGGCAGGCGCACTGCCTGCGTGTCCCCCCCACGGCCTCTCCATCACCCCTCTGGGCACAGAGTGTGGGCTCAGTAAACGTTTGCTGGATGAGCTAAATCCTCGTGAACGGCAGAGAAACGGGACAAGCACAGCCGCAAACCTTCATGGCAGTTTTGTCCTCTCTTGTGTTTCTGTGCAGGGCGAGTCTCACAGCGAGAAGCAAGGCGCGTTGCGTGAGCGGAAGGAGCGGCCTAGGCCGGCGAGCGCGCAGGCTCCGTCTGCCCGCCCCGCGGAGAGCGAGGTGGCGTCTCTGCAGCTTCGGGAGAAGGACGCCCAGATCCTGCAGGTGTGTGCGCCGCGCCTTCCCTGTCACCCCGGGTGTGCGCTGCCGTGCACGATGGGGAACGTTCCACCAGACCACGGCCAAGGGCACAGTCAGCCACGGTCACCACACTCACAGTGTGCGGGACCTCCACCCTGCTGCGGAACTGACCTCTGTCCCCGTTCAGCACTCAGCCCCAGCACCTCCGTCTCCTGTCTGAGTCTGGATGTGACTCCTCCAGGGACCTCCTGCAGGGGGAACCACAGCATTTGTCCTTCTGTGTATGGCTTATTTCAGGCAGCCTGATGTCCTCAGGTACATCTGGGTTGTAGCATGTGTCAGAACGTCCTTCCTTTTAAAGGTCGAATACAATCCTGTTGTTTGGACACTGATGTAACAATGTTCAGACCTGTAGAAAATTTTACAGGAGTTTGTGTGAGCCCAAACTGGTGACAGTTGCCAGGGAGCAAGATCCCAGATGCTCCAGAGAATGACAGTTTGCAGTTCCTTTTATGTATGTGCTTTTGAGACTGAGAAGAGCGGTGAAGACGAGGAGGTGGGGTGGAGGAGCTGGCGGGGCCCTGTGCTCCCTGAGGGTGGGACATTTTGAAGTAACAGTTGAATTTTGAAAGTTAATAGAACTGTTTCTATTCCTGGTCCTCTAGTCAGTTTCTAAGGCGTTCACTCGCCCGTCCCTTCTCGGTCACGTTGGGTCTCCCCTCTTGCCGTGTGCTCTTGGGGTTGGGGGTACATAGGCAGAGGAGAGACTGCTGTTCTGCAGGCTCTCTGAGTGGAACTGGCCACCGTGGTGGCCTGCGTGTGGCTTGGTGGCCAGTCATGGGTGTGGCCACCCTGAAGGTCAACCTTGGCTGCTGCTGGACTCAATGCAGCGAGGCCCTGGGCGTCCAGCATCCACTGACCGCCACCCACTGTCCACACTGCAGCCGCTGGGGCTCAGCCAGTGTCACGCAGTCTGGACACAGGTCCTCGTGAGGGGGGCACGTGGTGCACGTGCACACGCGCATCTTCTGCCTCTTGTGTTCGTTTTTGGGTCATTCTTTGCCATCTTGACACTTGGAGCTCTCTATCGATTCCACTTCCGTCCATTTTCCCAGCTTCCGCACATCGGCCCGGCGTACCCGGTGGTCTGTCCGTAGGGTCCTTGTTCTTTCATGCCCTCCCTGCGGGCACAGCGCCGAGACTGTGCAGCCCGCGCGGTTCCCTGCCACGAGCTGGTTTCGGAATCCTGCCCTTTTTCCTGCGGCCCGTGTTCCTGACCCGTTTCATGGGCCCTGCACTGGTGTCCCCTTGTCCATTTTCGCCACCCCCCCAAACCACTCTTGGATGAAGAGATGTCTGTGGCAGCGTGGCACTGTCCCCACACGGCTTCTCCATCTGCACTTGGGCTCCTCCCGCCGGGCTGGCCATGGGCCTATCAGTGCGCTGCTGCCCTGCAGCCGGCGGCGTCTGGTTGTCCCCCAGTGAGGTGTGAGACTGGACGTGTAACAGTCTGCTGTGTCCTCTGTTCTTTGGTCCCACGTGGGGGAGACGCCCATGTTCCATCATTCAACTGGACGTGACCTGACGTACAGCTGTGGTGGGTGATGGGCTCGGGAGAGAACCCTGGCGTTAGAGCTCAGGCGCTCTGCTGCTGGGAAGACACACTTGTCACTTGTCTAAGTGGCACGATAAGAGAGCCTGCTCAGGCAGCCCTGGGAGCAGCCCTCTGAGACACTGCGGTCATGGACTTTTTGTCTTGACAGAGGAATGTGTACGAGGGATCCTCGCGTGCCTGGCACCTGCATTTCACCCTACAGGGCCGGGAGAGGGACTTTGTTCTGAGCGGTGGTTGTGAGCGTGGGCGCTGGTGAATCTGCCCCGGCTCCGCGCTGGCGGCGGGCCCGCTTGCCTGGGAGGTTCTGTGTGCCACTTTGTGGGTGAATGAGGGTGCGAAACCCGATGAGCAGTAGTCGTCTCGAGTCCCCCCCGTGCTTGTCTTCTACTGTGGTTTTATTAAGCGGGATGATGAGCGTTATGGTGAAGGTTCCAGATGGAAGCGGGTTTTCAAGCTGTAGCGATTTTTCCCTCGACAGCTGGAAGAGCGGGTCCTCTCCTTGCGCCGCGAGGTGGAAGGGCGCGATTTGGAACTGGAGACGCTGCAGCGGAGGCGCGACAGGGAGAACCAGGAGGGCACGAACCTCATCGCGATGCTCAGGTCGGACGTGGACCTGTCACACGGCCAGAGGTCAGTGGCACTGCCTCTGTTGCTGCCGCCCAGGTGCACGGTGTCTTGGGGGTGGGCCCCGTGCTGCACCTGTCTTGCCACGTAAAAGGGTCATAGATGTCGACAGAAGTGCTAAGTGACGCCCAGGCACCCACACCCCCGTCCCAGCCGTCCTGCTGTGACGCCACACAGGCGGTCCCCACGCGTCTCAGTTTGTTCTCCTTCCTGTAGGTCTAGGGTGTGTCAGGGGCCGTTCCGTCAGGGGTCTCATCTTTGAGCAGTTGCCCAGCACCCTGCTCGCGGCAGCCTTTCCCTGGGCCCGTCTGTCCCGTCTGTCCCTGCTGTGCCTGCCAGCTAGTCCCTGGCCGGGCTCTTGTCCACTTGCCCTGTCCTGCCCCCCAGGGTCCTAGGAGACCAGGCAGCAGCGGGCCTGGAGCAGGCCCGCATTCTCCCGTGGCGCTGTGTCTGTACAGACATACGCGCTTTGCCAGCACCTGTGTGTAGCTGCCTGTGGCTTGGTGCCGACTCCTTGGTCACCCTGAGTCTCTAAGGCCGGAGTGTGACAGGCTGTGTAGTTACCAGCTCCGCAGGCGGGAGGGATGTGGCAGAGCAGATGACCCCAGGTGTCTGGAGTTGTGTGCAGCCAGGCGAGCAGCTGCAGGCACCCACAAGTGTGCTGGACAGGGTGTGGGGGAAGTGGGGTGGCGGGGTCGGCTTCGAGGGATCTGCCAGCATTTTCTCTCAGAGTGGAGCTAATACCTGCCCTCCCCAACCCATCATCTGCATTCTCGTCCTCACCTTGCCCACACGCCAACCCCCACGCCCTCCCCATGTCCGCACAGCCACCTGCGGGACCTGGGCCGCCACAGCCCGGGTCTGCGCGCTTTGTGCAGCCCGCCGGGGTCCCTTCCTGTTGTCGCGGCTCCCAAGGCATAGCTTTTCATGCATTTTTCCCAGTGGTGTCCCCACGCTGGGAGCAGTGCCTGCACGGGGCCCGGGCTGGGTGGGCCCCAACATCTGGCAGGTGTGGGAACACAGTCAGCTTGTCTGCTGGTTTCCCAGCCACAGTGCTTGGCCCATAGCCTCGTCCCAGTGGGTTGCTGTGACCGGACACTTGAATCCTGCAGAAGGGCTGGGCTGGCAACTGCAGCCAGAGACGGGGAGCAGACCACACTGAAGTCCGTGGCCCGAGGGCTTCGGGCAGCGCAGCGGCTGACCTCGAACAGATGTATTACCAAGGACAGGGTCCCGAGGTCAGGGAAGCTGCGGATGGTTCCGGGTGCAGCTGTGCCCTGTGCCGGTCGGCTGATGGCAGAGCCTGAGAAGCATGTGTGAATGATGGTCTGGCATGTTTTAAAAGCTGAGCCAGCAGCTGGAGACATGGCCTGTCCACATTGGCAGAGTTGCTGGCCGAACTGTGCTGTCATGGCTGGTGGCCTGGGGCCCGGCTGATGGCACTGCCCGCGGTGCTTCTGTCCCAGGATGGCGCTGCAGGACGCCCTGCGGAGGCTGCTGGGCTTGTTTGGGGAGACTCTGCAGGCCGCCGTCGCCCTGAGGAGCCGGATTGGTGAGCGCGTAGGGCTCTGCCTAGAGGACGAGCACCCACCCGACGCGAGGCTGGGGGACCCAGCCTTGACCACAGGTGACTGGGGGACACGTGCCGAGCCCTGACCGCAGCCCGCCCTGCTGCCCCGCGGTGCCGCAGCCTCATGCATGCGCCCCCTTGCAGCACCAGCAGCGGATGAGCTGTGGCCTGGGCCCGACGGGGCCCTACCCGAGCTGGATGCGACCCTGCCTGCGTGCTCCGAGCTGTCCTCCGTGGCCGAGGTCAGCAGCCACGTGCGCGAGAGCTTCCTCCTGAGCCCCGAGCGCGCGCTGGAGTGTGAGGAGCCGGTCCGGGGTGTCTACCGGAGCCTCGGCCTGGCGGTGGACAGCCTCCTGGATATGGTCCTTGACTCGGCTCGCCAGGTGAGCCGCGGCCCCTTGTAGCCCTGTGCCCGGCGCTGCCGTACGTCCCTGCCTCGCAGACGGGGATGGGGACGGGGACGTGTGGCAGGTCAGCACGCTGGTGGGCCAGCCCGTCTCCACTTGGCACTGGGATCTCACCCAGCCCCAGGGGCCAACGTGCTCCCTTATGTGCTGGGCATTTGGGGTCAGGACTTGATTCTGGTACCCTCCCCCCATGTCACCACCAGTGATGTCCTCTTCTGCACGTGTTCTCGGGCAGGACCCTTTTCTAACCCACAGTTCCTGAGGAGGCGGCCTTGCGATGAAGGAAGCCCTGCGCGTCGTTAGCGCCCATTTTGACTCTTCACGCCTGGTTTCACGTCCACATTCGGCACGTGTCTGGGGGGAACCCGTGGCGAAGGGAGTTGTTAACTGTGGCAGGGCCTTCTGTTCGGTCAGGAGGCCGTGGGGCGGGCGGTGGAGGTGGCAGAGAGCCGTTTCTGAAGCTTCGGGCTCAGGGCCGGCAGCTTCACCTGCCGCCCTTCCCATGCCCCCAGGCAGACTCTGCCCTTTCTTGTCCCCCCGGCGCCTCCTCTCTCCCGGACCGATGGCTTTGGGCGCTGACAGGTATCAGGGGTTTTGATTGGCCTTCCAGTGTCGTTCAGTGGACATGCACCATCGTGTGGGCTTCTGGTGCCTGCAGGTCTCGCTAGGCCGTGGCCCCGGCCTCGTGTTTGAGCAGGTGCACTGGTCTGTTGTGGGCCCACGCTGGCTGTCCCTGTGTCTCCTTCCCTAGAAGTCCACCCCCTGGGAGTGTGTTCCTCAGGCCGGCCACCGTCCCCACGGCAGGAAGGGGCATGGGCGCATGCGGGGAAAGCAGGGCCGGTGTGTGGGGTGGGGAGCAGAGCCTTGTGGGAGGCGGGCAGGCAGTGGCAGAAGGGGACTTTGGGTCCTCTTCAGGCTGGGGTCAGCGGTGGCGGGGGCAGGTGTCCCTAGGGGCCAGGCTGTGGGCGGTGGCCCAGAGCAGGCACGAGAAGAGGTGGACTTGGGGGATGTTTCCAAGGCAGAGCTAGCTTAGCGGCTGAGTTGCATCAAGCACACAGGGAGGCGAGGAGGCCCTGGCCAGGCCAGTTGTCTGTGCAGCGAGGGCCCCAGGGCTGAGCTGGGAGGTGGGGGTGACAAGGGAGGCCTTCGAAGGCTGTCGGTGACGGAGTAGCATCGGGGTTTTTGCCTGGTGCAGCATCTAGCCCCGACGGCCCTTCCTCCCAGCCCGCAGCCCTCACCATCTCCTCTCCACCTGCGGAGCTGGCAGCCTGCCCCTCCCCTGGTGCCAGGCCCTCCGTGGTTGGCTTCCTGCCACCTGTCTCGTGGTGTTGCCGTGCAGACACGTGGATCGGTGGTGCACGACTGCGTGAGCCTGTGAGCCACTGCAGACGCGGAGTCGTTTCTCGTTGACAGTCTGTCGAACGAGCAAGTCTTTTTAGTAACTAAGATAATGCCAAACATCAAACTGTCGTTTCACGTGGCATATTTGTGTTTCTGCTGAGATTCTAAGCAAGTAGAATTCTGTGGGCGTTAACTACGCTTCGATGGCGTGTAACGTGCGGTCCCCGTTTTCAAACGCACCTTGGCAGTTGGAGGAGGCACGTCAGATCCACGCTCGTTTGGAGAAGGAGTTCAGCTGTAAGGATGAGGAGGTGGCGCAGGTCGTCCGGGAGCACCGGGCGCTGCTGGAGCGCCTGGAGGAGGAGAGCGTGGCCAGGACGCGGCTGACGCTGGAGCTACACAAGGCGGAAGGTGAGCGGCCGGCAGGCTGGGCGGGCTCGGGCAGGGACGTGCACACAGGCCAGGGGCACGTGGGCACAGCCGTGCTGGGGCGTGCAGGCGTCAGTGACTTTCTTCAGTGGAACGAATCGCCTTTGGGAGGAACCGCGCTGGTTCTGGGGGCTGTCAGGGTCGCCACACAAGGCCCGTGGAGAGGTCTGGTCCTGGCACGTACTTCCTACTGCTGTTTGAGCCGACGACCTCAGAGGGTGACGTGGTGACGGGCAGTGGGTGCCCCCAGAAGTCCCTTCTATGACGGCCCCTGCCATCTGGAGCTCACAGTGCGCGTGTACGTAGGGGAGGCGGGGGTGTCTGTGCCGTTGCTCATGGGTGTCGCCGTGTCTGGCGGCTCCAGCGCCTCCCTGGGGCTGACGTCTGCTGGGGCTGGGCACACCCTTGGCAGCGGTGTTGTCCTGCGTCCCCAGGCGTTATCGAGGGGTTCAAGGTGGAGAAGGCCGGCCTGCAGGAGGCGCTGGGCCAGAAGGAGGCAGCCGAACGGGACCTTGTGGTCCAGCTGGAGAGCCTGAGCCAGCAGCTGCAGCGCGCGACCCGGCAGCAGGCAGAGCTGGAGGAGGAGAACGCGGGCCTCTGGCACCAGAAGGATGCGGCGGCCGCAGAGGCCCAGGCGCGGGAAGCCGGTAGGAGGCTGGCGGGGGTGCGTGTTCCAGGAGAGGAGGAGGAGGGGCTGCGGGGTGCCTTTCTGAGGGAGCCCTGCCCTGTGGTGCTGGTCACAGGAGCGCCTGCCTGTCACCCTGGTACTCGGTGTCTGGGAAACAGTGCTGAAGCAGCCGAGCCCGGGAAAAGTGGGGGTGGCTTAGAAACGAAATGACAGACGCTCCTGACGTGGCCCTGCACTAGGAGAGGCCGCAGCTTCAGTGGGAGCAGCTGTTAGTTTTAGGTTCTTAGGCGTCTCAGGCTTTAGAATATTCTAAACGAAAATTACGTGGGAAGCGCAACACGCTGACTTTGCAGGTGGGTGTCCTCAGCAGTGAGGAGCAGCCCTGTGTGACCTCAGCTTTCCCCACCTGTGTGTCCCCGTGGCGGGTGCCTGGGACGCCTGCCGTCGTGGCTGCCGGCCACGCCTGTGCTCTGTGGCGGAGCCTTGGCCGTTTCTGGGACTCTGTCACCCATTCAGAAATTCATGTTTTCTCCACCAAACTCTCTGTTCTTTTTTATTTTCTCGTTCATGGACAACCGTTTTCACTTGCCTGTGCCCTGGGTGGCGCTTTGCCCTGCCAGGTCTGTGAGCCCCAGCGACCTTGGGCTCCTAGACGTTCAGGTCCCACAGGCCGGTGGCCCTGTTCAGCAGAGACTGGTTCGCACCCAGCTCTGGGCATCCAGCCGCGCGCGGTGTTTCGGCTGTGTTCATAGTCACTCCCAGATCTCGTCTTTTCACTCGGCTCTTTCATTTTTCGTGTACACGTGTGAGTCTCTTGGGCCGTTTTCCATTTTTTGACATAAACTTTGATGTTAAAAATGTTAACATTCTCTCTGTATCAGTTTCCACCCTCCAGCGCCTCACGGACGTTACCCCGACAGCTTTGTGCGCGCTCGCCTGTGGGCGTCCCCTTTGCTGTGTAGCCAGGTTGTCCCACGGCGCCCAGGGCTGTGTGGCCTGGTCCTTGCGCTTCCTGTGAGTGGCTCCGCCCCACCTCACTGTGACCGCCTTTGCTCCGTGCCCCATGTCTTCCGTGTCTGCTCCTGTGCCCGGTCAGTGTCGCTTGCTCCCCCGCACCAAAGCTGTCCCCCAGCATGAAGGGGGAGTGAGGCTTTGGCCTGTGTGTGTGCACGTGCGTGAGCACCGTGTCTTCGTGTTGTGCGCATTGCCATCGGACGTCAGGAAGTCATAGATGGTTTTCTTTTTGGCTCGACACTGTCAGAGAAGGAAAACTCCAAGATCTGATGCCTGAAATCGCCATTTTGGGGATGAGGTTGGGGCTGGAAGGTTCCAGATCTGATTTCTCTTCCTTTAAAACCGAAGCCATGACCCACCGTTTTCTCGCATGTAATGCTTCTGCCGAGCTGTCTTTCTCTTGCTGCTTTGCGGGTGTTTTTAGAACCCTCTTTGTCCTGAGGCTCTTACATGTCGCTGTAATGTGTCTCGGTTGGTTTCCCAGACCCATCCTGTTCTAAGGGCCATTGCTTTTCATTAAGTCTGGGATTTGTCACTATGTCTCATGCGATCACCTGTTTCTGTCCTGGAACCCCTTAGGGGTGGCACTGCCCAGTGGGACAGGCCCATCTTGTGCAAGGCCCTTATGCACGTTACCACTGTCACCACCTGGCCCAGGTTTCTCTGCTGGGCGGCCAGGCCACACCCTGTCCATCAACCCGTGCGTGTCGCTTGAGCACTGGTACTTTCAGTGCCCGCTCCTCATCCTGGCTGTGGGACCTGGGGGAGACAGAGGCACGGGGCCACCTGAGCTGCTCATGGCTCTGGCCATGGACCAGTCTGTCTTAGCTGCCCGAGACCTGGGTGGCTGTGCCTCATCTGGCCTGGCTCTCCCACCACGGCCTCTGTGCATCCCCTGGGGCCCTGTACCCCATGGGCTGGTCCCCGTGGCCCTCCTGAGGCAGTGACCACCCTGCAGAGAGGCCTGGCCCGCCTGTGTGCCTGCGGTGCCTGGGCAGAGGCGGGAGCTGGGCCTGGAAGGGACAGACCGGGAGCCCTCTCTCGGACCCAGACCGGTCTTTCCTTTGCTTTGTTTTGTCACCAGGAAAATCTCGTGCTTTCTCTGGGCTCCTCTGGGTTTGCTTTCATTTTCACTTAATTAGCTCTGCCTTAACTTCTCACGGGATCACTGTCCCTTCTCCCCTTGACACACAGTTGTACGTTCTTGGCTTGGGACTCAGCACGCGCCAGCACACAGAAGGTGCCCGGTTTCCTTGCCCCACCCTCGCCACGGCTCCCCTGGGGGCAGCCCCGGCCCTGCTCCGGGGCCTGACGAGCAGTGTCCACCTTTCCAGTTGCGGGGAAAGTCAGCTCTGCCTCCTGCTGGTGCTTCAGGGCGCCGCCGTCTGTCCTGCGTGCTTTTCTTTGCTTCCTTTAGAAGCTAGGACACCTGGGCACGTTGTCGCGTCTTCGTCTAGCTTCTGTGACGAAACACGGGCTGGGTGGCATGTAAACAGTGAACACTGCTGCAGTCCCGGAGGCTGGAAGTGCAGCGTCGGGCGCTGGCGTGGTGGCTTCTGGCGAGGGGGCTGCCCGGGCACAGAGGCTCTTCCTGCTGTGTCTCCTTGCGCAGAAGGGCCGGGGTGCTCCCAGAGGGCCTCAGAACGGCGCCAACCCCAGCACGGGGGCTTCTGTCCTCGTCACCTGGCCACCGGCCAGAGGCCCCACCTCCCGACACCATCACGTTGTGGGGTAGGGTCCCCCATGTGAATTTTGGGGGACATTTAGCCGCCAGCGGTGGCGTGGTGGAAACGAGTCGTAGAGGTTGTCCAGGGCCAAGCACATTTTCTGCTCTGTCACTGTCCCTTCTCTTGCTTCTGCCTTATATTCTAGGTTGCCCACTTTTCTGTTTTCATCTCTGGAAACGCTGTGTTTTCATTTCTAGGCATTCCTGCTGCTATAGCACACGAGGACTCAGGTTTGTGAACACACACGAGTGGTTTGTGTGCGACATGCTGTGTGTTTGCCGAGATAATTGCAGGGGTTTTACTAGAGGGAGAAGTACTCCGGAGCTTTTGAGACAAACTGAAATAAAACGGTAACTGTAGTCTTTAGTGCTCTCACGTAGAAACGGGAATGTCTTCCTCCCGTGGTGCTGACGGCAGGACCCAGGCCTTGCCCTGTTGCAGTTGTCCACGGCTGGGGGCGGGGCCGGGCCGCCACAGCTTCTGTGCTGCCCGACTCTGCATTGGTCCTCTGCACGGCCTCAGCCGCTACACGGTCGCCTGGCGCGGTCTCCGTGCACAGTCCCCACGCACGCAGTCCCCTGGCACAGAAGCCGTGTGTGCCCAGCCAGAGCCTTCCCTCCAGCACGTGGCCCTGAAGGTAGCGGTGTCCGTCATAGCAGTGGCACATGAGCCTTGCTTTGTGTCTCCCAGGGTTGAGAATGACATTTGACCTAACTGCATGTTTAATGCCAATTTACTGTAATTGCTGATTTACCAGCACGGAGGTTTGTGGAAGGTGCTGTGTCAGTGGTGACGGCTGTTGCTCATAAAGGACTGACAGGTCCTGTGAGCCAGAGTTATCAAGCTTTGAAAGCTGCAGGTGTGAACAAAGCCTGGGTTCCGTGTGGCGTCAGCTTCTGCACAGTATGACCGCCTCTGGCTGCACAGGAGAAACCCTCTTAACAGATGCTTCCTGAGTCTCGGTCCCACCAGGACTGCAGCCTCGGTGGTGAACTTTGTCGGCTGCCGTCCTGCTGAGGGCCTCAGCCTCCCCTCCCCCATGCTGTCGCAGCCCTGGGGCGTGGCGAATGCTCTCCTGCCTGGCCTCAGACAGAGGTTCCAAGTTGTAGTTCTTCCCAACCCAACTGCCCCCCCCACCCCGCTCCCCGTGCCAGGAATTGGTGGGAAGGCACAATTCCTGGAAAATCACCTGGTGCTGGCATTTGGGAGTATCGAGATGAAGTTTCCTCAGGCTTTAAATTTTTCATTTTAGCCAAGTTGAATTTAAAAGCTGCAGTTTAAAATTTTTATTTATTTTTGCAAAAGTGCTTGACTTTATTTTCGGTGCATGTTTGGCTGAGTTATGGCTGTACGAGGACATGGGCGGCATCTGATGGCACAGGCTCATGCCGGCTTGTGGGGTGCCCGTGTCCCCCTCTTGGCTATGTAGCCCCGGTCGTGTGCTGCTCCTGCATATGAAGAAGGAGGGGACCGGACAGGGACGCCCGTGCCGTGTCTGTGGAAGCCTCAGGGAGCCCCACGCCCCAGTCTCCGGCCAGGACGTGGTCTCCGGCTGTCAGGGCGCGTGTCACGTGGGTGGCGGCGATGCACGGCCGGGGATTTGCCTGTTCTCTCTGTGCCCGCAGCGCTTCGGAGGGAAGTGGAGAACGCGAGCCGGGAGCAGGTGGAGAGCAGAAGGCGGTGCGAGAAGGACCGCCGCGCCCTGCTCGCCCAGGTGGGCGCCCTGGAGGCCGAGCTGGAGGAGCAGCTGTCGCGGCAGCAGGCGACTGCCGTGCAGGCCTCGGAGCTGTGCGCCCTGCGGCAGCAGGTGGAGAGTCTGGACAAGCACCTGCGCGGCCAGCGGCAGTTCATGGACGTAAGCGTGCCGAGAAGTCCCGCGTGCGCCACGTGTCCGTCTGCAGACCGGCCTCAGGGCTTCAGCACCGTGTTCCGTGGTGGCGCCCGCCGCGCCTTTGGGAGGGCCGGCCGGGCGCTGTTGGTGCCGACGGAGCAGCCTGAGCCCCGTGGCCACACTCCGGACGCCCCTCCCCCCCGGGTTATCCTTCCATGCCCGCCACTGGCTTGGGTTCTTGCCTGCCATCTGGGGGCCACCCTGCTTGTCACAGGAAGGGCCAGCCGCCTCGTCCAGCTGTATTTCCGCAGCGCCCTGCCGGGGCCCGTCACCGCGCAGTGGACTTGCGTGTCCTGTGGAAGCTCTGGCCCTCGCGTGGGAGGGGGAGCGGGTGGTCAGCGTCAGACCCAGTGCTGCTCCTCTGCCCCTCCCGTCCTTCACTGGTCCCCTTCAGAGGGAAGGGGTGTGACCAGGGGATGATGTCGCCGCGAGCCACGCACACTGTCTGTGTCTCGCAACAGGAGCAGGCCGTGGAGCGGGAGCACGAGCGCGAGGAGTTCCAGCAGGAGATCCGGAGACTGGAGGAGCAGCTCCGCCGGGCGGCCCGGCCGCAGCCCCGGATCCCCAGCGACGGCGACGTGAGTCGGCCACGCTGCCACACTCGCAGGCAGCACTTCCGTGCAGCGCCTTCTAGCTCCATCTCTACCCACGCTTGCTCCCGTGCACGCGGACGGCAGCGGGCACCGCCGGGTGGGGAGGCGCGTGGCCCACAGGCCGCCCGTGTCCGCGCCCGCGCGTCCCTTCGCCTCGGGCGACCTGCCTGCTTTCTCCCATCTGAAGGAGCTGTGGTCAACTTGCCTGTTCTTTTTTAAAGTTAGACTTATTTTGAGGTAATTGGATTCACTTGCAGTTGTGAGGGGTAAGACACAGAGGTCCTGTGCACCCTGTCCCCAGCTTCCCCAGTGGTGACATCCTGTGGGTCCAGCCCGAGGTCACAGCCAGGTTGCTGGCGGCAGACAGAGGACACCGGCTCCCTCCCCCAGTCTTCCGCGAGCTCCGTCCTACCTGCACTGTCGTGCGAGGGGGCCGCGCAGGGGGCGCCCTTGGCGAGCGCCTCCTCTCTCAGCCAGTCCTCTGGCGGTCCACGCGGGGCGTTGCGGTGTGTGCCGCGCTCTTCTTCGTTGCTGGGTGGCGTTCCAGGCCTCACTGTCACAGTTACTTTTACTTTACTAACAGATTTTAGAGCGTCTTTGTGTCTTTGTTGAGGCGATACTTTCTAACGACTCTTTTGTCACGTTCTTCCCCAGGGCTGCCTTGTGCAGCCCTGGTCTAGAGAGCCACGTGCAGGATCGGCATTCTCTCAAGTGTGTTGGGTAGTTTTAATAAGGAAAACTTTTTTAACTGTTATTATTTCTCAAGCATTTTTTCATTATTTTAGATTGAATTGTTACAGGAGAAATTAAAAGAAAAATCAGATGAATTTGACGAATTGGTTATAAAGAAAGAATTAGCAGACAGACAAGTGTTGATCCAGGAAGAAGAAATTAAGCATCTCAAAGAAACCAACGCCGACACCCGCAGAAAGGTGGCCCAGCTCCAGGAGGAGCTGGAGGAGCTCCGGCAGGTGAGTGGCCCGGTCCCGTGTGGCCCCACCCACCGCCCCGGTGCTCTGGCTGCTCGGTCCCCCTGCCCCACCTGAGCCGCACCAGGGAGGCCGAGTGTCAGCGAGGACCCAGGCCAGTCACTGCAGGCCTTCGTTTGCTCTGAAGGAAAACGCTGCATGGGTCTCCTGTAGGGTCAGGCCTCTGCTGTGTCTTGTCAGTGCTGACACTCTGGTCACCAGACGTGTGGGGGTCCAGTGCAGCTCTCTAGTCTCGGCAGGTCCCAGCACGTGTCCTGCAGTTCGGCTTGGTTCCGACTCCAGCTGTGGGGCTGGTGCCGGCCCCCCAGTTAGGGCTCAGTCTCACAGCACTGCCCGCCTTCAGATGTCGCTTGCAAGTCCCAGGCCACACGTACTCTGACTGACTGCCTAAAAATGGGGGTCTCCCCGACTCCTCCTCGGGTTCCATGAATTTGCCAGAGTGGCTCACAGAGCTCCAGGAAACAGTCACTTAGTTTGCATAAAGGATGTCACTTGGGACAGAAGGAAGGAAGACGTGTGCGGGTGGGTCTGGGGGGCTCCCAGCCCCCTTGCTCTCAGGGTGCACCGATGCCCCAGCACTGCCGCCCCAGTACCACCACTGCTCACCAACCCGGACGCTCTCTGAACCCTTTCCTTGAGGTTTTAGGGAGGTCCCACCCCCTGGGCAGGATGGATTGTCACTGAATGATGGTGACTAACTCAGCCCGGGGATTGGGGTGGGGCTGTAAGGTCCAGCTCTCTCCTTTGTGGTTGGTTCCCCTGGCAACCAGTCCCCACCCTGAAGTGACCTGGGTGCTTTCCAGAAGTCACCTCAGTAACGTGAGCTCAGGTCCTGGGAAGGGGCTTGTTGCAAATGGCAAACTGTTCATCTGTTGTCACTAGGGGGTCCCGGGACTTCTGGGGGCTCCCTCAGGAGGCGGGTGGAGACCAGCTAGACCATCTCGTGCATCACGGCGCCGAGTGCGAGCGCTGTGTGATAGCTTGTACAGCGCTCCTAGTGATGTCACAAAACAGAGCTTCACTAGGTGAAGCTCTGGCACTAGGTGAAGGTGGCAGGTTTAAAAAGTTATTCCATTAGATACAGCTACAGTTATTTTAATTTTTGAGTTTAGTAAATTATGTCAACTCCTCAGTGAAAATGCGTCCAGCTGCCGTTTTCACGTTGCTATTTGCAGTTACGCATCTGAGGGACATGTGCTTCTGCCCACACCTGAATGCTTAGGCCCGGTGCGAGCTTGGCGGGGGCGGGGTGGGGCGGGGCATCCCATCAGCACTGGGCAGCACTTGGACTTGCGACAGCCCACGTATCTCCTGCTGCTGGCGGACGAAAGGTCGTGAAAAGTGAGGCGCGTCTTCACAGTGGACGTGCCCACGGGGACTGTCGAGTGGGGTAGAGCCTCTTTCTCGAGTATACCCCCTCACTGGCCTGCAGGGCAGTGGTATGTCCGCCACTCGGAGGCTGGCCTGGGGACAGCTCTTCGGGGCTGCCCCCCCCTTCATCTCCAGCAGACATTTGCTGAGCTGCTCAGGTGCAGGGGGTAGAAAATGTCCTTTTTCCCCAGGGTGGGACCAAGTGTACAGCTCTGTGTGCCCATTGCTTCCCCACTCGATGTGCTGTGGCCCTTTTTTCCGTGGTAGGTTTTCTTTGAGGGCATCAGTGGGTGGCAGACGCTTAGTACAGACATAGTGTCAGCCAGCATCCTGTTCTCTGGCAAGTTCTCTAGCGTTTTTGAGCAGCTGTCAGTCTAGAGACTGTTTCTGTTCCACGCCGAGTAATTGCTAAAGGCCAGTTCTTCGGTGGAGTGCCGGCTACACTGGCTTTTGGGGACGTACGCCTCAGCATGCAGATCTCTGCTCCACAGCATGGCTGGGTCCCGGGAAGGTGCGTGCAGGGAGAGCTGGGGCACGCACACCCCACGGCAGCGGTTTTAGGCCCTTCATCCCGAAATGCTTGCCTGGGACAGACCTCCTGTCTTTCTTCAACAGGACAAAGTGGCGTCACAGGGACAGGCGAGGAGCTCGCCGCTGCTGTCCACACAGCGGACCGCACCAGAGGAGGACAGCGGCCCCTCACATCCTGTAGGCCACTGCCCCGAGCGCCCGGAAGTCCCGTTAGAGGCGCTGCAGAGCACCGAGGTGCGTGGGCATGCGGGGGGTTCACGGATGTTGATTGAGGGTGTAAGGGTGGGCGTGCTCAGCACCACGGCCTGCGGGCCCCACGCCCCTGTGTCGGCACAGGGCGTCCGCACGATGTGTCAGTGGGTCGTGACCACTGCATGTTTTTCGTAATTTTAACATTTTTATGTAGGTTGGAGGGTAGTAATAACTTTTTTTGGCATGTATTTTTAAGTCCTTCAGTGTGATTTAATAATTATCAAGTCAGTTAGAGTGCTGGGTAACTTTTAATACTTCTCTTTCATGGAAAGGTTTTGGACTTAAAAGAGCAGTTAGAGAAGATTAAGGGTGGCTTAGTAAGTGAAGACGAAGCACTACAGCTGAACGTGACCTTGGACGTGCAGAGTGGCCGTGCCAGCACCGGGGGACTTGAGGACGAGAGTGCTGCTGCGCAGGTGAGCTGCAGACCCACCTCGACACCCGGGCTCCAGCTGACGACGTGAGGGCTGCGGCCCGCCGTGGGGACTGCCAGCTGTGGGGACGGGACCTTTCTGGAGACGGGGCCCTGAGCTACAGGCGACTCTAGGAAGTGCCTGCCGTGTGTCTGCACTCTGGCCGGCGGCCGGGCAGCTTCTAGGAGTAATGGGCCAGAGTCTCTTTGGCTGGCGGTCTGCCTGCCTCTGCCTCCACACCATACGTGCTTCCCTTGGCAGCTCAGCTGACAGTCGAGGCTTTGGAAGGCTGCTTGTTGGAGTGAGGGTGCCGGAGAGGCACTTCCTGGATAGCTGTGACGAGGAAACACATTGGAGCTGGGAACAGTGGCCCCGCGGTGGCCATCCCAGGGATGACCAGTCTAGAGGAGGCGATGCTTAGTTACTCATCGGTGTCCTTTCCAGCATAAGGTGGAAAAAGTCTGCTTTTAAATCTTCTCTGTTATCTTAATGCAGTTCTGCTTTTGAAGCAAAAAAGGCAAACCAGCTCTGTAGAGTGGAGAGAGTGATCAAGGTCATAAAGAAAATGTAACCGTAAATCATGGCCTTGAAGTGTGCTGCGCTCAGGGCCACTGCCGGTGCTGCTGCCTGGGCGTGGTCGGCGAGCGACGGGCAGCGCTGACAGAAAGCTGGGGGGCCGTGTCACTGATGCCCGATGCTCACAGAGGCTTCCTCTGCACGCCTGTGAACTGTCCTCCGTGGAGATGGAGTCTTGGGTCAGCCCTGGAGTCACTTAGTCCCTGGGTGAGACGCGGGTAGGGCAGGCTTTCCTTAACCTGTGCCGATCGCCTGCAGAGATGCAGTGACACTGAACGGACGTGTCATTTTAAACAGAAAGCCCTTTAATAGCAAAACGTTTCAAACCGAGTGTTAGTATTTGAAACCGCAGACTCATTTACTAGGGTATTTCCCATCTGCAAGGCCTGGGGTCTGTTTTCCACAGTAATGCTTTGCCGGCCTCATTATTTTCATCATCATCATTCCCACAGGCATTTCTGCAAAACAGAGAGAAGGGGGTGATGTGTGTGAGTGAGCAGGTCGAGGCTCCACTGGCCGGGTCGCTGGCGGGGTGGGGACGGGGTGCCCTCAGCAAGGTAGGCAGTCCCTGACAGTGGACACACTGGACTGCATTCTGATCTGCCTTTGGCCGTAGCGGCATCTTGGGCTTCATGTTCTTGGGTAGTGTTACGTGTGACCTCGGATCAAAGGGGCCCCTGAGGTGACACCACATAAAGCTTAGTGTTTTTTTCACTGATGTTGATTGAGAGTATAAGGGTGGTGGTAGCTGTTGGGGTAAAAAGGAGATGTTTTATCTGCAGTTTTTCGTGTTTTCAGATTTACACTGACAGGCTATTGGGATATTAATGGTTTGTGTTGGTATCATATATTTGGCGAAATTTAAAAATATTATTTTGCGTTACTTTGAGGAGTGCCTTTAAAGCCAGTGACTAAATTTTTTTAAATTTATTTTTCAATCGCAGTTGACATTCAATAGTATATTAATTTCAGGTATACGGCACAGTGCCGAGACATTTAAATAACTTAGGAGATGATCCCCCAGTAAGTCCAGTGCCGGCCTGGCACCGTGTGCAGCTGTTCCAGTGTCACTGACCGTGTCCTTTACGCTGTATGTCACACCCCGTGACTGTTTCGTAACTGCCCGCTTATACTTCTTAGTCCCTTCCCTCTTTTCACCCAGCCCCTCTCCCTTCTGGTGACCGTCAGTTTTTCGTATGTGTGTTTCTGTTTTGTGTGTTTGTTTGTTTTGCTTTTTGGATTCCACATGTAAGTGAAATTGTGTGGGATACATCTTTCTGTGTCTGACTGATTTCACTCAGCATGACGCCCTCTGTGTCGCAGCAGATGGTAGGATTTCGTTCTTTTTTATGGCTGAGTAATATTCCACTGTCTACGTGCACCATCTCTTCTTTATCCGGTCTTCCGTCAGTGGGCACTTAGGTTGCTTTTGTATCTTGGCTATTGCGAGTAGCGCTGCAGTGAACATAAGGGCGTCTGAATCTTTTCAATGTGTTTTTGTTTTCTTCAGATAAACACCCAGAGGTGGGAATGCTGGCTTATATAGTAGTTCTAGTTTTAATGTTTTGAGTAACCTCAAAACTGTTTTGCATTGTGGCAGCACAAATTTGCAGTCCAACAGTGCACAAGGTTTCCCTTTTTGAGGACATCCTCACCAACACTTTCTGTTTGTTGATTAATTGATGACGACTATTCTGACAGGTGTGAGGTGACAGCTCATTGTGGTTTTAATTTGCATTTCCCTGGTGATAGTGACGTTGAACATCTTTCCATGTGTCTGTTGGCCCCGAGTATACATACATATCTCATATATATAATTCCGCACATAACCTTGTGTTCTGTCACCTTGCCAAATTCATTACGTCCACAGCGTGTTCATTGGTTCCCAGGGCTCTCTATGTCTGCGATAAAGTTTTGTTTCTTTCCGGTCTTTGTCTCTTCTTCTTCTTCCGTACTACAACATATGTAGTACAGTGTTAAATGAAACGGGGGAGCAGCCATCTTTGCTTTGTTCCTGGTTTGGGGGAAAGTGCTCAGTGTTTCATCATAAAGTGTGACGGTGGCTGTAGGTTTTCCATAGATGTCTTTTATCAGATCGCAGAAGTTACTTTTTATTTCTAGTTTGCTTTTTCTAAGTCTACAAAATAGTATATTGTTTTAATCTTTTATGCTACTGATGGGATTAATTACACCGAGTGATTTTTGAAGGTTAAACCAACCTTGCCTTCCTCGGATAAACCCCACGTGGTGGTGATGTACTTTTAACGTATTGCTGGATTTGATTTGCTGGTCTTTTGTTAATGATTTTTGCATCTGTGTTCATGAATGTTATCAATCTTTAATTTTCCTGTTTTTAAAAACATTTTTTCAGGTTTTAGTGTGGAGGTTTGCTGGTTGTGTAAAATGAGTTACACATTTTCTCACTTTCTCCTTTTTCCGCTGAGAAAGGTTCTTTAATGTAGACGTGATTTCTTCTTTAAATGTCGGAACACAGTCAGCAGTGACACCATCTGGACTGGGAGGGTGCTTAAGTGGGGTTTTTATAATCAAATGAACTTAATAGCATATTTGGGGGTATTTGGGTTTCTATTTCATCTCGTGTTAGTTTTGATAAGTTGCATTTTTGCAGTGAACTTGTCCGTTTAAATTGTCAAATTTCTTGGCATGAAGGAGGTTATAATTTTTTGTTATTAACACATTAAACATCTCTTAGTTCTGCAGTGACGATCCTTTTTCCATTCCTGATATTGGTGAAGTTTGTGTTTTCTCTTTTTCTTGAAGTCTCTCCCTAACTAAGGCTTTGTCGATTTTTTAAAATGTTTTTCCAGCTTTTGGCCCTGCTAGTCTTCTCAGTTTCTTGTCCATTTCGATTTATTTATTTATTTATTTTTGGAACCCTTCTGCTCACCTTTGGTTTGTTGTTTTGCTCTTTTTTTTTATTTTTTTTCTTTCTGCTTTAGGTGGAACCTTTGGTCTTATTTTTTAATATAGCCATTTTGTATCTATAAGAAAGATTTTTAAGGTTTGTTTTTTTTTTTAAATTCTACAGTAACATTCACTTTTCGGTGAGCAGTTACATGAGCTTTGAGAAATGCTTTTGGTCCTGTAATCACCACCGCAGTCGGAATGCAGACTGGTCCCTCACTCGGAACCCCCCGTGCCGCCCTTCCAACCTCAGGGCGCCTCCGGCCTGCTCTTCAGCCCTGAGCTCTGCCTTTCCCAGGGCACCATGTCCGGTCGCGTGGAGTGCTGTGCGTGCCCTCCAGCAAGCCGGTGCACGTGTCCAGCAGTTGGCGCCTTGATTGCCGAGTCGCGTTATGTGGCTGTTCGGAGGTTTGTTCTCCCAGCGACTCATTGAGGGCAGGGCGCTCGTGTTGTTTCAAGGTTGGGCAGCTATGCACTGAGCTGCTGTAAACATTCATGTACAGGTTTTTGTGTAAAAATAAGTTTCACATCTTTAAGGTAGATAGCTCGGAGTAGAATGGCCAATTCACGTGTCAGCATACGTTTACCTGTAAACGAAACTGCCAGGCGTCCACAGAGCTGCCCGGCGCGTGCTGGGCTCAGTCTCGCTTTTAACCCTTCGCGTGGCGTGCGGCGGTGTGTCCTTGTAGCTGGAACCTGCATTGCCTTGATGCTCGACAGTCTCGAGCACCTTTCTGTGTGCTCGTTTGCCATTCATCGTGTGTTGAGGTACAATGTTCTAATCCTTTGCTAATTTTCCAAAGTTGGGTGGTTCATTTTCTGATTGCCGAATTTGGGTAATTCTTTATACCTTCTGAACACATTTTTTGATATATGATCTACAAATGTTTTCACCCACTGTCTTATCTCTTCATTCTTTTTAACATCGTGTTTCTTTATAACAGCGGAACTTTTTAGTTTTGAGATCAGATTACCGATTTTTTAAATGGATTATGCTTTTGGAGTTGTGTGAGAGCTCTTTGCCTAAGCACAGATCACACAGATTTTGTTCTGTTTTCTCATAGAAATTTCATAGTTTTGCTTTGTATTCAAGACTATGATATACTTTTTTTTTTTTTTTTTGGCACATAGATGTCCAATTGTTTCAGCACTATTTGTTCAAAGACTAATTTTTTTCTCCATTGAATTGCCATTACACTATTCACAAAAATCAGTTAACTATATTTGTTTGGATCTACTTCTGAACTCTGTTCAGTTCTATGGATGCAGATTTCTCTCTCTTAATGAATATCGCACTATTCCTACTTCTGTAGCTTTATAATAAGTCTTGAAATCAGATAATGTAAGTCAGCCAACTTTTCCTGTTGACAAAATTGTTTTGGTTATGCTTTCTTTGGGTTTCTTTGGGTTTCCGTGTAATTGTAAAATCAGCAGGGTGGTCTCTCAAAAAAGTCTTGCAGGTATTGTGATTAGGATTGCATTGAATCTGTAGATTGATCTGGAGAGAATTATAGTCCTAACAATATTGCATCTTCCAGTCCATGAACATGGTACAACTCTCCATTTATTTGTCTTCTTGGGTTTCTTTCATTGGTGTTGTGTAGTTTTCAGCTTACATATCTTGCATATATTTTGTTTTATATCTTATTTGTGTGACGCTATCGTAAATGATATGTTAACTTGATTTTTAAAAGTTATGTTTTAATTTTAAAATCTAACTGTTCATTGCTAGTATACAGAAATACTTTTGACTTTTTAAAAAATACGGTATCTTATGGCCTTGCTAAATTCACAAATTCCATGTTTTTTGTTTTATTTTTTAGTCTTTGGAATTTTCTGTGTGGAGTGTTACATTATCTGCAAATAGGGACAGTTTAATGCCTGCCTTTCCAATCTGTATGCTTTTCATATATTTTTCTTGCCTTATGAGCTAGCTAGGAGTTCCAGTACTATGTTGAGTAATGGGTGAGAGTGGACATTTTTGCCTTGTTTCACATCTTATGAGAAAGCATTCAGTCTTTCTTTATTAAGTAGGAGAGAAATTACCTGTAGGTTGAGGGGGTTCTTCTCTATTCCTTGTTTTCTGAGAGTTTTTATCAAGAATGTTGTTGAATTTTGCCAGATCAACTTTTTCTGCATCTATTGATACAATCATGTGATTTTTCTTCATTGGTGGGTAATATTGATCCAAATAGTGAACCAGCCTTGAATCTCCAGAATATGTCTCACTTGGTCATGATGTATAGTTCTTATTTGCTGAATTCTATTTCCTAGTGTTAAGAATTTATGTATCTGCACTCACCAGGGATATTGGTCTGTGGTTTTCTTATGACGTCTCTCTGGTTTTGGTATCAGGATGATATTGGCCTCATCGAATGAATTGTTTCCTTTTCTAATTTCTGGAAGACATTGTATAGAATTGGTATTTATTTGTTAAATAATGAGTAGAATTGTCAGCGAAACCATCTGGGCCTGGCAAGTTATTTTTTTTAATTATAGATTAAATTTCCTTAGTGGTTACAGTGCTGTTCAAATTGATATTTCAAACTGGGAAATTTTCGGCCATTAGTGAAGGTTTTGTTTGTTTGTTTGTTTTGTATGTTTTTTGCCTCACTCTCTCTACAGGAGCTCCAATTACAAATATGCCAGACCTTTTGTCCTGTGGGTATTTGAGGCTTGTGTACATTTTTAGTATTTTTCCTTTTTCCCCCTCTGATGGGATAATATTTATGACTCTTCAAGCTTGTGGACTTTGTCAGTCTAGGATTTTCTTAAGCCCATAGAGTGAATTTATCAAATTCAGACATCGTAGTATTTATTTATTTGTTTGTTCGTTTGTTTGTTTGTTTGTTTGTTTTAGGCGAGGCAGCCAACCCTTGATTGACCTCACAGATTGCAAGGACCTTGTCAGCTTACAATTCCGTATTTTTTAATTTTTTATGCCTGTAGCACCTGGTCTTCCTAGGCGGTCTCCCATCCAAGTACTAACTAAGCCAGACCCTGCCTCGCTTCCCAGATCAGATGGGATCGGGCGCATTCAGGGTGGCAGGGCCGTAGACAGACATTTTAACTTTTAGTTCTAGGATTTTGGTTTCTTGTTATAATCTCTGTACCTCTGCCAAGATTTCTTATCTTTTTGTTTATCTCGAACATACTTTCCTTTATGTGTTGAACATAGCTGTGACACCTGCTTCAAAATTCTCATTTGCTAGTGCCAGCATTTTTGTCATCTCCTGGTTGGCTGCTTTTGGTCGTCTTTTCAGAATTTGTCATATATTGCTGGTTTTTTGTGTTTCGAACATTTCAGTTGTGTTCTTGTTGATATTCTGAGAGTTGTCTTGTGAGAACTTGCCTCCGAAGCATCGCAGTTTTTGTCCTAATGGTAGTCACCTTGGCCGAGTCAAAGTGCGTGCTCCGTCTGGCGTCTTGAGATCGCGCAGGGGCCCGCCCGCGACGTGGGCGAGTCGGCACTCAGAGTTCAAGGCTCCCTTCCCTGCTTTCGTCACCTCCGTCTTGCTCTCCTCAGCCTTGGCTGCCCAGTTCCTTCTCCTGGGCCTTGTCTGGCCGCGCTGCCTGAGGGCAGTGTCTGCGAGAGGGAACTCCACCATCTGGTGGCCCCATCTGAGTCCCCTGCATGACGTTCTGAGCCCACAGGCAGGTGGGGTGTGACCTGTCAGGTCTCACGGAGTCAGTTCCAAGGCGCTCCGGGGGCACCTGTTGGCTGCTGGCCTATGGTTTCAGTCCCACATCGCGACCCCCTGCTGGCGTCGACTTCCCACCCCCAGAACCATGCTCCCTAAGGGGGAGAACACCCCTCTGAACCCCACTTCCAGGTAGAGTGAGCCTGTCCTGACACTTGGGCGTCAATGGGGCAGCTGCGGCCGGCATGAGCCGCCGCACGGTTTCGGGGAGACCGCGATGTGCGCACTTGGCCCGGTTTCCCCCTCCTCTCCGCTCCTGGCCCGCCACTGCCCACTGCTTCCTCGCCAGCTCCAGCTGCACCGTGTCACAGACTGTGTGCTCCAGATTTTTTGTGTTTAACACTTTGAAGCCACCTTCACGTGCTCGCTTTAATGTTTCAAGTGCAGCATTATGTCGCGATTATGGCCGTTTTGTAGCGCACACGTCTCCATCCTGTGTATGTGGCGCATAAAAGCAGTGAGCGCTGGCTGCACAGTCCGGCCCAGCTGACCCCCCACCGCCTGAGCTGGTGGAGGGTCTCGCCGTGCACTGACCAGTTTGCTTTTGCTAGCGGTACAGTGTGGCATTCAGGTGTAACTGTGCGTGTGTGTAGCTGATAAACACAAAGGTTCTCTCATTTTCGTTTTAACTGTGGGCCAGATCTGAATACGAGTTTGAAGAATCATCAGGTAGTGCTAGTGAAACCCGGATTGTGAGGAAATCGTCAGTTCCTAGGAAGCAGAACATGAGACGATAATACGTTGGTTGGCTATTGACTCGAACACAAATCGGTTAGAATTTTTCATATTTTTTTGATGTGGTCTTAAGAGGATGGACTTTGGATCTATAGGGATGTAGATTCAATCCCAATTTTCCGTTTACGGTCTCTGTGGTTTTGAAAGATACTTAATATCTAATTTTACTTGTCCCAGCTTTAAATTAGGAGTGACAACATGCCTTACCTGAAAGTTGTCAAGGATTAGATGAAGTAGCACGAGCACGTACTTTTAGGAAAAATGGTAAAAGCAGTCGTTGGGGCCTGGTGTGTTCCGGTGCTCGGTCCTAGTGGTGCGGGCAGCAGGGCCACGCAGTGCGGGGACGTGCCGTGTGCCTGGCTCGCTCACACGCTTCGTCATGCAGATTCCCTAGCCCGATCGTCTCGCTGTTATTCCAGTGTTAGAACGACACCTAAAACCTAAATGCTCCCTAGACAGTAACTGAACACACATCTAAAAAGGGGTGGAAACGTTGGTACGAGGTGTCATTGGCTAAAATGTGGCCGAGTTGGCGCTGCCTCTGAGTTTTGCCGCTGAGGGTTGGAGTCCGGAGCAGCGAGCGGCCCGGCAGCCGCCGGGGTTCTGCCCACGGGTCTGGAGTAGCTGGGGTGTGGCGCTGCGGCTGTTTACACACTGACGGTCATTTGGGGGCATCGTACGTTAGGCTCCACAGTGGCGAAGTCTCTACTTCAGCCGCAGGAACTCGGAGCCCTCGGGTGAGGGCCGGCGCTCTGGCGTCCCTGCGGTTCCTTTGCTTCTGAGATGTGTCCCCCCGCCAGGTCGCGGACGCTGGACACCCTGAGGTCGAGGAGCTGAAGTCCATCATCGAGAGCCTGCAGGAGAAGCAGGCGCGGCTGCAGAAGGACAGAGCGGACGAAGTCGAGCAGCTGCACGAGGTCATCGGGAGGCTGCAGAGGGAGCTGTCGCTCGGGGCGCCCGTGGAGCGCGGGCACAGCCTCGGCCCGGCCCAGGACCTGCGGAGCGAGCTGCAGTGTGGGCTGCTGTGCCTGCAGGCTGAGGGGGCCGAGGCCCAGGCTGCGCTGCAGGCCGAGCTCCACGCCGCACTCGCGGCCAAGGACGCCCTGAGCCAGCGGCTGGCGGAGCAGGAGCGCCGACATGCCCGGGCCCTGGAGGCCCTGCAGCAGCGCCTGCGGGCTGTGGAGGCGGCGGCCACCAGGCGGCTGGCCCAGCTGGGGTCCTGCGCGGCCCTCCAGGAGGCCGAGGCTCAGGGCTTGGCCTCCCAGGTCCAAGAGTGGGAGGCCACCTTGAAGGCAAAGGACGTGGAGATCGCCCAGAGAGATCTGGAGCTCGAGGCTCTGAGCAGGCGGACGGCGGCCCACTCCGCCGAGCTGGAGGCTCTGCAGGTGGCTGTCGCCCGCCTCCGCCGCTCCCTGGAACAGACGCCCCTGGGGACCACACACGAGCCCCCCAAAGTGCAGCGGCTGCGAGCACAATGTGTCCGCCTCAGCCGCCGGCTGCAGGCACTGAATCAGCGGTTCCTGGGGTGCCAGGAGGAGCTCGACAAGCAGCAGGCACACGGGGTCCCCATGTCCCCCAGCGTGGAGACCAGCTCCCAGGAACAGGTGTCCAGGAGTGATGAAGCCCCGTGTGGGGAAGAGTCAGAACACAGCACAGGCAGCAGGCAGCCAACTGGCGGTGACCCCCAGGTGGGCCTGGCTCCCCTGCAGGCCTCGGGCGCAGCCTCTGGGCATAGGGAGCGGGGCGGCCGGGCGCCTGCGAGCCCCGTGCAGGCAGCGGGTGGCCGGGCCCCAGGGCTGGACCGGCGGCGCTGGGTGTTCTCTGCAGGAAAGGGGCTTCTGTTCTTACTCTCCTGCTCGTGTCTCTGTCTCTTTACCTGTAACGACCCTCCTCTGTTTGGCGTGGGGGACACATTTTCTGGTGGGTGGCCCCCTGTCCTGGAGGAGGGCGTCCGCGCTGGTGCTGGCCTGCGGCCTGGCCTCAGGACACACGTGTGCAGTGCAGACGGGCTGCATGGCACAGTTTTGTACACATTTAAACTTGTTATCGTTGTAAGTTACCTAGGCTTTTTAAGACACCTCTCTCTCTGACAGGGAGTATCGGTGCTTGGAGGTCCCCGTGGGCCAGGCATCCCTCTAGTCCCTTGAGACCTAGTCAAATGGTTTAGTTTTTACCCAGCATTTCCATGAAGCAGGTTCAAGCTCATTTCTTTCTGGAATATGCTCCAGTTTGCCTTTGAGTAGAACGCTGAGCGTCCGCTGCCCGTGCCCCTCAGCTCGGCTCAGCGCTGCTGTTCTAGCATCGTCTTTGTTTTCCCCACGCTCTGCAGAGGCCAGCGAGGGACAGCCTGCAGCCTGCCAGAGCCCTGGTGCCAGCCGGCCACGCGGGCCTTCCCAGACGGGACGGCGCGGCGGTGGCGCTCACGCTCTGCCAGAGGCAGCTGGAGTCCGAGCTGCTGCTGCTGAGACAGGAGATGCGCCTGGGTGCGGCCCAGCACGGCACGGCGCCGGGGGCGATGCAGGTACGGGGCCCACGGGCGCGCGGCCCTCTGTGGCCAGGCGCCAGGCGCCACCTCTGGCGTTTCCGCTGAGGTCACACGCAGTGTGGACTGCAGACAGGGCTGCGTTCTCCGAACCCGTCACGTTCCCATGGCTGTGCAGGTTCACGTTGAAATTCCTTGTGTTTCGTGTAAGTGCTCTCGAGAGGCTGGCTTGGGGGCTGGAGTGGGCATCTTCCCCTGTGCCCGCTGGCCCTTTCTATGTCTTCTTTAGAGAAATGTCTGAGTTTTTTGCTCATTTTAAAATCAGGTGGTTGGGGTTTTTTGTTGTTTCAGGAGTTCTCTATATTCTGGAAATTAATCCCCAATTAGATGGGTGATATGCAAAGATTTTCTTCTATTTTGTGGCGTGCCTGTTTACCCTGTGCACACACTTTAAAGATGAATGAAGTCTGAGTTTTCTGTTTTTTGTTGCTTGTACCTTTGGTGTCATATCCTGTAAGTTACTGCCTACCGTAAAAAGCTGTAAAGCTTTTGCCCTATGTTTTCTTCTCAGTTTTATAGTTTTAGGGCTTACATTTAAGTCTTTGATCCATTTCGAGTTAATTTTTACACATAGTATTCTGTAAGGGTCCAACTTCGTTCTTTTGCGTGTGGATACCCACTTGTCCCAGCATCACTGTTGAAAAGACTGTCCCTTCCCCAGCGAATGAATGGTCTCTGCAGCCTTGTTGAAAGCATTTCACTGTGTACGTGCGGGGTCTACTTACCGTGTCTCTCCTGCATTCGTCGATATGTCTGTCTTCATGCCAGTACCACACTGTTTGGATTCCTATAGCCTTGTTATAAGTTTTGAAATTAGGAAGTATGAGTCCTCTAGCTTTGTTCTTCTTTTCCATGATTGTGTTTTGGTTATTCTCATGTCCTTTAAAATCTTATATGAATTTCAGAATGGGTTTTTCTTTTTTTTTTTTCTTTTTTAAATATTTATTTATTTAGGCAATCCTTGGTTGATCTCACAGATGGCAAGGACCTTGTCAGTTTACAATCCCTTATTTTTCATTTTTTATACCTACAGCACCTGGTCTTCCTAGGTGGTCGCCCATCCAAGTACTAACCAGGCTCAACCCTTCTTAGCTTCCGAGATCGGACGGGATCGGGCACGTTCAGGGTGGCAGGCCATAGACCAGAATGGGCTTTTCTGTTTCTCCAAAAAATATCACTGGAATTTTGATAAAGATCACATTGAATATATAGGTCGCTGGGTATCGCTGACATCTTAACAATATTAAGTATTTCAATCCATCAACATGAGATGCGTTTCCATTTATTTATGTCTCCCTTAATTTCAGTAATATTTTGTAGTTTTAATTGTACAAGTCTTTCACTTTCTTGGTTAAGTTAAATTTCAATTTTTTTTTGTTTTGGTTGTTATTATTATAAGTGGAATTGGTTTTCTAGTTTCCTTTTCAGATTGTTCATTGGTCATGTATAGAAATGCAACTAAGTTTTTGTATATTGACTTTGTATCCTGTGACTGCTGAATTTATTTATGAATTTTATCAGCTTTTTTGTGGAATCTTTAGCGTTTTCTACATATAAAAGCATTTCGTCTGTGAACATAGATAGTTTTACTTCTTCCTTTCCAATTTGGATGCCTTTTCTTTCTTTTTCCTGATTAATTGCTCTCGCCAGGCCTCCCAGTGCAGTGTTGACAGGAAGTGGGGGGGAGGGATTCGGTTTCCGCTGTTGCTCTTGTATGGCTTTTATTGTGTTAAAGTCGTTTGTTTCTTTCTATTCCTAGTTACGTTGAATGTTTTGATCATGAAAGGGAGTTGAATTTTACCAAATGCTCTTTGTGCATCGATTGAAATGATCATGTGATTTTTTTATTTCATTCATTTTGTTGCTATGGTGAATCACATTGATTTTTCCTATGTTGAACTATCCTTGCATTCAAGGAACAAACATCACTTGATCATGGTACATAATTCTTTTAATATGCTGTCAAATTCGACTCTCTAGTACTTTGTTGAGGATTTTTGCATGAGTGTTCATAAGGAATATCGGTCTGTAGTCTTCTTGTATGTGTCTGGCTTTAGTATCAGGCACTGCAGGCTTTGTAGAATGAGTTGGGCCACTCACTCTGCTTCTGTCCTATGAAAATGACTATAGAGAATTAGTATAATTTCTTCTTAATGTTTGGTAGAATTCACCAGTGAACCCCTCTGAGACTGCTGCTTCCTGCACTTCAGTTTTTTTGAAAAACTTGAGAAGGATTGATATATTTTTTTAATTGTTTGATAGAATTCACCAGTGAAGCCTCGGGTCCGGGGCTTATTTTCGTTGGGAGGTTTTGGGGTGCTGATTGCACTCTCCTTTGTGTCTCTCGTGACTGTTTTTGGTTTAAATTTATTTTGTCTAATATTAACATAACCACCTCTGCTCTCGTTTTTTAGTATTTACGTGGAATATTTTTTTTTGTTTTACTTTCAAGCTGTTCATATCTTTGTGTCTAAAGTGAGCCTCTTGTAGATAGACTGTAGTTGGGTCATGTGTTTTCATCCATTCTTCTTACTTCTGTCTTTGATTGGAGAGCTTTAATTCTTTCAAAGTAATTACCGATAAGGAGGGTTATACTTCTGTCATTTGGCCATTTGTTTTCTATCTGCCTTATAGGGGGTTTTTTTTGGTCCCTCTTTTCTTGCATTACTGTCTTCACTTGTGTTTAGTTGGAGTTTTTTTACAGTGAAATATTTAAATTCCTTTCTCTCTTTTTTTTTTTTTTTTTAAGTATATCCTGTAGCCATATTCTTCGTGGTTACTGTAGGGATTACGTTTTACATGCTAACATTATAACACTGACCATAATTTGCACCGACTTAACTTCAGTAACATCTAAAAGCTGTTCCTTTACAGCTCCTTCCCCACCCCTTTTGGTTTTTGATGTCACAAAATTACATCTTTATACCTGTGTGCCCCAAAACAAAAACTAATAATCCTTTAAACACATTAATCTCTTAAATTATGTAGAAAACATATGTGAAGTTACAAACTAAAGTTACAGTAACACTAACTTTTAAACTTATTAAATATTTAAATCACGATGAAAGCAAAATATGGAGTCACCAACCATTGTTACAGTAACATCCACGCTTGTAACTACGCACAGGTTAACCTTTACCGAGATCTGTTTCTATGTAAGGCTTTGCGTGACCGTCTGGTGTCCTTTCACTGCCCGCTGTAGGACTCCCTTGAGCATTTCTTGCAGGGCAGGTCCAGTGGTCACAAACTCCCTCAGCTTTTGTTTATCCGGGAACATTTCAGTTTGTTCTTTTCCTCTCGAAGTACAGGCTTGATGGATCTTGGATTTGTGGTTGATAGTAGTTTAGTACTTTGAATATATTGACCCACAGTCCTCAGCCCCCCAGAGTGTCTGATGAGAAACCTGCACATAACCGTACCAAGGACCCCTTGTGTGTGACAAGTCACTTCTCTCTAGCTGCTTTCAAGATTCTCTGTCTTATTTTTTGAAAGTTCGATTAGAATGTCTTGGCGTAGGTCTCTCCGAGTTCGTTGGGATTCTCGAATGTTTATATTCGTATCTTTCATGATACTCGGGAAGTTTTCAGACATGTTCTCAGATATTCCGCCTCCTCTTCTCTCCCCATCTTCTGGGATTCCCACGACGAGTGTGTTGGTCCATTTGAGAGTGTCCCACAGGGCCCTTGGGCTCCATTCACTTTTCTCAATCTTTTTCTTTTCCTCAGACTTGATAATTCCTATTCTTCTATCTTCAAGTTCACCAGTTATTTCTTCTGCCTCCGTAAATCTGCCTTTAAGTCTCTCTAGTGAACATTTTTTTTATTTCAGTATTATACTTTTCAGCTCAAGAATTTTTAGTTTCTTTTTGGGTTTTTTATCTCTATTGATATTTGTCTTGTTCAAACATTAGTTCTTTCACTTTCTCCACATCTTCCTTTAGTTCTTTGAGCATCTTTAAAACAGTTGTTTTAAAACCTTAGTCTAGTAGATCTGCTGTCAGGTCTTTTTCAGGGTCAATTACTATCGATGTATTTTTCTCCTCTGACTGGGCCATACTTTCCTGCTTCCTTGTATGCCTTGTGAATTGTTTTTTTAATACCGAACATTTGAATCCTTTTAGGCAATGAGCTTTCAGCCTTGATTCTTTCAAGAAATTTTAAAAAACTTGAAAAGAGTCTAGAGGGACCGAAGGGCTTATCATGGAATCTCATCCTTAGTTGCTCCATCTCTGAAACTGTCTCATGAACACCAGACAGACAAACGTGACATTGCGTAATTTAGTTATTTAACTGGGTGCGTGTTCTTTTTCACCTGCAGGATAAGGAGGAACTACTGGAAGATTGTAAGCTGCGGAAGGTTGATCTTATAACTCAGGTGAAACAACTTCAAGAAAACCTGAACCGTCTGGTCCATTCTATGAAATTCCAGAACATTGAGACAGAGGAGGCCAAATCTCGACAGCCACTGGACTTTTCTCATGTTTCAGAGGACAGTCTGAGTGATAGCTGCAGTAACAGTGAAGGAAGTGACACGCCACCTCCTGATGATACACTTAGTGTCAGTGAAATCACGTGGGGTCTAACTGGTGTGTTTGGGAATCAGGGTTCGTGGGTAAGAAATGAAATGCCAGGTGTCCTCCCGGAAGAGAAGGCGGATTTGCGGGGTACCTCACTTTGTTTACACGTGAGCTCGCACGGCGGCACCCGGGACCTCACACACTCCGGGGGGCCCGGGCCCCTGAGGGACGCACTCGGCGCGGGAGACTTGTCTTCCTGGAGCTCCCCCGAGGTCGTCAGGAAGGACTCGACCCTCGAGCTGCTGCCCAGCCTGCCTGTAACACCCTGCTCGGAAGCCCTGAGCCAGCGCAGCCTGGACACCTCCCTCGGGGACCGGAGAAGCACCTCACTGCTCCAGGCCGACCCGTGGGGCCTGCTTTGTTCCCCGGGCGGGTCAGCAACAGTGAAGGCCCCTTGCTGGACAGAGACTCCCTCGGCCACAGACAGGACTCTGTCCGCTGACCACCACGTGCAGCGCGTGGCTGTGGTAGGTGGTCTCCCCCAGGGGCTGTCCTGGGGTGGTGTCCGTACGGTCCTAGGGCCGCAGTGTGTTCCCATGGGACCGTGTCTGTGTGGCTCATGGTGTCACAGCGGCAGCCATTGTTGGCTCACCTCCTGCCAGGTCTTTGGGTGTGGGCGAGCACCTCATAGTCCCCTGGTCAGCTGTGTAGGGACGGCCAGCTTTCTGCACCAGTGGATGCTCCAAATCCATTGTAACATGAACATTTAGATACTTCGGTGATTTAAAAACATGCGAGATGCATTTAGTCCTACTCAGAAATTCACCCCGGACCGAGGTTCTTACCTAACGCTGACTCTGAGAAGTGCAGTCGTAGCCTTGTCTTCGTGTGTAGTTTGCGTACGGGTTCTTTGTCTAGAATGTTCTTTAGATTATTTTCAGTTGTGTTGCATATTTAACAGGTTCCACATATAATGCTAATTAATTTCAAGAACGCTTCAGTTTATTATTAAGTTAGATTATGTTTTCCCTAACATGATTTTGATGTTTTGTATTTCTTAGTTAGACAAAATAAAAAATAAGTTAGGGGGTACGTTATTTGAAGTATCCGTGTGCTGCCAGTTCACACAAAAATATTTTAATCTGAAATATTTGCTAGTGACCTTTAAACTATCCCTGGAGAACCGTGGATGAACTCGATGAAGTTATTCGAAGCCTGACACCGCCAGGCGCCCATAAGCTTTGACCACATTTGTTGGGGTTCTTTGTGGGAGGGCGATAGATTCGGGCCTTAGAACGTGCGTGTCTGGCAAGCCCAGCTCCATGATGCAAGTATTTTATAGCCCCTTAAAATTCCACCTATTTGAACAGGAGAAAGATATTGAGGATTTTATCACGACGTCTCTTGATTCTCAAGACAAGTCAAGGTCGCCGCCGCCTGTTGGGTTAGAAGGAAAACTTGACGGAAGTGGAAAGAGTGAGTCCACCATCTTTTTTTTTTCTTTTTACTTTTTACATTTACAGTTTGAGTCCAGAGATCACCAAGAATTGCTGGATGTCCTTCGCAGATTGCCCAGGGCCGATACCTGCCCTCTTTGCTGTGTGTGCCCCCGTCTCTCTGTCTTTTGTGTCTGGGCCTTTGGCCTGGTGGCCTGAGTGGCTCTCAGGAAGCTCCGTGCCAAGGGCCCTTGCCTGCAGCCCCCCGCGGCCCTCCTTCCTGGGGCTGGGGCTGGGGCTGCTGGGGAGGAGCAGCGGGAAGGCTGAGGCTGCTGCCCCACTGTGGCCCTCCGCTTTCCAGAGCATGCGCTCCAGCCTGGACTGGCTGCGGCTGTGGGGCTCGGGATGGACGGGGGCCCACACGCTGTCGCGGGGCTTTGAATTCCGATTCAAGGCCCCCGCCCGTCAGAGGTTCCGGGTGCCTCCAGTTCTGGACCTGGTCCAGGGTCCCCAGCCCTGCTGGCTGTTTTCAGGGGTGGTCGCTTTCTGACCAGACATCTGTCCTTGTCCAGCAGCTCCCAGCCTGTCCCTGCCGTCGGCATCTTTCACCTCCTGTCCCCCCAGGGCCCGCACTCTGTCCTTGTGGGCTGGGTTTGGAGATGGCAGGTCCTTGCGGGTTGGTTCTGTCCTTAAGGGTGAGGAAACACATTCCGTGTCTGTGTAAAAGTGAGCTGAGCGTTCCATGGGATACTAGCATTTTGAACATCCAGATTTTTCTTTACATAATGTGTGTAGTTCCCCCCGATGTCTCCGGGGAGTGTTTTCACCATCCTGGGTGCCTCGTGGGTGCTCCGTCTGGTGTTTGCTGGCCCAGGGTGGCGGGGCGCGGAGAACCGCGGTTTAGGCCCCGACTCGGTGTGTTCCAGGCGATGATGGCACAGGGTGTGCAGAGACGCTAGACCCAGGTCTGGGAGGACGTGAAGCCCCAACTGCCAGTCCGGCAGCGCCCTGGCCTGCCTCAGGAAGCTCCTGGTGGCCACTGGGAGCCATGGAGGAGCAGGAAGTGTGGCCGAAGCACATGGAGGTAATGGCCGGCGGGGAGCAGGGCTAGAGCGCGTGGCTTGTCCTCTCGCATGGGGACCACTCTGCTCTGACAGCCCAGCTTCGGCTCTGTCCTGAGTTCATGCTGTGAGGAAGCAGAGTGCACTGGCCCTGACACAGCTTCTGTGTGGGGTCATCTAGGGAAGTCATCACCCTCTGCTCTTAGCCTCTTCGGGTGGAACACAGGTGGCATGTGTGTCCTGGTCCCTGCACCCTGTAACTAATGCAGGAACTGCTCCCGTACTCATAGACCCTGAGGGCACCCCGAGTCTGGGCTTCCTGGGGGCACCGTAGGGCTGGAGTGGTCAGTAGCTGGCCTGCTGCTGTCTGTAGGCACCTGGTCCCCCAAGGTGAATTCTTGTCAGCTGGGACACGTGCCCAGACCCCGATGGGGCTTTCTCATGGCATGGCAGCCACAGTCCTCAGAGAGACAGGGACGTGCATGGTGACTTTACGCCCTGTCCATGGGAGTCAGCCCCAGGCCCTGCCCCAAGGCATAAGGGAGGGACAGATGGGATGGCGAATTGTGGGGGCCGTCCTCGGAGTTGCAAAACCTCATGGTTAGAACAGCAGGCTCTGCTCTTCGGCACGAAGGCCGAGCGAGTGACATGCAAGTGGACCCGGAGTGCGTCCGTGGTACGGGCGGGCATGGAGCGGAGGGTCGTTCAGCTGCGTTCACTTCCTTCTGAAACACCCATTCTCCTGCAGGCTGTGCTGCAGATGGTGCGTGACGAAAGCCGCCACATCCTGGCCCTGTCCGAGTACCGGGGGCCTCCCAGTGCGCTGAGCAAGGGCGAGCCGAGCGCCCCCCTCGAGCGGTTCCTGAGGAGGGACCAGGGCCTGTGGGAGGCAGGGCCAGCACTCGAAAAGGGAGAGAAGGTACAGCAGCAACCCGAGAGAGGAGGGACGGTGGGCTCGGACGACTGGGCGCGTTGTTTGGCCAAATAAGCAGGAATAGGCAGCAAGAGGCTGTAGGCCAGCCACCCTCCCACTCGCAGTCCTGGGCACTAGCCACGTGCCAGCCCATTCCAGGCCTTGGTGGGGCAGCAGAGGCCTCAGGGAGGTGGGTGTGGAGGCAAGGGCCCAATACGATCCGTGTCCGATGGCAGCCAGCAAGCTGTGGGCTGTGGAGAGAGCAGTGGACAGGACCCAGGCTGGGCCTGCTGGGGAGGGAGCCCCAGAGCAGGTGGCTGGTGGACGGTTGTCCGTGCACACCTGCGCCCTGTGCACACGTACACGCGGCATCACTTCTAGCCTTGGGCCTCCCCTGGACACAGGGCCTCGTGTGTCCCCTCTCCTGCCTGGGCGGCCCCTGTCTGGAGACAGCGGTGCAGACACCTGGCTCCCTGTTCCCGTTTCAGGGCCCTTCCGACACGTGCCTTGACTGGAGAGAACAGTTCCTACAGGTCGTCCAGGAGGCGTTTGCAAAAGAGCGAGAGATGCTGGCCGCGGGGCTGCAGCCCCGGCTGTGCGGCTGTGACCCCGGGGCCCCCAGCGCCCTGTCACAGAATCTGGAAAAGGTGGCGCCCGAGCAGGTGAGCTTAGGCCTGGTTTCCCCAAGCGCACCGGGTGTCACTTGGCCTTCCTTCCAAGTGTGGCACCATGTTTTCCTGCCTGAATTCCCTGCAGCGAAAAGCCCTGTGCCTCCGTGCTCTACACTGCAGTCTAGTCTGGAACTAACTGGCTTTCCCTCAGAAGTAAAAGCATTTCCAAGCTTCCTGGGTCGAGGTGTGGGCGCTGAGCCCAGGGTCGAAGGGTGTCGGCCCTGTGGGGCCTTGGGGTCCTGCTGCACCTGCTCCTGTGAGAGAGGGCGCAAGTCCAGACGCAGGCGGTAGCAGCCCTGGCACAGAGCAGGCCCAGAAAGAGAGACTAGCGTGCTGGGGGCAGAGGGCTGGGTGTGCCCTCGGTGAGAGCATTCTTAGCCCCAGTGTGGGACCCAGAGCCAGCAGCTCCTACCCCGTGTGGGTGTCTCCGCTGCCACAGAGCCTTTGGGCCTGACTGCTGCCCTTCCTGGCCCACCGCAGGGGGACCTGCAGGAGACGTCCTCGGAGCATCTGCATCTGTCTGACAGGAGCAGCTTGCTATCCGAGATCCAGGCCTTGCGGGCCCAGCTGCGGCGGACACACCTGCAGAACCAGGAGAAGCTGCAGCAGCTGTGCGCGGCGCTGACCAGCACGGAGGCCCGCGGGAGCCGGCGGGAGCACCAGCTGCGCAGGCAGGGTGAGTGGCCCTTGGGGTCGGCTCTGAGAAGTGTGACCACCTGAGTGAGCTCCACCTGGTTGGTAAGGTGGCATGCAGGTTAGCAGAGGCCCCTGGGCTGCCTAGTGCTGAATCTGGGGACAGCAGTGACGTCCTGGTTCAACCAAGGCCCCAAGTGTGGGGACTGTCAGTCTCAGCATCAGAACACTGTGGCTGCCACGTTTCTCGGTTCGTAGGACTCAGTGAGGACGACTCTGAGAGACTGGTCAGGGCAGAGGCCTTGCTGAGATCCCGCAGGGCGCGAGGTGGGGCCTGTGTCTGCGTACGCGTGCTGGGCACCAGCAGGACCACACTGGGACAGCCTCTGGGCCTTGCAACACTGGGCTCAAGCAGCTGTTGCGGTTTCCACATCAGGTTCTGTGGGGTTTTTTCCACAGACACTCGGGCTGCCGCTGAATGGAAAACGTAGCGTTTTCCCTTTCCCACCCACCTGGGTGGGCCCTGGAGCATGCAGCACGCGGAGCGCCGGGCCCCGCCCTCGCTGTGGGGAAGCACTCGTGTCTTACCCGAAGGCCGACGCCGGCCTTGTCCGCCAGCCACAGCGAGTCCCTCCCCTCCTAGTTTCAGGGGCTGAACAGCAGGCCAGTCGTGTCCTGTGGCGCAGCCTGGGCTGTGGCCACGACCCCTCGTCGTGGTGCATCCTCACCCTTGACACACTTCAGGGCTGGGTTTGCTGATCCTTTCCATCTGCACTCGTGAAGGATACTAGCCTGTCGTTTTCTTTCTTCTGGTTTTGAGGTCGGAGTTAACGCCTGCGTCACGGAGGGCCGACGTGCCTGTGCCCCTTTTGCCTTCCACAGGAGTCTGTGTAGAACTGGGTTCATTAAGTTTGGGGGGAATTCTTCTATGAAGCCATCTGGGCTGGAGTCGTCTCTCTTGGGAGGCTTTTGGCATAGGAGTGGCAGGCGGCATGGCATTTAGAGAGACCGCAGGGATGGTCACAGCTGGCCTTTTCGTGCCAGGCAGGGTGGGCTCTGAGCGGCCTCCCACGTGCAGGTCCATCTCAGCCTAGCTCCCCGCTCTGCCTCTGGGGAGCCCCCAGGCCTGAGAGGGCAAGCGGCCCCTCACGGAGCCACGTTGAGCCCACAGAGCCTGGGTGGCCAGCGCGGGCCGTGCGTGCTCTCTGCCTGCAAGTCTTACTGCTCCCCGGCCAAGAGGACCAGCCTGGTGCCACGTGTGCTGGAGGAGCCGGCAACAGGCAGGAGGACCGTGTCCCTGAGTGTCCTGGTGCCATCAGAAGCTACGATGTCTATGCCATAGAAACTTCATTCTCCACATCCCGATCTTCCTGGCTTTGTAGTCTGTTAAATCGTCATACAGCAGCTCTCTTTCGATCCACGAATGATGCTGTTTTGTGTCTTTTGTCTCTTTCGTAGTTGAGTTACTGGCATATAAGGTCGAGCAGGAAAAATGTATAGCAAGCGGTCTCCAGAAAACGCTCAGCGAAGAGCAAGAGCGAGCGAACGACGCGCGGAAGCTGCTGGCGGTGGAGCAGAGCGCCGTCCGCGCCCTGAGGGCCGAGCTGTGCGAGTGCAGGCAGGACAACGAGCGGCTGCTGCAGTCCCTGGGCAGCGTGCAGAGGGAGGTCCTGCAGCTGAGGTACGGCGCCCCCTCTGCTGGCGGCCACGGGGCTCACACGGGTTGCCCTGTCTTTGGGTGGTGACGGCGCATGCTCCGCCGTAGGTGCTGGAGCAAGGGGCCCTGCTCCCGGGCTCATAGCGGCAAGGCGGGACTGAGCACAACTGTGGATGACCCGGGTCCCTCCAGAGCGCTCCGCGATGTGGGCGTGCCGACCTTCCCCCAACAGGTCCATGCTGGACAGCAAGGAGAATGATCTGAGGGCCGCGCTGCAGGAGCTGGAGGGCGCGCGCGGGGATGGCCGCGCCCTGCAGAGCCGGCTGGAGCAGGAGCAGCTGCAGCACCTGCAGAGGGAGGCCCAGAGCCAGCAGGCCCTGGGGGTAAGCGGGCGCCGGGCAGGGCCCTTATCCTCACCTGTACCGGATTTCGAGGTGGCGAGGGAGTGTTGCGTGTCCAGGTAAAACTATAGGCACCTTTGCGTGACAGCGTGATGTCTCTGGTGCCAGCCATGTGCCGCTCAGCCCAGCATCTGAGTGTTTGGTTCTGCTAGGCGGACGCAGCCTCCTCACTGGCCATCCGCACAAGCCACAGCCTCAGAAGCTACTGCATAGGTGGCAGCGACCCAGCTCTTGCGGGGATGGAAGTCGTGTGTGAGAATTGGGTTTTGTGTAGCAGTTCGAGGCCCACGTGTCCAGCAGGTGTTCTGTGGGCCGGGCAAGCTGGCGGCCCATCCGGGTTGGACAGTGCAGCCTGGCTGTGTCTCTGGGCACCCTGGGTGTTGTGGTCGTGCGTGGGTGGGCCAGCAGGCCCAGGAAGCACTGTGCACTGACCCAACGCCACTTCAGAGTGACGGGTCGGGTGCAATTGATTTGGGACAACACGGGCTGGGACTGCGTGGATGTCCACCCACAGGCGGGCGGTTTCAGTTGAGCATGTTCATTTGACCCACGATCGGCATGCGCAGGCGGCCGGCTGCACGCAGGCTGGGTGTTTGGCTTGCGGAGAGGGGTGGGCGCCCACAGCCTGCCGTCACCCGCAGGTGAAGTGCAGGGGTGGGCGGCTGGCCGAGGCGCAGATGGCCCCGGCGGGAGGCTCCGGAGCTCTCCTCCAGGTGTCATCTCCCCATCTTTTGTGTCCCGGTGCAGGAGTTGAGAACGTCCTTGGAGAAGCAACGCGCTCAGAACAGTCGACTGAGTGTCGCTCTAGAAGATGAGCAGACGGCGAAGGACAACCTGCGCAAGGAGCTGCAGATCGAGTCGTCGCGCTGCGAGGCGCTGCTGGCGCAGGAGCGGGGCCGGCTCTCCGAGCTGCGCAGGGGCCTGCAGGCCGAGCAGGGCCGCACGCGGGAGCTGTCCGAGGCCCTGCAGCACGAGCGCCTCCTGACCGAGCAGCTGAGCCGCAGGACGCAGGCCTGCGCCCACCCGGCTGCGCCGGCGTCCCCAGCTCTGCTGCAGCAGCTCCAGGACGAGAAGGCCCGTGGGGCGGAGCTGCAGGCCGCCCTGGAGGAGGCACAGCAGCACACGGCGCAGGCCCGGGAGCTGGAGGCCGAGGCCCGGGCGCGCTGCGAGGAGCTGCGGAGGGAGAAGGAGGTGAGTGCCACGCCAAGGTCCCCTGAGCAGGCCCCGCCGAGCGGTGACCAGGGCAGAGAGGGGGACAGTCCCGCGTGGCTGCAGGCAGAGGTAGAGCAGTTACAGTCGAGGCTGGCAGAGCAAGGCGGACGCAAGGACTCGCGGAGAAGAGCGGGGACGAGGCAGAGCCGGGCAGACGCGGACCCGTGGCGGAAGTGGCAGAGAGACAAGGAAAAACTGGTGAGAGCCGCCCCAGCGGATGCAGCACGTGGGCCCTCGAGCAGCATGGCCGGGGCCACCCCCGCGGGGGCGCGTTCTGGCCTCGCGTTCCAGTTCCGCCGGCAGCACCGCCGCCCGGTGCCGCGCGGGTTTGGAGTCAGCAGGTCGTGGCCCCCACTGGGCTCTTCAGCATGGCGTGGACGCGGGGTTCCAGCGGTTCACACGAGTTTTATTCGAGGATCGCTTTTTGGTTTCTGTAAAAAGGCCGCTGGGACTTCGGAAGGCATTGCGCCCACCGTCCATTGCTGCGGGAGTGTTGTCGCCCGAACAGTGAGACCATGTTTTAGGTCGTCTTTCATTTCTTTCATCGATGTTTTGCAACTTTCAGATGACAGGCTTTCTACTTCTTTGGACAAATTTATTCCTCAGTATTTTGTTATTTTTGATGCCGTGGTAAATGGAATTATTTTCCTGGTTCCGTTTTCAAGTCGTTCGTTGCTAGTGCGTAGCAGTCAGTCGACTTGTATGTCGAGCCCATGTTCTGCAACCCAGCGGCACTTCATCGGTTCCAGTATTTTCGTTGGCTTCTTTGGGATTTCCCATGCGCGACATCCTGTCGTCTGCAGGATGCGTGGTTCTGCTTCCTCCTTTTCAGTCTGCTGCCTTTATTTCCTCTTCCTGCCTGATCGCCCTGGCTGAAGCTTATGGTGCAGCGTGGCTGCAGGTGCTGAGGGGACTCCGTGTCTTGTTCCTGATTGCAGGGAGCAGCCTTTCACCACTGAGTACGGAGAGGGGTTTTGTAGATGCCCTTTATCAGAGAAAATTTCTCCTAGTTTTTCAGCCTTTTTAATTTTTTTTTAATTGTGAGAGTGTTGGATATGCTTGTTTAGTATCTTGAGTTGTGTGGTTTCTGTTCTTCAGTTTATTAATATGATATAGTACCTTGGTTTTTACCTTTTGAGCCATCCTTGCATTTTAGGGGATGCATCCCACTTGATTTTGGTAATTGTTTTTGTATGGTGCTTGATTCCGTTTGCTAGTGTTTTGCTCAGGATTTTGCGCCTGTGGTCGTAAGGGACACTGGTCCGTGGTGTTACTTCCTTGTGGTGTCTTTGCCTTTGATATCACAATGATAGTGGCCTTGCAGGGGGGCTTGGGAGTATTCCCTTTTTCATTTTTTGGATAGGCCTTAATTTTAGATACATTTGATGTCAACTAAAAGCATTGTTTCTAAGGAAATCATATTCTTTTGTCTTCTCATGGATTGACACTTACTTTGATCTCTTTAAAAATGTTTTTTAAAAACTTAGAGAAAAGTATCTTCACAATTGTTTTTGTATTTTGTGAAATTATAAAAATCTTTTAAAATGCATGAGGAAAACCAATGGCTTGCTCTTTTTGTGGTTAGCCTGCCATGAAATAGTTGAGAAATGAATACGTTTCTAAGAATAAAAGTCTGAATTTCTAAATGCTATAAGGATAAATCAGATTCCAAAATGCTATGGAATTAGTTTTGTAAGTTCACGTGAGGGATGTGGTTAATATTTTTCGGCAGCTTTACTGAGGTACAATCCACATACCACTTACAACTTACCACATGCCACTTAGTTCGATGGTTCCAGTACAGTCACTGAGTCCTGCAGCCACCGCCACCATCAGCTTTAGAGCACACTCGTCTCTCCAGCATGGAATCCCTGTCGCCGTCAGCAGTCACTCCCTATCCTCACCCCAGCTCCTGGCGACCACTAATCTCGTTCCGTCTCTGGACATTTATAAGTAGGATCATGCATTGTGTGGCCTTTTGTGGCTGGCTTCTTCCGTGATGTTTTCAAAGATCGTCCATGTTGTAGCCGGTGTCAGCACAGTTAATATTTACCGAGTTAAACAGCCTTCAAAGTCGTTGTAACGTTTTATCACCAGAAATCCTGGAGAGTAGAACAGTGGTTTGGAGATGTGACCAAGTAAGCCACATGTGACTGGGAGGCGTCCCCAGTTGTTTTGAGAGGGAGGTGAGTGGCATCAAGCCCCTGGTGGGCCTTGGTGGCCCAGGATCCCCAGAATGCATTCAGGATGTGTGTGTGCATGCGCGTTGCCCTTTTTCCTGAGAAGGAGGTCTGTAGCCTTCAGGTGCTTCTCAAAGGACTTCCTCGAACCATATATAAAATTTCCAGCTAAACTTTTACTTTATTTTGACTTTTCTATTCTTTGTAAAACTGAGCGGCAACATGATTCCTAGAGACATAATTACAAAGAAAATGTTTTTTAAGTTAAACTTATAGCTGTTCTTCACGAGGCATCAAAAGGGCGACTCTGAACTGCACACCCGGGGCCTAGGCCTGGGTTCTGTGCCCAGCCCGCCGCAGCCTCGTCTGTGTGTCTCCCGTCACACGAGCTTCGTTTCCCCGCCGGGAGGCCCCGCCACCGGCGCCCTCCTTGGCCCGCCCCCGCCCCCCACCCCCATCACCAGTCTCCCGGGTCCTGCGTGTTGGGCAGGAGGTCGTCGCTGCCGACTTCCCCTGGCACCAGTGGTGGGCACTGTCTCTGATAGTGGGGGATTTCCACTTAGGCCACAGGGTGGCCCAGCCTCACGTTGTGCACGTGGATGTGCACACGCGTGTGTGTGGAGGGTGGTGGGCCAGAACTCAGGCCTGAGCAGGCAGACAGGACCTCTGGCCCAGAGGCTGTGGTGGGACTGTCCCGTCTTGGAGGCAGCGGGGCTCCTGAGCGCCCGGCATGGGTGTACCGGTGGGGTGGTGGTGCAGGGCCAGCCTCTGGGACATGAGTGTGACAGTCTTTTCTGCCCTGCTGTTGACAACAGCGGGAGTTAGAATTGCAGCGCCAGCGCCACGAGCACAAGATCCAGCAGCTTCAGCGGACAGCGAGGGAGCTGCAGGCCGGGGAGGCGGGGTGCCCGGCCTCGGAGGCGGTGCGTCTGCAGGAGCAGCAGCAGGGCCTGGAGAAGATTCGGCAGCAGCTGCTGTGTGCGGCCGGGCTGCTGACCAGCTTTGTCAATCAGACCGTGGACAGGTCAGTGCCGTGCGTCTGCGAGCACCGCCCTCCAGCACCTTTGGAGTGGAGAAGGTGCTGCAGCTTTGGGTGCGTCGAGTGTAGCTTAATAAAACACCATGTGCTCGAGTGGGTGCTGGCAGCGCTCCTAGATTCCGATGTGACATTTGTTTTCCCCACGCCGGTTACAACTCTTCACTGCCCAGAGTGTCCAGGCCCGCTGCCAGCCCCACCGAGTGCACCACAGTTGGGTGGCACCGGGGCGGTCAGCTAGGCCTGCCACACACCACCTGCTGCGTGCGCCTCTGGTGGAGGAGCCCAGAGCACCGGGTTGTGCGGGAACAGAACCGGCCAGTTAACCCCACACACACAGACTCCGCCAACACAGGCCCCGCCCTGGGGCGGAGCTGCTGGCAGGGGCGTGTCCTGTGGGTAGGCTTCGTGCGAGCCACACAGTTCACGCGAAGCGACCGCAGAGGGCGGCGCCCACAGTGCGGGAGCCTTGGTGGGTCAGTGCTCCGTGGCCGGAGGCCTCTGGGCTCGATAGACTGCCCACCCCAGGGCTTGTCCACTTCCGTGCACAGACGCACTCCCTGAAGCGTTGGGCACGCCTGTTGACGGCGGTCCGCACGGTCCTCCCGGAGCCCCGGCCTCGGGGCAGCGTTCCACGGGCCTCAGATGACGGTCGCCCGGGATCGTGTGAACCTTTTACATGCCCACTTATTTTTATAGGACAATGAATGATTGGATGTCGTCGAACGAGAAAGCAGTGACATCCTTACTGCGGACGTTGGAGGAACTCAAGTCCGAGCTGAGCGCGTCGGGCCCCTCCCCGGTGAGACGGCGCGGCCGCCGCCCGGTTCGTTCTTCGTTGCGGCTGCTCGTCCGTCCTCCCCCTCCTCCCTCACCTCCTTGTCTGTCTGAGGCTGCGTGCGGGTGAGCCAGCAGGTGCCTCGGGGTGACGTGGCGCTCACGTGCACTTCCTCCTCCCTGGCCCCCGGTGGACGGCAGTACCACCGGCGGGGGCCTGCACCCCGGCAGCTGCGGCCAAGGTGCTGGAGGCCCTGTTATGAGTCCCCAATGAAGCTCTGTCGTGACTACGGGAGCCTGGCGCGTGCTGTGAGACCCGCCCTCTGGCCGCCGAGCGTTGTGGTGTGTCCCGCCCGCTTGTCTGTCGGACACCGCACCCTCCCGTGTCCTGTGTCACTGCAGGCAGGAGGTCCCGCTGATTATGGACATAAGGACCTGCTTAAGGGGCTCACTCATAGGTCCCCACGGACGAACGTGCCACGTTCCCTGGTCGCCCCGGCGCTGCCTGTGGCGCCTTGTAATGGGCCTGCTCGTTCACAGCCCAGCTTTGCTCCAGTCTGTTTCAGAGAAGCTTGAAAAGAAACGGGGTTTGGTGACTTTCATTGTTTCCCGTGCCACAGATGGACAGCTTCGCCCGGCTCCACAAGCTGTCCACGGAGCCCCAAATCCGTTTCAAATGATAAACTCTGAAAATAACTGATAATAAAAACAAATAGTGCGCGTGCTTTTTAACAAAAATTCTTACACGGTTTATTTTGTTTTCTCCTAAGAGAAAAATGGCAGCGGAGGACCAGGCGCAGCTGCTGGACGTCCTCCTGAAGGACAACGCCTCTCTGACGCAGGCCCTGCGCGCGGCGGCCCAGGAGAAGGCGGGGCTGCGCGGGGCGGCCGCGAGGCTGGAGCGGGCGCTGGCGCACCACGTGCTGCGGGGCTGCGTGCTCGTAAGTGCCGCCCCGCCCCGCCCCGCGGCTCCGCCTCCCGCGCCCGAGCGACTCTTAGCGTCGTAGCGGGCGTTGGGCTCAGTGCCCGGGCACGGGCCTGTGTGCACCACGTCCCGTGTGGCCTGTGCCGCAGACGGTGTTCGATTCACGTTCACGAGAGGAAATTTTGTCGAAGAATATAATCATCTAGTGAAATGAGCATTTTATTCGAATTTTACCTAATGAAAATAACTTATGATTTTCCTGATTGTTTAGTTCAGTATAGACTTTTTTTCTGGAATGCCTAAGTTTTTTCTTCATTTATATTTTAGGTTACTTTTTGCTTGTGGCTTTGCTGTACATTTTTTACAATGAAAACTTTTTAGATTATTTTTTGACTTACATACGAGAACACCTGCCCTTTGCTGGTGTGCTGCCACGTGAGCTGTCACGTGTGCAGAGACCCCCTGGGACCCAGCTAGCCTGGCGCCTTCCCTGTGCGGGGACCCACAGTGTGGCCCTGTGAAGCCTCTCCACTTCCTCCTGGTGCGTTTGAGGCCCATCCTGCTGTTGGACGCATTAGTAGCTGCTTCCCCCTCACTGCCGAGCTGTGTTCGCAGCCTGTGTGTTCCTCGGTTTACCCATTCATCTGCTGAAGGGTCCCTGGGCCACTCCCAGGCCCCGACTGTATGCGCAGTGCTCCTGTCCTGTGGACAGTGCGTGCAGGGCTGTGTGGGTGGGCATTTCATTCTCGGGATAAACGCCAGGGTGGGGGTTTGCAGCATCTCAGGGTAGTTTATGTTCAGCTTCCGCATCAGCGTGGCCACGGTGTTTTCCAGGATGGCTGCACAGCGTGAGTGTTGCAGCTGCTCTGCGTCTGGTGTCTTGGGGACTTGGAGCAGCGTTCCGCTGGATGGGAAGTGGCATCTGGGTACTGTGTTTGCTGAGGTGTCTGTTAAAGGGTTGGCTCATTCGTAACTGGGATTGCTTGTTGTCATTGTGTCGTGAGAGTTTTTCCTATACTCTCGATGTAATGCCTTTGTCAGAATGTCGTTAGCAAATGTTTTCCGTCTGCTCTCTCCTCATGGAGTCGTATGCACCAGCCTGTTTCTCATAGATCATGCCAAGAGTTTCATAGTTTCAGCCTTGACTTTGAAGTCTGCGGTCCAGTTTTAGTCGATTTTTTATTATGGTCTGAGAGGAAAGTGGAGCGTTGCTTTTCTGAGTGTTGGTACCCAGGTTTTCCGGCTCTTTATTGAAAAGATTGTCCTTTCTCCTTGTGTCTCTGTGGCTTTGTCCGCGGTCGGTGAATAGGACTTGTGCATTTGCGTCTGGACTCTCTTCTGCTCCCCTGGGCTGTCTGTCTGTCCTTCACCAGCGGCCTGATTAATGTAGGTTTATGTTACATCTTCACTTCGGGTAGTGGGGATGCTCCAAGTTTTTCTTCTTTTTCAAATTATTTGGCTATTCTGGTTCCTCTGTCCTTCAGTATAAATTCTAGACTCCTGCTGCTTCGAGTGGGGTTGTGTTAAATCTGTAGATCAGTGTGGGGAAAACTGGGAAGGAAGATGGTTCAGCCAGTTTGGAAACCCATCTGGCGGTTCCCCAAAGTAGACAGAGCAGCTCTCTGACCCAGCGATCCCACTTCTGGGTGTTTACCCGGAAATGAAAACATATGTTTACATAAAACCTTGTCCACAAGGTTTTCCTGTCTCCATTATTCATCATAGGTCAAACTTCTGTCATGAGAGGGTGTCGAAACTTGCCTTGCTGGCCTGCACCCGCTCACGTGGGGATGTGTTCTTGCTCATCTGTTGAGTGGTGGGTTGCACTGATTTCAAAGATTGAGTCTACCTGTCGTCCCAGGAAAATCCCCACTTCGTGACACATCCTGGCTTTTTTAGATGTTGCTGGATTCAGTTTGCTTACATTTGTTGGTGAGGGACATTCAAGGGACATTCATCTGGAGTTTTGTGTTGTCTTGGTCTGGTTTTGGCTTCAGAATGTGAGTTGTGACGTGTCCCTCGTCTGTTTTCGAGAAGAGATTATGCATGGCTGGTATTTATTTCTCCCTTAAATATTTATAAAAATTCGCCAATGAAACCATCTGGGCCTGGTGGTCTCTCTTTGGGGCAGTTTTTGGTGCCAGACTTGGTGTTTCTGGTGGCGTTAGTGGAGTGTGCTGTAAAGGTCAGTCAGACCCAGTGACTGTCGGGTCCACGTGTTCTGTGGTCCGGCCGAGCTTCTTCCTGCTTGTTCCCTAGCTGCTGACGAGGTGTTGACATCGCTCACGAGGACGGTGGGTGTGTCAGTTTCGAAGCTCCGTGCGGTGAGGTGAAGGGACCTCTGTCCTGTGGAGTTGGGCCATGTCCCCAGCAGATCCAGGATGTTCGTCCTCTGACGGGAGCAGTCACACAGGCTCACGTGTTAATCTTGACGAGAGCTGCTGTTGATGTCACTTCACTGCCCTGTTGGCTTTTCTGAAACTGCTCATGGTGTTTCGAGGTTCCTTGTTTTAGGGTGCCCCATTGGCCCATGCGGACTAAAACGCGGTCACCGGTGGGGTGCTTTTGTCCTTTGTAAGAAAGCTGACAAACTGGGGAACGGATGTTCTCAATGAGAAAAGCAAGGGCAGGCTGAGAGTCAGCGGCCGCGCGTTTTCTCCTCGTGTCTGGGGTGAAGTGTGCCCCTCGAGCGTTCTTTCCAGGCCCAGCCCGCGTGTGTTTGGAATCAGGGAGACACTGGTTTGTCCTGCCGCGGGGAGGGCACTGCTCCCAGCGTCGCTGGCTTGCGGGCCCTGCAGTCGTGGGGTGGCACGACAAGGCTGCCTTTTCAACTCCTGCTCCAAACAGCTGGATGGAGGCCACTGACCACATGGCCCCAAGAGTGCTTCGAGCTCACTTTGGCCCTGGTGACAGGCTGGTCCTGGCCATCTGCCCTGGGTGGCCCCTTTGTTCCCTCGCTGCGGAACCCTTTTTCTGTCAGCATGTTCCCCGTTAGAGCTCCGGGGTCCTGTACACCACGGTTCGGACAGGTCTCCTGGTCACGCCGTGGAAGCTGCAGTGCCCGTCTCTTGTGGGAATGGCTCCTGCGTGGTTTCCGGGCGTGTGGTGCGATGACACTAAAGCCCAACTAGTCTTTGCCTTTAGCCATCAGCGTTTCTAGGACCACAGAATGGGAGGGTGTTTAATAGGCTGAAACCTTTGAATTCAAGGTTAATTCACAAATATTTGATTTTCTGTTTTGAACGAGAATATACCTTTTGTGCAGTCGCACTTGAGTAAATGGCATGTAGTAATCGCCCCGTAAGTGTTCATCACCCGGTTAATAATGTCACATGACAACTTGGGCACCACTGAAGAGATGCTGAAGGAGGCACAGGCGCGGCCTGTGTCGTGGCGTTCGGGAGACCTGCGCCCAACCTCCTGTGGGCCCAGCTCTCGTCCCCCCGACGGCATGCCTTACCCTGTGAAGGCCCCGGGGGACGAGCCGGGGAAGGAAGGAGGCGTTTGAACGTGACCTCCTCACCGGGGCTGGGGTCGGAGGGGATGGTCATTCCTCTGCAGACGGCCCTGCAGGCGGCGTTGTCTGGGATTGTTGCAGAGGCCGGACAGGTCGGCCCGGAAGCGGGACAGGACGGCCCTGCAGAGCTCACCAGGACGCCCGGACGCAGGCCTGCCCACGCCGGCCGCCAGGGAAGAAGCGAATGCCGGCAACGTCAAGGTAGAGCAAGCCGGGGGCGGCGGGAGGGCGTCCGCGGAGTCTCCGCGCTGCTCTCGATTTGATGCTTTTACCTCGAGAGCAGTTCCAGGTCACTGCGAAGTCAAAGGGAGACGCAGAGAACTTGTGTACAGCTCCTGCACTGACGTCATTGTCACTCCGAGTCCCCAGTTTCCGTCAGGTCACTTTTGGCGTTGTGCATTCTGTGCATTTGGACAAACGTGTGATGACACGTGTCCCCTATCATAGCCTCCCACAGAGTAGTTTCCCTCCCTGGAAGTCCTCTGGGCTCTGCCTGTCCAGCCGCGCCCCCTCTGCCCCCGTGGTGCTGTTAGAGTCCCTTAGAGTCCCAGTTCGCCTGCTGCAGCGAGGGCCTCTGCCTGGGCGTGGTCGCCTGCTCACAGTCGGAAAGCACACTGGCTCTAGAGGCCAAGTTGTCACAAATACGGGGAGTTGAGAAGTTTGGTCCGGTTGCGCACAGAAGTCATGTTTCTGTGCTGATGAATCGAGGGGCAGAGCGGGGCAGTTTGCGTCATCGGGCAGTGGTCTCGGTGCCTGAGGGAGCCCTAGGCCAGCAGTGCACCGGGCGTCAGGGGGAGCGGGGCGTGGGCCCTCGGCCCGAGGGCAAAGGGCACGTTAGGCTGGGCCGCAAGCCCCGTTCACTCGCTCTCCGCACCCGTGATGCCACGAAGCGCGGACAGGCGCCCTGCCACCCATTCGGACCGTCTTAGCAGCAGGTTCATGGGGCCCCTGGGGGGCTGCTTGGGCGCTGCGGGGGGGGAGGGTGGTCTGCAGTCATCTTGTACACCAGGCCGGACTGTGGGCGGCAGATGCGCAGGGCTGATGTCCATGATGATCTGCGGAGGAGAAAGGGGTCTGGTGGTTTTTAAAGCACAGACCTGTCCGCACGGTGTCTGTTCTGCGATTAAGTTCTGCAGCGCTTTTCTTCCAGATGGAAAAATTGTACCTGCGTTGCCTGAGAGCAGAGAGCTTTAGAAAGGCCCTGATTTACCAGAAGAAGTACCTGCTGCTGCTGATCGGCGGGTTCCAGGACTCTGAGCAGGAAACACTCTCCATGATCGCCCACCTGGGGGTGTTCCCTTCCAAAGCAGACAAGATCGCCCCCCCGCGGCCTTTCACCAAGTTCCGAACGGCGGTCAGGGTCGTGATTGCGATATCGAGGTAACGGGAGGCGCGTGCAGTGGGTCCCGGCTCCGCGTCCGAGTCTGTCGTACTCACTTTTAAGGCGAAGGATACTTGAGGCCGTAAAGAAAATGTAGGTGACACTCGTCTTCCGGAAATCACATGCAGCACTGCCACCTTCTAAAAGGAAAATATTTAAGGGTGCCTTTTTATCACAGAACACTGCCTTGTCCCTCAGCGTCCCATTCCTTACATTTTAGTCAGGTCTGTGTTACCAGAGAGGGGCCGGGCGCATGGGAACACTGGTCCCTCGGGCAGCGGCCATTTGTGGTGCAGGCACTTTCTGGCCTCTGTCTGTGAGGCGGGAGTGGGGTAAGAGCCCCGCTGCAGGGCCCAAGGGAGGCCCATCGCTCCAGGAACCGGCCCCCTAGCCAGAGGCTGGTTCACTCTCCCCGCCCCCCCCCCGGCCCCCCAGCCGCTGAGTGCTCAAGGGGGCCTTGTTGGAACAGACATGTGACTCCCTGGTGCAGATTTCTAAATTAGTGATGAAATCCATTTTATTTTATAATTAAAATTTGCTGAATTTCTGAGAACATTTGCCCCACTGAGAACTGCAGCCCTGTCTGCTGCGAGACGCAGGCAGAGGCACCTTCCCAGGCCACGCTGTTTGCATACCCGCCGGGGAGCAGGTGGGAGCCCCCGCGGTGGGGAGGCCTCCTCCAGCCTCAGGGCACCCACTCCCCCACCCACCAGTCCGTCCTGGGCCTGGAGGGGATGCCCTGTCCCAGGAAGCTGGGTGGGGACAGGAAAACAGACCCAGAACCTGCGCCTGGCCTTCCTGTCAAGGGAGGGCCGGCCATCCAAGCCAGCAGCATTTTTAACCCGAAGTGCCTGGTAGGAGGGCGGGGCTCAGCAGGGTGCCAGCACCCCTTGCTGGTGGGGGCTGCCCAGGAAGGCTGCCTCTGCAGGGACCCTGTGTGGGGACCTGGGCCCAGGGGCCCCACACTGCTGCAGGCCGGTCGCCCCCGCCTGACATCCTGCTCACTGGCTGGCCTGAGCCCGGCAGGCAGCTTGGTGACGGGTTGAAACGGAGTGTTATATACTGATTTTGAACCACAGTCTGGGAGCCCCTAAACTGGATGTTGGGTCGTGGGCAGGGCCTGGGCCCCTGGACAGGTATGGAGGTAGCTGTCCTGTCAGGTGTGCAGGACTTGCTGACATGGGTGATCCGCCACCAAGACCCATCAGCTGTCGGTCACGTGGGGATACTTGTTGCATTTTCATTCCAGTTTTACTCTAGTGTCCAATGTTTTTTGTTTGTTCTGTTTTGTGTGTAGGTTGCGTTTTTTGGTGAGGAAATGGCAAGAAGTAGATCGGAAGGGAACCGTGCGAGGCCGCGCGCCCCGCCCAGGTGGGACTGCCGGGACCCTCGGCCGCCTCCGCGAACCGCCTCGCGCCTGCGCAGCGTGTCGTCGCCGGCCGGTGGGAGCCTAACGTGCGGGGGCGGAGTGGGCGACCGCAGTCAGCGTGGCGTCGGGTGGTGTTTAGGGAAGACGCTCTAATTTGGGAAACAGAACGAAGAAAACCAGGGTTCATACAGTTAATGAGTAAAACTGGACCTAGTAATTGAAAAATCTAGAAGAGCCTTATACATCAACTGGTAACTTTAATGAAAAGGTCTTTTTTATTCTCCGAAATGAAGTGGAGGCCCCGGGCTGCCGCTCCTTTGCTGTGAGGGCGCCGCTGCTTCCTCTCACTCAGGCTCGCCGGGCTTCCTGCTTGCTGTCCCCACGCACAGCAGGCGCCCTGGCGGGAGCCGGCCTCTGACAGGTTCCTACCTGCGGGACGCTGGCTGAGACCTTCGCTACTTTTGCTTTCCACCTGTTAACTGTTACTGGGAATCAAACCGCCTCCTCAGCCTCAAGCCTCGGGGAAAGGTTGCCCCAGGGCGCCGCTGGTGGTCCCCAGGCCCCTGCCCCAGCCCCCGGACCCCCCCTCAGCTGTATGAGGGCCGGCCGCTGCTCCCCGGGGCCCGTGAAACTCAGGTGGTGAAACTCAGGTTTCCTCTAGAGCTTTTTCAGTATGACTTTTTTGACTTGGGTACTTTGAAAATGTTTCAAAGTTGTCATGTGTCTAGACCCTTAAAGCATGTAAGTGTTCAGTTTCAGTAGGTGGGCTTTCATACTGAAATGCACTTGTCTGTTTCCCTCATCTCTTTGTTCTTAATTCTGGGGGAAGGAGTCCCGGTGCCACCGCGACGGCGGTCTCCCCCCGAAACCAGTGAGTCCCCACCAACCCGGGACGTGCCCTGCGGCCACGCCAGGAACCCTGTGCCCAGAGCCTCCCCACACAGAAGGGACAGGTGAGCCAGGCTGCTGCTCTGCCGGGAGGTTTGGACGGGACCAATCGGCAGCCGTCAGGAGGGGTCCGTCTGCAGATAAGCCGCCGTGCGTGCACTCTGTGGGAGCCCAGGCCCGCCTGAGGGGACCCCACGCCCATGTGCCAGCCCCTGGTTGGCTTTATGCAATCTTTTCTGTGGGGTTTGGGTTTCTTGCCCACATAGCGCATTTTTATCCTTACTACTCAGTTGACGATGGAGATATTACAGTGACACTGTTAAAGCTAAGTTATTTGGGGAAGAAAAGCCTTTTCAATTAAGAGGACTTGTTACAGAATATCATTTTGATTAAAAATAAAAGCAAAAACACTTTCCCTGTTGACCTTGCCGGTTTGAGCCGCGGTCGTGCGTAGTGGCCTCCCAGGCCCCGTGCGTGCGCACGGTGCGGTGTGGCTGGCCCTGCCATGAGCGGGCGTGGTGGGTCCTCACTGCCGCTGCCACGGTGCACCCGTTTCCCTGACCGTGAGCTTCCTCCCCTGATCCTGGCGAAGGATGGGGCTCCAGTCCCACTGCTCCAGGTCGCACCACGTGAATCATCCCGTGAGGTGGAACCCACGCACGTGCTGCAGTGCAGGGTCTGGGGTGTCAGCTGCTTACTGAGGGCTCCAGCTGCGACTTCTCTGGGACTAGGACCCCCCCCTTCAGGTGTCCAGGGAGGCTGGGCTTACGTGCGAGGGTGTTTCGCACACGCGTGAGGAATCGTGTGGCGCCCGCTGCTTCGCGTGCTCCTCGGAGAGCAGCCGGCCACGCCGCCTGCCGCTTGGTAGCCCAGGCGAGATGCGCCCCCGCCCCTTCGCCCCGTGGCCTCTGCAGACGATGACCTCTCTGTACGAGCCGCACTATAGGAGATGACAATGTCTGGTGTGGCAGTCCTGACAGGAGAAGCAGCATACAAGTGTTGAGCACCAGCGTGCCGCTAGCTCTGATCACTTCTGCTAGCGACACCCGCTTTGGCTGGGCCCAGAGCGGGTAGGGGCACCGGTGCCCATCGTGCAGGCGGGTGGAGACTCTGCCTGCTGGCTCTGGCCCCAGGGCCTGGGCGGGCGATACCTACTGGGGCAACAAGAGGTGGCCAAGGCCTCTTTGTGGGTGATGAGGGCAAGTGAGCCATGTGACAAGTGACAGGCTGGAGCCATGAGCCACCTGGTCCCAGCATGTGGGTCTGAGGTGAACGATGCATCATCCACGGAGAGTTAGTGAATAAAGTCACATCCAGTAGTTATTACTCACTGTAACTCAGGTTGTCTAGAAGCTGGTTTTTAAAGCACTATGTACCACTTTTTAAAAGCTGGCTTTTTTTGTGGTAAAGAAAAGGTACAAAGGAAAGAGCCATCTTTTACCCTGTTCCCCATTTCCTATCTGTGCACTCGGCGCATTCACCGTCTGTGTGTTCAACTGTTTCTTGGTTTATTTGTTTGAAGATCCAATCCATCCCCAGCTTCGAGATCAGAAAGATCGCTGACTGCTTCTCAAGATCCAGAACGTTCCTTGACGGAATATATTCACCATTTAGAAACAATCCAGCAAAGATTAGGGGGCGTGCCACCAGGTAACAAAAGTCCTTCCTACCTGTTCTTAAAACAGCATAAGTGCCTGGGAATGTAAACGAGGGGGCCACAGCTCTCCACTTAGACTCAGCCCCGGCTGGCAGCACTTAGCACGTGGTGTGCCTGCCCACCAGCTGGCCTGGTCCTTTCTCTTCGCTTGGGGAACGTAAAGATTTTGTTTCAGCCAGGATAAAATTTGTCCAGGAGTTTTTTAGCTGTTATAATTTAAACGTCGTATATTTTAATTATTCATATTTTCGCCAAAAATAAGTAATTCAGTGATAGTGTTTCAAAATTGTAAATTTCTTCTTAAAACCAGTGAAGCCTTCTAACAAATTCCTACATCACTTCTGTTTGCGTTTAGATCGCCCTTCCCAGAAATCCTGCCGCCAGAGGACTAAGCAATGAATAAAATCCATGGGGCTCTTACCTGTGACAGTCCTGTCTGAGGAGAAGATTTGTTTTTCCTTTTCTGAGGAAGGCTTGTGTGGCATGGCGCACAGAGCGGTGCCCAGTCCCCTCACGTGCCCGGGACGCCAGCCCCGAGTGCCGTGAATTGAGTGTTCTCATCTCCATGCGTTGTCACAAAGCCCAATGGAGTACTTTTTGTGTGACTTCAGTAGCGTTGGCTCCTTAGCCCAGTTCTGTGTGAGTTGGCAGAGCCAGCCACTGGCCTCCCGGAAGGGTAAGCGGAGAATGAAATGGCTCTTCGTTGTTTATTTTCTTAAAATGTACAGATGGAAACTTGGTCTAAAAATGAAAGGAGAGAATATAATTAAAGCACTAGTTTCTTTGTAGGCAGCCCTTGTATTTTTCAGTTTTACTCAGTTTGGTTTTATCACTGAAAAAAAAAAAACCCAGAGAAACAATTTATGTTAAACTGCGCGTCACAAATGTCCAAAGTGCTCTTCCCCTAGTGAGACGGCGGTCTCCTGCCGCCCTGTCTCGTTTCTGATTATCTCATGTCTGTGAGAGGCGGCCACCGCCTGCCCGTCATCAGGACCATGGTTGACTGTTGTGCTTCGCGCGTCCTCACTGGGCCGCGCGGTGATGCCCGCCGGGCCCGGCTGCCGGAGGCCCGCGCAGGCCTTCGGGGGCTCTGAGCGTCGGGTTTAGTGCAGGACGGCTGTTCCCAAAGCCAGCGCTCGCCCGTGCCGGTGCTGGGTCTGCCCTTCGCCCTACGGCACGGCACACGTCTGCACTTCCTGCGTGTGAGCCGCCGCTGCCCGCCTGCCGCCCTGAGTCCTGCAGTCCTGCCCGAGGTGGCTGAGGCCGAAATCCTCGCGAGAGCCGGCACCTCATGCAGAGCAGCAGGTGCGGTCGGCCTGGAAGTGCCTGGGGGGCAGGGGGAGCCCACCTGTCCTGAGTGCGGTTACCAGACACCACAGACACAGCTGCACGGCGGGAGGCCAGTGACCGCCACCACGTCTCGGCCCCCGGGCGCGTTGCCGTGACACAGACCGCCCACCCGGGACCCGTTAGTGAGGTGGTGCACCCCAGTGTCACACACAAGTGGCGAGCTGCAGGGCGTGTCCACGCGTGCACTGACGCGCTTGGTGGGGCGTTTGCCCCTTCCCTCACCTGGTTCGTGCGTGACCCTCAGCTTGTGTCTTGGCCCCTGGGCGACCTGACCTTTCTCAGAGATTCGAGGCCTTCACTGTCTTGTTTTCAGAGAACTCTCCTTTTTTTATATACCTGAACCTGGAAAGACCAAAGACGGAGGAGGGGGATGGGAGGGGGAGGAAGAGACGACGGTGGTGACGACCAGGACCAAGAGGTGCCCGTGGGCTCGGTGTGTCGCAGCCCCATCCTCGTGGGCCGGACCTCGGTCTCCTCGGTGGTTGGGGTCGGCCACACCAGCCGACACGGGAGCCCCGTCCGTGTTCCCTGGCTCAGACGACAGTCCCACCCGCCTGCTCAAGGAGACCATCGTATCTGGTGGAAGCTCCCCTTCCTTGAGACAGCAGAGCCCACAGTCATAGGCCTTCAAAAGAGGCTACTCGTGTGCTCCTCGCTGGGCCGCAGGCTGGTGGGTGGGGCTACAGGGGGCATGGCCCCTGCGTGTGGCCTTGGTAGGGGCCTTCTGCCTTGCTGACCGTCAGAAGGGTTCTCTGGTCAGCGGCTGTCATGGTGAGGAGGTAGTTTAGGAAGCCCACGGATGAGCTTCAGGTAGGAAAGCAAGTCTGTGTCCAGAATAACGTTGATAGCAACTCCGGACACGTTGGCAGAAGCCACCTGTCCATGCAATGCACACTGCGCCCTCGGCCCGCCTGAGCCTTGTCACCTGGTCACCCTGCCAAGCGCCTACCACTCCCTTCGGTTCTGACAGCCCAGCGGGACTGCCCCCACTTCCTGGCCAGGTCCCAGCCCCTCCCCTCAGGCTTGACCCAGGACTCAGGAAAGTGCTCCGCTCACGTCAACCAGGTTGTCATGGAGGGTGTGACTCGGGGACAGCCAGATAGAAGGGGTGCGTTAGGGCAGGTGCGGGGAGGGCGCGGTGCTCTCGGAACGTGTGCGCATCTCCCTGGGAGCCCCCACACCCCCTTCAAGTTTATCGTGGCCTCGTGACTGAGCTGGGACCAGCCACCATCTTGACGCTCTGTGGGGGCCCACCATAGTCACCTTGTTAGCAAGAGCCCAGGTCCAGTCAGAGGGGCTCGTTATAAGGAAACGCACTCCCTTCAGGAAGTTCCAAGGGCAAAGACTGAACGTGCATATTTTTATCACAAGTCACATAGATAGCACTGCACATGACGTGGGTCACTACTGCCCAGGCATGCATGGTGATCAGAGAGCCCCATGTGTGATGGCCATGTGAGTGAGTGTGGCAGGCGTGCGTTCTTGCCAGGAGGGGGAGGAGTTCGTGCCTCAAACGGAGAGGGCTGTCAGCAGGGGGCACAGAGTGGCTCCCAGGCCTGGGCATCTGCCCCAGCGGTCCTCTGCTCAGAGTGGGTGCCGTCCATGCCCTTGCCGGCCAAGGCGCTGTGGGCATCACTGGGACTTGTCCAGGTCTCACCTGAAACAGTCTGCAGCTTCCCCAGCAAATACACTGGAGCAGCAGCCCACATACGGTTGGATCTAAAACCTCTACAAGGAGCCTCGTGCCCTTCTCGACTGTGGGCAGGGCAGGGCGTGACCGCCGGGCCTTCCTGTTGGATGAGGATCGCGACATCCCACAGACCACTTGGCCCCCGGGAACTCAGCCAACGGCCAGGCCCTGGGGCTTCATGGTCCTGTCCCTCATCGTCAAGCACGGGCCTCACTCGGGCATCGCAGAGCTCAGAGTCCTGTGGCGTGTCACATCACGGGCAAGAGCGATGCTGTGCTGTCCGCGGCCCCGAGACAAGGTGGAGAAGCCGCTGTCTCTGCCCACGGCACCTGACCCTGGGCACCTGGGCAAGCGCTGCGAGTGCAGCTGGCATGGACAGTCCACTTCTGGACCCACGTCAAGCGCAAAGCCACGTGCGGGCGCGGGCGGCCGACACCACGTATCACGAAACTGGGCAGAAACAACGCTGCACTGAAAACTGAACAGGGCGGCCTCGGCCCGGCTCTGCCAGCGCCACGGGCGGCGGCTGACGAACAACGAATTCGTTTTCCACGGGCCTGGAGGCAGGAAGGGTTCTGGGGAGGGCTCTTTTCTGGGGTTCAGGCTGTATGTTCACGTGGGTGAACTGGGAGCCAGCTCACCCGTGACCCTCACAAGGGCACGGCCCCACCCAGTCCCAGCCACCGCCCAAGGCCCCACCTAACAGCAGCACACTGGCAGTGGAATCTCGACATGCGATTTGGGGGACACTGTGCTTAACAAGTGCGTACAGAACTGGGCTGAAGACCCGGAAAGCGTAAGCCACGAGCGGGCAAGGCGTAGTGCTGAGTTTCATGTGTCACAGCCTCACTCAGGCCCATCTGTGGTCCTGCGGAACGTTCCAGCTGGCTGGAGGTTCGCTGCCAGCGTCAGCCCCGTAGAGAGCTGCCACACTGCAGCCAGCCGACGGTAGATGTCCATGTCACATGGGAGGACAGCAGACCTGTCACTGATCAGGAGGCATTCACGTGCCGCGGGCAGTCAGCGGTTGCTGGTCGATGACTTGGCGGAGAAAAGATGGTGAAGGTTGGTGGCCAGGACGTCCACAGACAGGTCTGCAGAGAGCCCGCCTGCCAGAGATGCCCACGGTGGCAGCGGGATCTGGTGGACAGGTAGCTTGTCTGCGGGTGTCACTCAGCCTCTTGGCCAACCTGTTTCTGAATGGACTGAGAAGCAGCCCCAGTGACAGGAAGGGGACATCATTGCACCAAGGCGTCCGCCACTTCTGCGCCTGAGTTGCCCACAGCGGAGGCCGATGCCGAGAGCTTGGCATGGCGGCCCAGTGCCTTTCATCTCGGACCAGCCGGGGTTTGTCCTCCCAAGAACACAGCGCACCTGCCCACACCGCCACGTGGCCTCCATCGCTGGCGCCCTGAGCAGCAGGCACATGCAGCGGGGTGCGAGCTCGCCCTGGGAGCACATGTGGTCCTACTTGTGCTGGAGGACCTCCGCCCAGGGCCACCCCTCTGCTTGGCCTGGGGGCGGGACTAGAAGACCGCAGGCCCGCCCCCCAATCCTCGGCAGCCCGCTAGCCCTTCCGCAGCAGAAGCCTGCAGAGCAGAGCAGCCAGTGAAGGCCGACTTCAGCACTAGCCAGAGGACAGGTCTCACAGGTTGGAGGCGTCTCAGACTGGGTATGCCTTAAACCAGCAGGACACACGCCACCTCCCTTCCCGCTGGGTCCAGAGGCCGGCCCCGAGCCCCGCAACTGCAATGATGGAGAGCAAGAAGCAGAAGCACGGGCTGCCTGCCGGGAAGTACCCCCCACCGTCACCAACAGGAGGGAGAGGGTCGTGGGTGCCATGCTCAAGGACCAGGACAGAGGACACCCACAGCGGCGCTCAGCGTTCATCCCGCTGCTGCTGTGCTGTGACACGGACCTCCGACCGGGAGGGCTTTCCAACCCGTGAAGACTTCGCTGTCCCACGCTGGTCTCCACCGGCCTGTGGCAGAAAACAGGACTTTGAAGGGGAGGACGGTGAGAATGACTCGTGACGTGAGTGAGGGGGACAGCGAGGAGCACACTCGGGAAGTGCGTGAGGACAGTGGGACCCCTCTGAGCTGAGCCACGCCCACAGGACCAGGCAGCAGTGGGGGCAGTCTCAGACGCGGGCTGGACCGTAAGAGAACACGTCCCGCGTTTGCGTGGCAGAGTCACGTGGGAGGGACGTCTGTGTCGGGCCCTGCCCTGCCGAGCAGCGTTCGTAACAGCACTGACCGTTCGAAACGGGAAAAAGCGTCGTGAGTCGGGACGCCCACCTGTGTTCCTTCTCCCCCCAGTGCTGCTGCGGCCACGCTCTGCGGCCGCCCACTCCTCCCTCGCACTGCATTTTACTGGGCGGGTCCGACTTGCCATGCCCAGGGCCCACGAGTGTGTGTCACCAGATGTCACATGGTAATAAACCAACAACACAACAGAAACACGCAGGCCCCTCCACGCCGTGTGCAAGTGGGTCCTGCTGCTCAGTCACAGTCGGGCGGAGGACGCAGCCCTGTGGGTCACCTGGGCCCTGCACAGCCTTCCCCGTGTATCATGCGTGTGACGGCAGCCCTGCCTCCTCCCTTCACCTCCAGTTCCCAGACATCGTCCCCACTTTGTGATCCAGTGCGACACTAACTGATCCCTGCTGAGAGCCCCTTTTGGGGACCAGGACTTCTGGCCTAGCAGAGTCTCAGCTTGGGGGGCCAGGAAGCATGAGGTTCCCCCGTGGGGTGATGGTAAGCGGGCCACTCATTTCCAGCCCTGGGGGTCAGACGCACGTCCCCTTCCTACTTGGCACTCCCGCTGTGCCTTTAGCTCTGCCAGCTCCCATGGGCACTGCGCTTCCTGCCGTGTGACGTGCGCTCCTGCACGTCCTTGGCTGTAGACAGCCCCGGTGTGACGCGATGCCGCCTGGGATCCCGGGCCAGTGAAGCAAGCGCTTGTCAAGGCCTCGCCCGTGACACTTGCTGTGCAGCACGAGTCTGCTCCCGTGACAATGACCTGGCGGCCCATGCAGGGTGGGGGAAGCATGCTGGCAGAGCTTCCTGACGGACGGTGAGCGTCGGAAACTCAACTTTGGTCTTGGTTTGCTGGCCAGTTGGACGTTCGGTGGCAGGGAGTGACCGGATCAGTTTTGATCCGAGAACCCACATTGTTGGGCACCACATTGATGGCCTCCAGCTCCACTGCCTTGGCCGCCGTCCTGGTCCCCAGAGCCGGGGTCACCAGTGAGATGCTGTCCAGTGCCCGCTGGCCGAGTCATCCCGTCAGCTTGGCTGTTAAGTGTTCTCGTGGTGTTCTCTGGGGGCAGAGCACTCCATGCGAAGGTCCCCCCACGCGGCGCCTATGCCAGCCCACCCGCCCACGTGCTGACACCACACCTTCTGGTCCCAACATCCAATTCCTTCCCTTTCAGCTGGCCATCCAGCACCATCCACGAGTCCACATGGACTCGTCCTGGGTCACTTACGCAGAGTGACTGGCTGGAGCTCCGCTGTACCGTTCAAGGCCGCTGTGAGTGCAGCTGGCGCGTAGCAGCTGCTCACGTCCATCTCGGACCCTTGTACCAAGCCAACCCTCCTGTGGGCCAAGCGTGTTTCCCTCTCCTGCCGCTGGTGGTGAAAGTGCCCCACGTGGTCGGGGGCACTGACAAGCTCCAGTGCGAGAGCAGAGGGTGCTACGTGGGCCTGGACTCAGGGCACTCCCTGCGACCCCGCCCCCGCTCAGCTGTCGCGAGTGCGTGACGTCCGTGACTGGGTGAGTGTGACAGAATCCACCTCATAACGGGCAGTTTTGGCTGCAGGGTCACTTGGTGTCCCAAGGTCAGCTGTTCCAACTCTACAGGACATGGTAGCACACCAGAATATTTTTCCCCAAAAGGCACCTAACGCTCTGCCCCGAGGGTTCCGCACTGGATCTCCCGCTGGGACGTGCCAGGCGCGTAGCACGGCGCTCACACGCCAGGGACCAGCACCGCCTGCTGGCCAGGACCGCGGCCAGTGGAGCCGCTCGCGTCACGTTTTTTCCCTATTATAGCACTGTCCTGCTGGAGCTCTCACGGAGGTAGCAGTCCCCTGCACCCCACAGGATTTGCCCAGAGTGGTGTTCCGAGGTGTGCGGGATGCCACTTCCAGACCTGGAGCAGCCCAAGTGTCTTGCTCTCTTAATGGCTGGAGGTGCAAGAGGCAATCATTGTCTCTCACTTTTCGAAGGGACGCCCTAGCACGGGGCTCCCCAATCCCCGGGCCATGGGCTGGGACCGGTGCATGGCCCGTCAGGAACTGGGCCGCACAGCGGGAGGGGAGTGGTGGGCGGGTGGGCGAGCTTCATCTGTGTTCGCAACCGCTCCCCAGCGCCGGCTTCACCGCCTCAGCTCCACCTCGGCTCATCGGGCGTTAGATTCTCATAGGAGCACTGGCCCCTGGTGCCACAAAGGGTGGGGACCGCCGCCCTAGAGCCCTGCTGACCATAAAACGCTATGGACTCAGCAAGGCCCCGAATCTTGATGAATACCTGCACCTTCTCTGCTTCATGTACGTCTGCCCCATCAACACGTTGACGTAATGGAACGTCACGTCCTCCAGGATGTCCAGGTGGTCCTGGACTAAGAAGACGCGAGAGGTGACAGCCTCCAGGCAAATCGGTGACTTCGTTACACCCAAATGCGAGGTGTTTCTGTTACTCTTCTGACAGGGACAGAAGCGAACACCTGCTCGGGATCAACGGCCGCCGGCTGCCTCAGCTGGGGCCTGCTCTCAAGGCCACCACTTGCTTGACCTTGCAGTGGCATGCTGTCCCCTTCTGAGACCCTTCCAGCTTCTGCAGGGGTCGTGCCGGGGACTACCACTGTGCACCCTTTAGGTCCTGAAAGCGGCACCAGCCCCTGCCATTCCCACCCTGGACTGGCTCCTGGTCGGGGTGGCCGCTGCAGAGGGCTCCGCTTGCCGTTTCTACAGCAACAGTTCCAGACCTACAGCCAGAGACCCCACGTGAGAGGATGCTCACTGCCGAGTACGTCGATGCCAGTGACTCGGGGATAGGAGACGTGACAGAGCCAGTGGACTTACTGTGAGCTGGATCTTGGGCAGGGCTCCATTATTACCTGGCCACCGAGTGGCGCTGTGATGATGACCCAGGTGTCTAGATAGTGAAGTCACTTCAGACGCTGAGTCCGTCAGTCTTCGAAACGTTTTGCTACCTTTCCCCAGGGTGTAGTTAGCAAAGGAAATGGTGACTCGACCCTTTGGGAGAACATGGGGGTTCATGCATGTGCACGTCCTTCTTGGCATCTGGCCATTTAGTAAATGGGTTCCGTGTCTGAAAGAGGGCCGAGTTCCAGAAACTGGGTGTGGCCTCGTGATTTGTGTTGGGCAACCATCTTGATTTTCCTCGTCATCCATTTCATAATAGGACCCTCAGCTGCCATCTGCTTTGCCACTAGAGATGCTGTTTCGTTAGCAGTTTCTGTGCGTACAGATCAGACTCCATTGCTGGCCATTGTAACCGTGACAGCCTGACTTCAGTCAGTTAAGTGCTGCCTCCTGGCCTCTCTGGTTTTCAGACCCTGTCGTCCTCATTGCTGTCAGCCGGCCAAGTTCTGGAGCAGGCTTTCCAGAACTGTTCGCTCTCGCCCGCAGAGGTGAGCCACCACTGAACATTTTCCTGACACCAGTGCCCCTTTCGTCAGCTTGTTTTTTGACTTTTGCCGGCATGTTACTTGTACCTCCATGTGAAGCATACAATCCGGTGGGCCTTCTGGAATTCTGGAGGGTTCCGGGTCTTTCACCCCCACGCCCCAGTCCACTACAGCGATTCCGTCATCTCCGCTCTGCTTCCGTGGGCCAGAGCTTTTCTCTCATACTTCTTCCTTCGGGAGATGGAGTCTAATTCCCCTCCCCCGAATCTAGGTGAGGCTCAGTGACTCACGACTAGTAGACAGGAAGTGGCTGAAGTGATATGTGACGCCTGAGGCTAGGTCACAGAAAGGCTGGGGCCTTCCTTCGTCTTTGGTCAGTTCTCAGAACCCAGCCATCATAGTGAGGAACCCTGGGCCACAGGAAGTGGCCACGTGTGGGTGTGCTGGCTGACGTCCCCAACCTGGGCTCCAGCACCTGCGACCTTTCGGTCATTCCAGCTTCCAGCCTTCCAGTTGCTCCGGCGGAGGCGGCAGATGCCATGGAGAGACAAGGCATCCCCACTGCCCCGTGGGGATGACACAGGCCGGCCTTGCAGACACCATGCTGTGGGGCCGGGCCACTGCCGTCAGTCGTGCTCTTTGCTGGTGGGGGGTCTCACCTTCCGATCGTAAATATGCAACACCCTTCTGGTGTTGCAACATAAAGCGAGACATGCCGTGAATGCTTAAGCCACTAAGCGTGCAGTACCTTGTTAGGCAGCAGCAGACGCAGTGTTCTAGAAGCCATTCTGTGAGCAAGTTCACGCCCCGTCTTCACCAGGGTTTAAATCCTGAATCCCGAAAGGCTGCTGCTCCTGAGTCAGTAAGCCCTTCCAGCAGCTGCAGGGGCCAGGCTGCTGAACCGGACCCTGGGGAGCACCACTCACCATCGCTCTTACCCAGTTCTGGGTGGTACCTCTTAGCTGGGTCTTAAAGCTTCTTATGGGCTGAATTGTGTCCTCCATACTCCCCAAAAGATGTTGAAGCCCTAACCCCTAGTACCTGTGAATGTGACCTCATCTGGAAATAAGGTCTGTGCAGATGAACAAGTTAGAATGAATTCATCAGGGTGGGCTCAGGTCCAATGACTCGTGTCCTCATAAACGGTAAACTGGGACACAGAAACGGACACGTATAGGGGAAAAGCTACATGAACATGAAAGCAGAGACTGGTGTGATGACTCTTCAAGCCAAGGAACACCAAAGACTGCCAGCACCTGCCAGAAACTAGGAGGGAGGCCTGGGGCAGACCCTCCCTCAACCTCAGAAGGAAGCAGCTCTGCTGCCAGCGTGCTCTGGTGTCTGGCCTCAGAATCAAGTGAACGTCTGTGAAGATGCCCAGTTTGCAGGCCTTTGTTCCAGCTCTCGAAACGAATACGTGCTCTTCCGAGGGGGAGAGGGCTACAGTCCCTCTTCTGTCTCTTCATGGTTCCAGCTCGGTTCTGCTAAGAAATAACCGTAATCATGTGCCTCGCGCCCAGCAGGTGTGGAGGAGTGCCAGGTGGGTAGGGGAGGGGAGCCCCATGGGCAGGCTCTCTGGGGGCTCAAAACCTTTGTAGCCATCTAACCAGACATCAGGTATCTTCAACCCATGTGTCTTGGGCCCTGAACTTAGCATAACTGCCTTGCTTGGGGGTTCGCGCTTCTGAGTTCCTCCTTCCCGGGCCTGGCCCTTGTCTTGTCTCAGCGCAGATGAGGGTTTCTTTACGTGTAACCAGATTCCTTTCTTAAGCCACTAAGCCCCTTTCAGATGGCTTTCAGTTGTCCGTAGCGAGCCCTCAGCTGTACATTATCTGTTAGAGCATCAGTAGCATTAGGCAGTGGTCAACTTTCTGCATCAGGGACTGGTGCTCCCATCAGAATCCAATGTCCGAGGAGCTGAGGTGGAGCTGAGGTGGTGATGCTGGTGCTGGGGAGCAGCTGCAGACACAGATGAAGCTTTGCTCACTTGCCCGCCTGCCGCTCACCTCCTGCCGTGCGGCCCGGTTCCTGACAGGCCATGGACCAGTACTAGTCCGTGTCCCGGGGGTTTGGGGACCCCTGGTCCAATGCCATGATCCTTCCTCATAACTCCTAGTCCATCCCATGTAAAGGCCAATATGTTACCACCGATGTCCTCCATTTCATTTTTGTGGTTCGCCTGCTACCCCAGCTGGTGAGCATAACTTGACCACCCCCTGTGCCAGGGGCTGAGTGCTCCGCCCACAAGCAATGGGTGATCAGCCTCCAACCCCACTGTGTCACCTGCTTCCACACTCCTGGTACCTGCTGCAGGATGGCTTCTCCAGAAACAGCTGCTGATACAGAGTGTGGGGTATGAGATGCTTTGTCTGGCATCAACATCTGTGAGAGGAGGGCTGGGAAGTAGGCCCAGCAAAGCTCTGGCCAGTCCAGTGGACTCTGCAGCAAAGCACTGTCACCAGAGGAGTTCTGTGTTGGGCCCAAATGGCCAGTCTTTGTACCTGTCATCAGATGTGGACTTTGGCAAGGTGGCTTTCCACAGATGGACGCGTGTACTCACGTTTGCTGCTGCCCACACTGCGCCACGCAGACACTTCTCGTAGTGCGTGGGGCCAGCTCCTTCAGGATACTGTGGGTCTCCGTTCAGCTCCAAACCCCAAGCTCCTAGCGCCTCATCCTGTCCATTCTCCCACTTCCCAAGGTCACCTCATGGTCTGAAATGGCTGCTGGAGCGCCTTCCCGGCCCACACGATACCTTCTAAAACTGAAAAATAAATGAGTTGACACATACATGCCTGGGTCTGTGTAGGGATGTGCCACTGTCTCAGCAGTGTGCCTGAGCGTCTCAGCAGCCCCAGGGGCGCAGCACACCCACAGGTGGGTAAGGTCCCCCAACACCGAGGGAGTGGGCAGCCCCGACAGCGGCCTACCCAGAGCCTTCCCCGGAGTGATGCTCTCTCCCTTCTCCCAACAGGAGCTCGGGGCCACCTCGCTGGGTCTTGGGGGCCAATGGGAGAGAGCCGTCAGTGTTGCTAGGCGACGAGGGACGCCTGTCTTGTCACGCACGCACGTTCCTCCCGCAACCGCACGCCGCGCACGCGCATTCCTCCAGCCTACCGCCGGTGCGCACGCGCGCTGTTCCCGCTCCGTCTCCCCGAAGCGCACGCGCGCTCCTCCCGCCCCCGCCGCGCACGCGCGTTCTCCTCACGCTCCCCCGCCGCGCACGCGCGTTCTCCTCACGCTCCCCCCCCCCGCCGCGCACGCGCGTTCTCCTCACGCACACGCGCGCTCCCTGTAGCGCTCGCAGGTCTGTCGGCGACGCGCGGCCGGTGTCGGCGCTTGTGGAGCCGTCTGCCTACGTGCCCGCGCCCGCCCCGCTGCGGCGCCGCTCGGGCCGCGCCCCCGCCCCTCCGCCTTCGCTGCCCGCCGGGCGGATGCGGGTCGCCAGGCTGAGGGGAGCGACGTAGCCGCCGCCCAGGCCGATCTCCGCTCCTGACCCGGACCCGCCCGGGCGCGAGCCGGCCCGGCCGTCCGCGGGGCGCGGCCCGAGCGAGCGGGCCATGGCCGACCGCGGGTGCCCGCTGGAGGCGGTGCCGCTGCCCGCCGAGGTGCGAGAGAGCCTGGCCGAGCTGGAGCTGGAGCTGTCGGAAGGTGAGCGGCGCGGCCGCGGGGCCCCGCCCGGGAGCTTGCCTGGGCCCTCACACCCGGGACCACGCCACGCTCCCACGCCTGGACGCCGTGGACCGCCGCCCGGCTCCTCGCACCCGGCGCCCGGACCTTGGGGTGGGCGGTGGGTGGCCTGGGCGTTCGGCCTCGGCGCGTGCGCCCGGACCGTTTTTACCTAAGCCGCGCGGAGCTTGTCGCAGCCCAAGGCCGCAGGTCAGGGCTCCGAGCCCGGCCGGACCCAGGGCTGCCTGCGCGCGCTGTGACAGCACTTGCCTGAGAACGACCTTGTTGACCCCTTTACGGAATTTTTAAAAATTAAAAGGAAAAGTTCAATAAATGGTTGAAAAAGACTAGAGTGATTCAGCTTCGGAGGCGGTGGCCGGCACTGCCCTCTGGATGCTGCTGCCCTGCCAGCTGTTTGCTGTCGTTGCCCCAAGAGCAGGTTCTTGCTCAGTGTAATGTTTAACTTTGTTTTGGAAGCGTGAGTGCATCTTCAGCTTTTTAAAGGCAGTTTTTGGTAGTCTTGCTCTTTTGAGTTTCAGGTTGTCTGCTTCGCTGCCCAGTTGGAGGGGGAATTCTCACAGCGGCTTGGAAGTAGGCACGGGCTTGTGCTAACTCACTCAGCCCGCACCAGCCTGACGGGGGGGAGGGGCTGTTGTTTTGAATTCAGCATTCACATTTTTTAAAGTTCTGTGATATGTGATGCATTTTTTAAAAAATGGAAGTGCATTAAGAAATGGATGGGTTTGAGAGTTAGTGATTAGACGCTCTTGGGAAGTATGAAAAACAAATTAGAAATCGGTCTGATGGGAACTGCTCTCTTGAATTTGGTACAGCTTTCCTCCAGGGAAAGTCAAGTAGGTGGACTTTAGATTTTTTCCATTTCGAACATGGTTTTGCAGATTGCTTTTCATTGCTGCGCCCATGTATTAGTTATCCCCTCACTTCCTAGTTGTTTGTGGTTGCATGTTTGAGTGCTTTCTAGGAGCCGATGTTGAGACTGGAGCCTTTCCTCAGAGAGCTCCATAATTCGAATGACAGCACACATGAAGCCGGAGAACTGCTTCTTGTCTGTTGGATCTGTGTACAGCGTCGTCATTGTAGACACATGTGGAGGATGTCTGGGTGAGAAGAGGGTGTGAGATTCCATGTAAACGGAGGGGAACCTAGAGATGTAGCTTGAGCTGGGGAAGGGGGCGAACAAAGTGTTGAAGGGAGGGACAGCAGCGTGCCTCGGCAGCGGAGGAGACAGGAACGCTGGCTTCTGTCCCAGCTCCTAGGCTGGCCCAAATAGGTCAGCGATTATTTGGGGACAGTCACGCTTGGCTTTGCTCCCAGGTGCTTCCACACCCTGACACTGGCTCTTTCAGTTTGTGCTGTGATGGTTGTCGGCACGGGGCCTCCCCATCGGACTCAGATGTTTTGCCATAGGGACTGTGTCTCAGGCAGATTCTTGGCGTCTTCACACAGTGGCTGACATCTGGTGCGTGTCCACGATTTGCCACTGAATTACGGCATCTGTCAGGTTGGGTTTGGGCAGCTGTAGAAGAAAGTGAATGCCAGCCTTAGGGACACCCCGCAGTTCTGTGGAAAGTCAATCAAGTAGTATATGCGGAAGTGCTTTGGAACTGATTGGGTTTTATTTATGTAATTAAAGGAAGGTGTTATTAACGGCACAGCCCTGAAGCCGCTGAAGCTAGTGTCATTGTTATCGTTTTTCTGTTTCGATCAAATAGCAGTAGAAAGTGAGATTGACTTTGACCTGTGGGGGCCCCCAATTTGGCGGGGGTGTGTGTGTGAGATAAACTTCTAGTTCAGAATAAAGTAATGTTAAAATAGGATGGTGTCACAGCACTCACATGTGTCTGAATAAGACACTGCTGAGAGCTTAGCACTGGCACTGTGCCAGGCAGGTTGGAGGGACAGGGACACCGAACACAGACAAAATGCTGCCCACACAGAGGCTGGCAGTGAAGGACAGGTGCTTGGACAACTGGAGGACCCTGCACAGCCCCCTCAGCCGGGACACCAGCGACGAGGAGTCGCGAGTGTGCTCCCGCCTTTATTCGTGGCTCACCTGTGGCCTCGTTCTCCAGCCCCCCTCTCAGCGTTGTGTTGGAGGTGGCCCGCAGGGAAGCCCCTGGTCAGAACGCACTGATTCCTTCCCGTGGAGCAGGTTTGCTGACTTGCTGTCATGGATTCCGAAAGGGGACATAAAGCCCCGCTGCGGTCTTGCTCCTTCACTTTCTGGCTGGCTCACCCTTCCTGCTTAGGGATCGCCTTCACATTGAGCCAGAATGAAGAGATGAGCTGCACAGACCCCACCCTTCTTAGACCTCCCACCCAGGAATGCATAGCAGAATTCACACCTGTGGCCCCTCAGAGCATATCAGAATGTCCGTTGGCAAAAATGAGGTTATTAGAGGTGTAACCTTGGTTTTTTACAGACAATTCCCAGACACTGATGTTTTCCCTGTCATTGTGTCCAGTCACCTTGGGTACCTCGCGACTGGCTCTGGTGCTGCGCAGCATCTGGGCCCTATAATGTGGACAATGGCATCATGATTTTTTGCTTCAGTGGCCTGCGGTGTTTTGCAGAGGAAGCTTCTACACAGCAGGCTGCATTTATCCCACTCCTGTGTCTTTATTCTGGTTAATAGGTCTGTTCTGCAGCTTTAACTTCAGTTTCTCGTTTTCCTGCATTCCGATAACACGGGCCCCGGCCTGGGTAGGGTCTGAGGAAAGCGAGAAAACCCCATTTGAGGGTATGCAGGAAGGGACTTCTCAAAGAGCTTTTTTCTCTTTAAATGTCTCTCATTTCAAAAATTTGTGCTCTAATTAGTTTTCGAGATGACATCCTGACATTGCCTTCACAGCGGTAAACTTCTGTTGTGCTCCCCAGGTATGTTGTGGTAAATCGAAGTTCTCGTGTCCACGTTCTATTTGCGTGTCGAAGCCCAGCCCAAACGTATTCTTGTTTTTTTTCTTTCCACCTCTTTAATTCCTCCCCCTGCCCCACTTCTGCCCCGACCTATGGATGTTGCTGTTTCCCCTTAAGAACTGGATCTCTGAAGGTGAGGCGTCTGCTCCCGCACGCTCCCCGCATGCACCTGGGGCCTGGCGCACCCAGGATATGGTCCATGGCTCCACCTGGGGCGCAAACCCAGGACCTTCTACGTATAAAGCAGACGTACTAACCACTACACTGTGGAGCCACCCCCTGTTTTAAGACTTAAGTGTAAACTTCACTTTATCGTTGAACCTTTGCCTTCCTCCAAGAACAATGTCTCCATCCCAGTTAGGTGCCCGCTGTTCCTTGCCCCTTGGGCACTCATTGTAATCGTCCTTGCAGGATCCATCACCGTATTGTGTTTATCGGCTCGTCTGTTCTTTGCCGCTGCACAGGGAGCATGAATGAGGAAGTTCGATGTGTCTGTCATCGTGTCCTCAGCACCTAGCACATCTCAGGCATTTTAACGAATGTTTGTTGAATTAATAAGAGAGTAAGAATGAGCCATGGGCTTTGCCGTCAGTTTTAAGTCAAGAACCCCTATGATGAATTGAGTCCTTAGCGTTCTGGTAACAGTTTCGCAGTTCAGTGGAGCATAGCAGGGCAGATCTGCCCTCAGGAGCTGCTGGACCCGGATGTGGCATTTGTGCTCTGGCCTTCCAGGAAGAAGACAGCCCGAGACAGGTGTGCTGCGGGTCCTGGCTGAGCTGCAGAGGCCCTGCCCCTGTGAGCTCGAGACCCATCTGAGCGAGTGGGTGGTTCCAGCCCCACGTGGCAACGACCCACCTGTGTTGCACCGGTCCGCACCGCCTTCACCCTGAGGCCATGCTCCTCATTGCCGTGCCACAGAAGCAGGCTTGTTCCTGGGAGGCCGTGGCTCCTGAGGGGACTTTGGCTCAAGGACTGCATATTGGCCTGAAACAGTTGGAGCTGCCTGGCCCTGAAGACTTACCCACCTGCCTTCTTTTCTCATCCTTTTCCCAGGGATCCCCCTGCGTCCCCTCGGGTAGCTCCCCATTCTCCTCCAGCACCCTCCAATGGTCCCCACATAAATCTCTTGCATGCCCGATCCTGTCGTGGCAGCTGCTTCTCAGGAGGCCATGTGTATGGGGTCAGTGGTGTAGACCCACGCTGGGGTCAGCGGTGTGGACCTACGCAGGGAACTGCAGATTAAAACACCGAGACACCACCACACGCCCGTCAGGATGGTCACAGCCCCGATACTGACGACGCCACATGCTGAGAGGACGTGGAGCCACAGGACTCTCGTCGCTGCTGTGGGGGTGCTGCTGGTGCAGCCGCTGTGGGAGACAGTTTGGCAGCTTCTTGCGAAACAAAACACACTCGTACCATACGATCCAGGAGCCTTGCTTTTTGGTATTTGCCATAAGAGATAAAAACTCATGTCCACACGTAACCTGCACACGGACATCTATAGCAGCTTTATTCATAATCACCCAAACTTGGAAGCAGCCAAGGTGCCCTTCAGCAGGTGATGGATAAATAATCTGTGTGCGTCCAGACAGTGGGCTATTCCTCAGCACGAAAGAGAAACGAGTTATCAAGTCAAGAAAAGACACGGAAGAACTGTAAATGCGCGTCGCTTGTGGAAGAAGTCAGTCTGAAAAGGCTGCCGTGTGATTCCAGCTGTATGCCATTCCGGAAAACTGTGGAGACAGAAAGATGGTGGTTACCAGGAGTCGGGGTTGAATGGCAGAGCACAGAGGGTGTTTAGGGCAGTGAAATTCTCTGTGTGATGCCATAGCAGTAGACACGCGTCATTCTCCATCTGTCCAGACCCACAGGATGTGCACAAGAGAGACGCGTAGGGACTGGGTGGTGACGCTGTGTCCGTGCAGTGCGTCACATGTAACAAATGCCCCTCGGCTATGGGAGGCTACATGTCTGTGGGCAGGCTGTGTGGCAGCACTTTGCACCTTCACCTCAATTTTTCTGTGAACCTCAAACCTCAAAAAATTAAGTATTTAAAAGAAAAGTAAAGCAAAGCAAAAAATCCTCAACCTTCTGGAAAATTAGTCTGTAAGCCCAGATGGTTTCACTGACAAATTTTATCAAACATTTAAAAAGGAAATAAAACCAAATTTTATATATCGTCTCTTCTATATACTTATTATTTTTATTTTTAGGATCATTTTAGTCTGAGAAGTTGCAAAAATAGTACATAGAATTCATTCAGTTTACTGAAATGACATATAACCATAGTATGTTATCAAACCATCTTCCATTTTTCTTAATTACAAAGATTTACATGATTATTATGCTGCTAAATTTAAAGAGTTCAAAGTCACGTGAAGTAAAAAATGAGATCCGTCTCATGCCTACCCTGCTTTCTTGGGGTAACCACCATTAAGGGGTTGCTGGCCCCTCCGGACACTTCCTGCACACGCAGAAACAGCTACGTGTGTGTGTATAGATCATTTTGTATAATCAACTAGTCGTTTTTCAACTTGCTAGTTTTACTCAGTAGGATAGCGTGAATCCGTTCGGTACCCACCGCCCTGCCCCGCAAACGCCAGGGCATCTGTAGGGCCGACAGTGATACAGAGTAATGGTGTCTGGCCCCATATTTGCTTCTTCCTCGTTTGATGGGAGACATTTGTCTCCCATCATTTGCTACTATATGCAGCGTTCCCTGCCTGTCCTGTCCCTGTGACCTTGAGGACCTGTCGAGTGTTTTCAAGAATCGGTTTTAGAAATCGTGTTGCTGAGTTAGGGGCTTGGTGATAGCAGTCGTCTGCCGGTGTCCGCAGGGCCCACTGAGGGTACGGAATCCACAGACGCTCACCCTTCTGTGACATGGTGCGGTGCTGGCATGAGACCTCCCACGTCCTGAAGCCATCTCTAGGTTACTCATAACACCCAGTGTGACAGTTGTTACACTGTATTGTTTAGGGAACAATGATAAGGAAAACCGTCTGTACAGACGCCTGACTCGGTGCATGCCGCACGAGTGTAACATTTTCAGAACATTTTCGGTCCACGGTTGGGTCCACAGTTAGTTGAATCTGCAGACGTGGGGTCGTGGTCACAGAGCGCTGGCCGCGTCTTGCATTTTGTGTTTGTGATCCCGAGTCTGCTTTGTGGCAGTGGAGGTCGCCTGGGCCACACATTGCACACCTACCTGGAGGGCCAGTAAAGACAGACCGCCAGAGAAGCTAGTTCTGGATGGGCCCTGGCGTTTTCCACAGGCCCCCCGAGGACTGAGTGCTCAGCCAGGAGAGAGCCCCACCCTGAGGATCCCTAACGCTGTGGGGGCAGGGTCGCCCAGATCTCTGCCATAGGCTGGGGAGTGCGGCTCTGCTGTTTGTCTCTAGCGTTTACTGAACTCGGGGTCAGAAAATTGGATTCGAGTTCCTTTTCTGTCAGCCTGCGACAGCCGTGCGCCTCTCAGCGGCAGGGATCCATTCTGAGAAATGCCTCGTTAGGCGGTTCTGCGAGTGTCCAGTGAGTGGGCAGGACAAGGACGGGGTCGCTGGGGGCCGCGGCAGCCAGCAGTGGACCAGGTGTACTTGTTGCGTTGTGGGTGGTGACGTGGACGTGGCGCGCTTAGACGAAACACAGGCAGTAGCGTGAGGTTTATAACACGGTGCCATTCGGGGAAAGTGAAGATGCGTGGACACAGGCGGTATGGATCTGCAGACCGTATTCAAAGTAAAGGCATTAAATGCAGCAGGACAGTGTCCTGTGGGGAAGGTGGGGGCAGAGGGCAAACAAGTGGAAGGACAGACAGATGGACAGGAGGCTCCGCGGGGCAGGCGGCCCAGTGGAGCTGCTGTCAAAGCAGAGGTCCCAGCAGGGTGGGGGAGGTCCCAGAGCAACTGCCTGCTGGGTAGGCAGGAAAGGTGCTTCCCAGACCCCAGACTCATCTTCTGTAGGACGGTGCATCGGTGTCTACCCAGAGGCCTTCCGTGCGGCCTAACTTAGACGCAGACTTCCGAGGTGTCAGGAGTTTACCCAAGGGAATGGCTGGGAAGCACTCAGTGCTGGGCTTGGGGTGAGGCCATGGGTAGGGGCGAGAATCACCCAGAGAACAAGCTGCCAGCAGAAGCTGTGCATACATCATCGTCTAAAGCCTCCGAAAGACGACAGGCGCACTGTGTGCCCCAGGCCCGCGGGAAAGCAGGCGGAGCAGAACTGGGGAGATGTCTCCATGGAGACGCGCTGGGCTTGTTCTGGAGGGTGTGTCGCACTTTTGGGCTGCGGTCTGCACTGCATCCCAGGACGCCCCCGCCCTCCAGGCTTGTCCCTGGGGATCCCTGACGGATGGTCCTGGCCGCGTCTTCGTCTTCGCTCTGACAAGCTGCAGGGTGCTGACGACCGTGTCAAAGGGGAGTGATTATTTACCTGCAGTGAATCCTCCCCTTCTGGTGTGCAGTCTGCACAGACAGGTACAGTCATGGGACTGCCACCGCGATCGGAACAGAGAGCTTCCTCACCCCCACAAGTCCCTGCCGCCCTGTGTCATCAGGCCTCCCCTTCCTCCCACCCCCTGGCCGCCACCGTCTGCTCTCTGTCCCTACAGTGTTATCTTTTAAATGGGAGAATTCGGTGTGCAGCCTCCGAATGTGA
>NW_024348529.1:589923-623036 GCF_902729225.1 Pteropus medius
GCTGGATGTGTGTGCACATGTGTGTGCACGCGTGCAGAGATGCTTGAATTCCAGAGAGCTAGACATCGATTCTAGAGGGGTTCCCGGTCTAGTGTCACGTGATAGCTCCTCAGATGTCGTGCTTAAAGCAGCTCCATCTGCTCTGCTCACGAATCTGCAGGCTGGCCAGGCTCAGAGGCCACCTCGCCCTATCCACGGAGCCAGAGCTTGCGTCCTGGACGCGCCCTCACCATAGCCGTGGAGTCAGTGCTGGGGGACGGAGGCAGCTGCCTCCGGCCCCCTCTGTCCTCTCGTGCGTTGTCACAGAGAGCCCGACAAGAGCTGTGTCGCCTTTCATGACTGGCCGTGGGAGTCACACAGCGTCACTCCTGCTCTAGTGTGCCCGTGGGGCAGTCACTGATGAGCAGGGTCGAGGCGGGGGTGATCGGGGCTGGAGGGGCCAGTGGGGCTGGGGTCTTGCTAGCTCTTTTTATGGCATTTTGATCATTTTGCTGAAGCACCGCTGAAGGCTTGGTTTGTGTTCCTGTCAAATGCCAGCAAACAAGGACTGGGACACCCTGAGGGCTCTGTTTAACAGCCCTGTGCACCTGTCCCCGTCCCTTCACTCACCACAGTGCCCCGAGGGCCGTGGACATGAGCGCCATGGGCCAGGGTGCAGTGGTGAGCAGTCCCCATCGGGCGTGGAGACGGCGAGCGTGTCGCAGGCCGAGGCAGTGGGTCCGAGGTCTGAGCTTGCCCTGCCATCATCCCGTCACCTGTGCCTCTCTCCTCGTGCTCCCCTGTGCCTGCCCGTGCGACACCCCGTAGTTGCGTAGTGGGCATTCCTCGTCGAGTTCGCACCAGACTGCAGGGCTGCGCTCAGAGGGCCTTCCCGAGGCCTTCCTGTGCGTGGTGCCGCGGGGGCTCCGGCCGCCTCCAGGGGACGCTGTAGGGAGAGAGCTGGACGTGGGCATCCACGTTCACCTTGACTTCCCAGCCCCGGGTGGCAGCCACCCAGGTAGGCAAGCTCAGATCACTGTTTTCCGTGCAGCGCGGGCTGTGCGAAATGGGGCTTTCCAAGATTGGAAAAGCAAAGAGTTCCCACAAGACATCCCCCTAAAATTGTGTTTCAGGAGTGGACCCCCCGCTCCAGGCAGAGCCCAGGACGCCCGGGCCCCCACGAGGCACGGCCGCGGCGCCCAGGCCGCAGAAGCCGCGGCCCGCCAGCTCCCGGGGCGAGCGCTTCCGGTCAGGTAGGGACACGGCGGCCGCTCGGGCTCCGGGCGGTTTCCCCTGCCTGACGCCCGCTGAACTTACCTTCCCTGGAACGGCGATTTACCACGTCATCGTGGTTTTCAGGAACAAACTTAGCCCTCACGGGCCCCCAGCAGATGCTGGCGCCCCAGCGCTCAGAGCCCACCGCCCGGTCTCCCCGCGCTGGGCAGCCCGGGGCCTGGCGTTCATAGCCCTGTGCTTCGTGACTGCGGGTGGTCTAGTATTTTTTCCTTTTCTAAGTTGGGAGCTATCTTTCTAATTAGATTTCTGCCTCTTTGTCGCTGCTTTTATACGTAGCTAAATTTGTCTCTTGATATTTTATTTGAATGATCAGAACACCTGTTGAAAATTTTCACGTTTTCAGTTTTCGATTATGTAGCAATAACTTCTACGCACTCTACTTCACCTGTTTAACAACTCTTTCTCCGTTGTGGTATTTCCTCCATATTTAAGCTATTTCGATAAGCCTTTTTATAATGAAAAACTTTCAGCAGAGATAAAGAAATGGCCATTTTGTTTTAAGAATAGCTAAAAGGAACATTGAGATTTTAAATGTTATGTCAACAAGGGAGTGAGAAATTTTTGATAAGATAATTTCTTGTCAGTTTAATATACATGTAAAAAACTTTGTCACACTGAAAATAGTTTGCCTTCGTGTAAAGTACACGACACACAGAATGTAAAGTATTGCAGCAAGTTTAAAGACAGAGTCAAAGCCACCTGAATTCTGAACCCTGAGAACCCTGCACACCGACTCCAGTGAGACACAGGGGCAGACACGCGACACCCGTGTGCATGGCCTGTGAGTGGGGTCACGCAGGAGCCCCTCCTGTGTCCCGTTCCCCACCACCGCTTTGCACGTGACTGGTGTCATAACCCGTTTTCTGCCCCCGTGAGCCTTATCCTAGTTCTGATGCTTTGTTTTCTGAGCGTAAGACCTTTATCATGAATGTGCTTTGGTAGCATTTTCTCGGAGGCTTGGTCTTGTATTTGCATTCTCTTAAAATAGCTTTGGAAGAGCATAAGTTTTTAATTCTGATTAAGTCTAACTTACCGATTTTTTTAATGGATACTATTGTTGTTCGTGTTGCTAAGAAGTCTGTCTCCCCGAGGTCACTAAGACCCTCACCTGGGTGTTCTCGAGGTCTCATCGTTTGGGGGCTTCCCCTTTAGGTCCGCGGTCCTTCTTATGAACTGCAGCATGAAGCCAGCGCACGGACCGGGGCTCGCTTGTCACATGTGGACACCTAGTGTGTGGAGCGTATCCTGCCTCTGCCCCTTTGCCTAAAAGCAGTCACCCACACACGCGTGGCTTTTTCTGGACCCTCCCGTTCTGGTGACGCGTTCGTCCCTCTCTGGAGAACCACACGCCCAGCGACTGTAGCTTAGCTGATGGTCGCCTTGTCGTTGGTTCTGTGGATGTAACATGTCTGTCGTCTTCTGGCACCTGTGAGATCGTCTCTGTCGCTGGTTTCGAGCGATATCTCTATGCCGTGCTTGCTCTGATCTCCTTACGTTTCTTCGGCTTTGTCGAGCTCCTTGGATCTGTTGGTGTGTACCTCTGTTGTGCTGACACTGTGTAGATTTTTCCTTCTGGATGGTTCTGTCTACCCTTTCATTTTGTCTGATTCTAAGACAGCAGCAAAGAAGAGAAGGAGAAAGTCCCAGTGGAACTGACTCTATCACCCTCCAGCAGAGGCTGGGACACTCCGGTGCAGAGCGTCTCCTGTCCGTGCGCTGTGTGGGGCCGGGGGGCCGGGGCGCGCACCCAGCTGTCCCCCCACGCGACTCCCGTCAGGAGACCGGTTGGGTCACCGGCTTCCGCCAGTGGCAGCCACAGCCCCTTTCCTGCCTCTGCGCCTTCATCGCGTCCTTTTACCCCATCTCTGTGTTGCCTTTGCTGTCCAGTGCATCCCGGCTTTGCCCTGCTTGGTGGTCACACTGTCCCACTCTTAACCTTTGAGGACATCTTCAAGTTAGGCTCACGCCTGTTGGGGTTGTGGGTCCTGCCCTTGCTGCTGTTGTGACGAGATGCTGCAGGCTCACCCCGGCATTGCCACGGGTCCTCTCAGTGGGGTCTCATTCCAGGACCCCAGAATGAGTGCAGGGCTGGTCGCTGCCTCTCAGCATTGTCAGCGGACTGGCGCGACCCGGCGTTTAAAGGCGACCTGACCTCGCAGGCGCGCGCCGACGCTTCCTGTCGGGGTCCAGGGCCGCAGAGCGTTGCTTCACGTCTTCGATCCCCATTGTGTCCCATCCCCGCCTCGCAAGCACCTCAGTTCCCAGGAGACATTGAATCAGACTGTCACACCAGACTCCCTTTGCTCTGTCCCACGTGATGCACCAACGCCACCATGGGACAGGACCCTCGCAGCCGCCAGCAGGGGTCCTGCACAGGAGTCCGCACTGCGTGGGCGGTGCCCCCGTCCTCGGGGTTTCCCGGGAGGCGCAGGCTCACCCGTCCGTGGCCTTTCAGGGCCGCTCGGCGTTCACGCCGAGCACCGGGGACAAGTTGACGTTCGTTCACCTGACCTTCAGTGTGGGTTTCTTTTTTTATTTAGTTTTGCTTTCTAACTGTGAACGTATTTAGATGGTTCCGGAGTCACGTGTACAAACGGGAATATTTAAGGACATCCAGGACCAGCGTAACACGTAGGCACGGGCCAAGCTCGTGTTCCTTTCACGTCCAGTGAACATAACGAACAGCGGACGCATAACTTTTTTCCTGGATAACTAGCATTGTGAGAGTTGTTTTCACTGCTGCTCTTTCTGCGTAGATGTCCACACGGAAGCCGTGCAAGCAGCTTTGGCCAAATATAAAGAGAGGAAAGTGCCTCTGCCTTCGAAAAGACGCTCTGTTCTCGCGCATTCGTCTGTGGAAACCTGCACCCCACCAGGTACTGATGGCCACGTCGGGTGGGCTGACAGGGCGTTCCTCACGCCGCTGTCAAACCTTCGTTTTCTGGTGAGGTGGAAGATCCTGGCCTGTAGGAAAGATCTGGAAAAATTGGAGATGGAGATGCGGTGCCCTCGCCTGGGATCTGTGTGCACACAGTGTGGCTGTCCCCCCGACTTCTGTGTGGGCTTTCATGTTTTCACTAAGATGCTGTGTGTGCCTTGTAGTGAGGGGAAGACCCTGGAGTGAGCGAGGCCCTTGGGCTCAGGCCTTTTCATTATTCTCACTTTAGGAACTGGCACTTGCCAGGTGGTTCGCAGGCCTCGGGCAGGAGGGCAGAAGGCTATCTGCAGGGTCTCGGGTTTGCTTCACAGTTGCTGCTGTGCCCCTGGCCATCGGGACGCAGCTCCTGCGTGGGGTTTCCTATCATCAGCCACACACTCCAGGCCCCGGCCAAACCGCCTGCGGCGCCCCTCCGTGGCCTGGCGTCTCACTTAGGTCACGAACCTGGTGACTAGAAGCCACCAGATTCACAGGGTGACTTAGTGGTCTGGGTAATGCTTCCTTGATTAAGAAAAAGTTTACACTGTCAAAAAACACCTAGAATCGGCAGTCAAATTACTCTTCCTACTAAAAATAACTGTGGACACCTCCTCGTTTTTAAAGAGCGTCGACATAGTTGTGAATCCCGCGGTAAAGCACACCGGCCGCTGACCAGAGGGCGCGGCTCCCGGCTGGCTCTGTGACCGAGGCAGTGTCTGGGGAGGGCTCTGCTCCCTGACAGGACGCCAGGGCTGTGGCCTCATGGCTACCACACTTGCGGGGGTGCTCAGCTTTCCCTTGGGGTGTCCTGTGCGTGAGGGTGCAGTGGAGCTCAGTGCTTGGGTCGCTTTATATTTGGGACCATGTTGGGAGGTGGCTGTGCTGTCCTCACTCCCGGGGGCCGTGCTGGGGGCCGTGCTGTCCTCGCCCTGGGTACTGTGCCCTAAGGCGGGCCCCTCGGGCAGCCAGCTTGCTGGTGGGGCGCCTTGGACAATGGCCAAGAGTGGCACAGGCCCCTGCTGATGGACGGCCACCCTCAAGATGACCCCCAGCCCGGTGTGCGCACTGGGCGTCGTGGCGCAGGCTGGGGGGCCCTTGCGGAACCCCAGCTCCTGGTGCCCATGCTGCCTGACGCTGTCGTTGTTTCAACCACAGACACGTCGTCTGCCTCAGAAGACGAGGGCCCTGCGCGGCGCCCCGGGCGGCTGGCCGCCGCTCCACCGCAGAGCCGCTCCAGCCTGGGGCCCCGGCTCAGCCCGGCGGGTCCGGGCTCGTCCACCTCGTCCTCCGCGTCCTCCACGTCGTCTCAGCCGGGAGGGAGACTGGCCAGCGCGCTCGCAGGCCCCGCGGCCCTCGGCCATGTAGGTCAGTACCGGCTGCCGCGGCCCTGCACAGGGGCCCCCCGCCCATCAGGGCCCACCTGTCGTCTTCTCGGTCACAGCTGTGGTTCCTGCTCTGCTGTGGTTTGGCCACCTCAGACCCTGTGGCGTGTGGCCTCCCCCAGGGATGCCGACAAGGGTACGGTGTCTGTTGGCGTGCCCCCTCCTGCTCTGGAGGCGGGGCTGGCCCGGGTGGCAGGTGCAGGTGGACGACCACTTAGATGTGGCTGCGCTTGCTCCTGTTGCATGCCCTTGGCCCACAGCCTCGACATTGTCCCCGCCTTTGGGTCTGACAGCTTTCCCTGTGCCTGGCTGGCCCGGGTGGGGCCAGGACTGCAGCCATCCGGCCATCTCTCCCTACAGACCAGGTTAAACAGCCCCTCACCCTGAAGAGATGTCCATCAAAACTGGGTCACAGGGCCGTGGATCTTTCCGAGTCATCCAACCCTGTTCAAAGGAAAAATCGCGAACCTTTCATTGCTTGGAATCTCGTCTTTTAAACACAAATAGTGGCGTAGTTGGCTGTGCGGAGCTGGCACGTGACGCCCAGACGCCCTTGCACGAGCACCACAAAAAGAGCACTCCTTGGACGGGGAGGCCCGTAGGCACCCTGCTGTTGCAGCTGTGGCGGGAAGACGACGTCAGGGTGCCTGTGACCGGCCTGGGCTGATGCGCTGGCTCCTGCGCCGTCTGTGCTGCGGGTTGCCGCCGGGAGCCCCAACGGGCGGTCACAGCAGGCCGGCCACTGTACGTCAAAGCCCGGTCCCATGGCTGGACTGGGAGGCAGTCGGGTGTTCCGTGGCCAAAGCCCGCGTCCGCCCGGCCTCCACGGGTACGTCCCTGTCACTGGGCTGGCGCCGCGCACTGGGAGGGGGCCCCGCGGGGCGGCCAGACGGTCCCCACGGCCGCCTGGCGCCTCTGGCTGGGCTGACAGGGCAGCCAGCAGGACAGGCCACGCACTGAGCGAGGCGAGCTGCCCATGGGCACAGACGCGGGGGCTGCCGCCGTGATCATGTGTCACTGTGCCTGCGGCCCTGAACGGAGCACGGTCTCCGACGGTCGGCGGGGCCCTGCAGCCCGGGAGCTCCATCCGCTCGGCATTTGCGGGTGCACGGGCTTGAACTTGGGACGCCGAAAAGATTCGCTTTCCTTCTCTACTATAAAGTCCTCCTTTGAGTCTCTGACACGGGGACTTTTTCAGTTTGGGTCGAGGAAAGCACTGCAGAAGGAGCAAGGTTATTTAGGTAAACAGTTTGAGGTGGACTGGGCCAGGCGAAGGTAGTTTAAGAACCTGCATTGTTTTGGGTTTTGGATCATGGAAATCATGTACAGAAAGCATTCGAACACAGACGTAAATACCGGCATTTACAAGTAGTGCTTCTGCTTATAGGGGTTCATTTTTATTTTGAGTGCAGTTTATTTTTATTCTTTTTTTTATAAAGTACTTTCAGTTAAGATTACTATTCGTGCCCTTTTTCTTGAATGCTGTTGAAATCGTTTATTCTTGTTCTAGACTTGGAAGAGTGGGGAGATTTCTTTTTAGACTGGGAGCCCTTGATGCTAGGCAAACTCGAAAATGCTAATTTTATCAACATCCAGCTTTTTCAAGGCTGTGAAAACTCTGTCCTTGTGGTGAGGTTTGTCCACATGGTGTTTTCTGCTGTGTAAGTAGTGCGTTTGTGCTTTGCTTCCATGTAATTTCATCTTTCTATATACTTAAAAAACTCTTAGTTTGTATTCTGCTTTGGTGATGAAATGACAGATAAACAATCAGAATTTAATAATTTTAGATGTTACCGGGCCGTCTGTGACGGCAGGATCATTCTTTAGGAGATAAAACCGATCACGGATTGCCACTGATAGGCTCCTACCGATGTCACAGGTGGACAGGTGTCTGCTGTCAGTGTCACGGGAGGAGAGCTTCTGGTCCTCGTGCAGACACGGCGCCTTCCTACCTGTAGGCTCCTCGGCGACGGTGACGTGATGGGCAGTGTTCCAGTGGAGTGCAGCACAGAGACGCACATGCACGGAGGGGCCTCAAACACCTGTGTCTGGCTAGTCTGTCTTTAAATGTGACACTAACTCATTCTGCTCTGAGAACTCGATTGTTGCCTCTCAGGAGCGAGGTGTGTTGCGCTGGCCCCGAGGGTCATTTTTATCTCTACAGGTTTATCCTGTGAAGCTGCAACGGTCTCCGTCTTCTGGATCTCCGACGTGCTCTTGGGGGCGTGGGAGTGTTTTATAGAAGTCTGCTTCTCTTTCGTCATATAACAGAAATGTTCCCACAACAGTTGATTTAAAGTGTGTTTCTGCTTCATCGAGGGAGATTTCTGAGTGACAGCTCCTCAGGCCCTGGGGCAGCAGTCTCCTTGTGCCTGGCTCTGCTGGCGTGGTCCTGGGCTGGGTCCTTTGAGAATGGAGCAGCGGGCGCACCCTGGGTGACACGCCGTGTCTGGGAGCTGAGAGTTCCAAGGGCCCGTGTGCCATGGTGAACCAGGGACACGGTCCCGGCGTGGTGCTAGGCTCATGCAGCTCGAGTTGAAGGGGGTTTAAACCACAACTTAGTAGTCTTGAATTAATGGCCACTTTTATCTTGGGTTTGTGTTTCAAAGCAGATCTGCACCCGACGCCTCCCGATGTCACCACGGGCCTCGTTCAGCATTCGCGCTGTGAGCGTCCGCAGCTGGCCGCCGTGAGAGCTGCTCCGCGGGGCCACAGCGGGAGCCTCCTGGAGACGGCGGACGGTGAGCATGCCTCTCCCTCCCCTTGTCGCAGCAGAGCACAGGCCACCTCGTCACGAACGCTGTGCGCAGGCCAGTTACAGGCTGTCAGAGCGTGTAACAGACTGGTGTGCACGGCACGCACCCAGCTGAGCGGAGCGCCGTGCAGTGGGGCCAGCGGGGACGGGAGGGCAGGGAGCAGCAAACTTGCAGATGCCGTCGGTCGCGGGAGAGGGGTCTGCAGTGCCGTGGGGCAGGGGCGGCCCTGGGGGACTTCGGTTTGGACTCCCTGTGGGTGCGCCCCCGGCCCAGCCGCTCCTCACCTCGGTGCTCAGGGCCTGTGATGGGCGTGGCCGTGGGCACCTGCCCCACATTCAGTGTCCTGGTCGATACCACCTCCTTTCAAAACAGTTTCCAGTGTCTTTTATCAAAATCATAACTTTTTTTCCTCCAGTGACCAGATTTGAACTGCAGGAAACTCCAGAGGGTCTCGGATCTGAGGCCTGAACGTGCATTTTGACTCCCGACTCAAAAGGTCACATCCTGTCAGAGCCTTTTAGCTCCTTGTCCTGCTGCAAAAGCAAAACACTGAGTCAGCTTGAAGCAGGGTTTCTACCGCTTAGATAGGGTTTTAAATTTGATTTATTACTCTTTACAGTAAGAAAACTTAAGAGCTTGGGTGAGGTGTAATTGGCATGTAATCAACTACACGTATTCAAGGTATGCGATCTTACCAGTTTGTGGGAGCATCTGCACATGGCCCCCCCAAAAGCCCTGGGCCCTGTGGGGCTCTGCCCTCAGGCAACCACCGACATCCAGATAAGTGTGCATTTCCTGGAACCTTACGCATGTGGAGCCATACGGTGTTTACTGTCCGGTTTCTGCCGCTGCCGCGGTTACTCTGAGATGCACGTTCCTGCCGCCTCAGAGCTCGCGCCTCCACTGACGGGGTTCCGCTCTGCCTGCTGCCCCAGCAGCGTGTGCTGTCACAACTAGCTGCTGGGCATGCTCTCACGCAGGTCTTCGTGTGGGCTGTGCTTCACTCTTGGGTCGACGCCCAGGCTGGCCCTTGTCGTAGGTTTGTGTGTCGCTGCTGCAGACAGCGCCCGCCCCCCGTCACGTCCCCACCGTCCGCCGTGAGAGTTCCAGTTCCTCCACGCCCTTGCCGGCAGCGGGCGCTGTTGGTGCTTACAGTCGCAGGCACCCAGACTGGTGCGGAGAGGGTCCCTTGGTTTCGAAGTGCACCGCTCTGGTGACTGGTGGCAGCATCTTCCCCTGTGCCCGTCGGCCACCTGCCGGTCCCCTCAGGAGAGTCCGTCCAGATAGCTTGCTTATGTTTTTAATATGTTGTGTTCTTGTAAGATCCGAGAGTTCTTTTGTGTTCTTGTAAGATCCGAGAGTTCTTTATGTGTTCTGGCTGCCAGTTCTTCATCGGGTTGATGATTTCTGTTTCCTCCCCGTCTGTGGCTTGGGGTTTTCGTTTTCTTTCATTCTCTTTCGTGTTTTCAGTGCCTTTTTTGATGATGCCCAGTTTACCACATTTTTCTTTGATAGAGCCAATTTTCGTGTTATATATAAGATGTATTTTCCTAACTTGAGGTCATCAAGGTTTTCTCCTAGAATGTTATAGTTTGAGGTGTTACGTTTAGGTACGTGATCTATTTGAGTTAATTTTAGCACAAGTGTAAGGCACAAACCAGTTTTTCCGTATGAGGATATCCAGCTGTTCCAGCATCCTGTGTTATAAAGACCATCCTGTCCCTACCGAGTTCCTTCGACATCTTTAATGAAGATGTCGTATGTGAGGAGGGTTTATTTCCAGGCTGTCTGTGCTGTTCCATTGCTGCATCTGTCACGATCACTGTGGTTTTATAATCTTGACAACATGTAGTTTGTCTTCAGTTCTGCTTTACATTTCAAAATTTGCTTTGGCTATTCCAGCTCCTTTGCATTTTAATATGTATTTTAAAATCAGTTTGATAATTTTTACCAAAATTCCTGCTGGATTTTGATTGGTATTTCATTGACTCTCTAGGTCAATTTGGGGAGAATTGGCATGTTACCAATATTACATACTTCAGTCAATAAATATAGTATATCTCTCCATTTATTTAGCACTTATAAACAGTTTTTAGCACGGTTTTATAGTTTTCAATGCACGAGTATCGCACATATTTTGTTAAAATCATCCCAAAATACGTTTTATTTTTGATGCTGTTATAAATGGTATTTAAAATTTTTCCAGCTGTTTGTTGCTAGTTTCTGGAAATGCGGTTGGTTTTTCACATTGACCTTACATTAGTTTTAGCAGCATTTTTGGTAGATTTCTTAAGACCATGCTCGTGCACGCGTGTGCCGTGTCTGTGAGTGTGGTCCCGTCGCAGGTCTTCCTGCGGATCGCGTGTCTCCGGCCCCATTGCGATGTCTGAGCCCCGGTCGCTCCGGTGGGATGTGGTGAGCGTGGACATAGGCGCCGTGTCCCCAGGTGGGGGAAAGCACCCACACTCTCATTTCTCGTTGTGATGTCCGCTCTGGGTTTTCAGAGATGCTCCTTGTCAGCTCAAGGAAGTTCCCTTTTTTACCTAAATTCCTGAAAATTTTTGTAGTTTTTGTTAAGCGGGTTTTTTGAGCCGTAGAGCTCATCGTCTGGCTTTTCTCAGGCAGCCTGTTAGTCCAGCCTGGGCCTGGTGGGCTGTGCGCCCAGCTGTGTGCGTGAGCACAGGGGCTGTCTCGTGGGTGCCGGCTCAGTGCCGTGTGACCATAGTTCTCATATTTAGAAGTTGGTCAGTGTCCTGCCTATCCCAAACAGAAACGAGGTGGGGAGAGGTCAAAGCCCTGAAACTGAAGTCAAGCAGAAATAAGCAAACAGGACTGTGTTTCCAGGAGGCAGCACTCGAGGAGGCGGTGGGGACAGAGCTGGTGTAGGTCGGGAGCCACGAGGGCCACGGTGGCCGCGGTGGCCCACGCGCCCTCAGCCTGGACGAGGCGGGCAGGAAGCTCAGCATACAGCCCTGGACGCCTGTCGGCAGGTTTGTCACTCTGGGCTGTGGGTGAGCAGTTTGGACACTTGCGCATACACAGGGCGTTGAGCAGGGGTGTTGGTGTTGAGAGCAGGGTTCTCCCTGGAAGAGGGGCATCCAGAGGCCGGGGAGAGCCGTGCAGGCGAGACCAGGCATGGCATTGCTGGCATGGACTGCGGTTCCCAGCGCATGAGTGCGTGCCTGCGTGGGCCGATCTGCACACAGGCGCGTGGCCGTGCAGGTGCGCGTGTGTCTGTGAGCATGCAGTGTGTGTGCGCCGTGTGCTTTCTTAGCTCTGTCTGTTGAAAGAACAAGGAAACAGCAGTAGCAACGAGACATTTGGTGAGCAGATCTGGGTCTTACTCCCTTCCCGCCGAGGACCGCTGGCACGCACGGAGTCGTGCGACTCCAGGGCAGGTGGAGCCGTAGTGTGACTGAAGCAGCTTACAACAGCACGTAAGGCAGCGCGTAAAACCGAGGGGGAGTGTCACAAGTCCGCTTGTACAGGGTCCTTCTGGCCAAATCTGAGACCGTTTGTGCATTAGATAGTTAAGAATCATAATGATTTATAACCATCCGAAAAGAGCCATCTGTGAGTCCTTCCTGATGATAGACGAGAGACAGGTAGGTAGGTAGGTAGGTCGATAGGTGTTGGGTAGATACATAAAGAGGTAGACGATAGGCAGCCGGCTGGCTAGCTAGTTAGGTCACAGACACATAGGGTGCCAGGTGTCGACTGCTTCGTGTGGCTGGAATGCTAAAGTTGGAAAATGACTTTGTGGCCATTGCAATGAAAATCGGTCTGGTGAGAATGACCCACGGCTGTTCAGTGCAGGGAGAGAGCTGGATACGGGTCAGGACACGCAGGGTGCAGTGTGTCTCCCCAGACCTTGCCTGCAGCAGCGATGACATGACGGAGAAGCCAGACAGCGCTCTGGGTGACGGAAGTCATGCCTCCTCGGGGGGAGGCAGATGTCCCAGGCATCTGGACGCGATATTCAGGTGGATTCCAGCCAGGAGTACCTGTGCTGAATCACGAGGAAACCTCATAAAACTCAAATGGCAGTATGTTCTACTTAAAAAGAGCTGCACCTTTCCAGAGCGACAGTGTCATGAAACAGCGGTCCCCAACCTTCTTGTCATTATGGGTGGATAGTATCTCTTGATATCTATCATATTAGAAAATAAAACTAAAAATTTAAAAAATATATTTATTAATTCATTTAAAAATAACAGTCACAAATTCATATCTTAACATAAGTGGCATATTTATGACAAAAATGATAAAATGGTGAGAACTTAGGGGGAGGAACGGGCTTGTTTTCTGCTGTTGCCGGTCTGCCTCGGGGCTGGCGTGACGGCCGCATCTGGGATCCGTGTTGGTGCAGCTGGTCACGCGACCTCGTTCGCGTGTCCCGTCCTCCGGGGGTGCGGCGTGTCCTAGCCTCGGCGCCCCTCTTCCCGTGGCAGGTGTCCCTGTGAACAGCAGAGTGTCTTCCAAAATCCAGCAGCTCCTGAACACCCTGAAGCGGCCGAAGCGGCCTCCGCTCAAGGAGTTCTTCGTGGACGACGGCGAGGAGCTGCTGGAAGGTGAGCGTCCTCAGCCATGGGCCCACGGGTGTCAGCAGGGCGGCCCCAACCTCTGCAGATGAGGCCGGCATGTGTCCCACAGGAGTTGTCGCCCTGGCCTCCTGACATGCTGGGGCCATGTCCCTGGCCGTGGCCTCTGGCCTCTGGCCTCTGTGCGGCCCGGAGTTCAGCACCGCGCAGGTGGCCATGGGCTGGCCCAATGTGCACAGGTGGCCGATTTCCTACGTAGTTGGGACCTTTGGCGCCCTCCCCCTCGCTGGACCGCGGTTGGTGCTTTATCGAGAACGTCTAAGGTTTCATTTTACTTACATTACGTAAACTTTTATTTCAACTTCAAATCCGAACTGCTCCTCCCATGATTTTATAGTATTATATTTTCAGCATCGTTTTGACCCCTTTTCAGAATTTTAGTCTTTTATTTATAAATGAGACATATTTAGAAGAAAAGAATGTAGCTTTATTATTAAAAAGAAAATTACCGAGAAATAGAAATATAAACCTGCAGACAAGGAACAGAGGGCAAGCCCAGTGCAGTGTGCAGGTGGTGACTGTTGTCTGAGCCCCAGGGGCCACGGCCACCCTGGTCCCTCGCCTCCTGCACCGCGTTACCCCCGGACCCTACGGGCCAGCGCCGGCGTCCCCTCCACACTTGAGGGTTAGACGCAGCATTTAGGACCCTGTTGTCCCTCTGTGATCAGATAATGCCTTTCAAATTCAGAGTTCAATTGTGTGAATGTTTTTTTGGCAGTTTTTCTTACACTTGTGCAAATTTTGGTTAAATACCCACTGAACGTGTAATAGATTTTGCTTTCTTTTTTTCTTTCAACATGGTGACGGTTGGTTTTTTAATTTTTATTTTACATGTGGACAAATGTCAGTTTTTTACTTGGCAAAAGGCAAATAGAAAGCTACTATGTTTCTGTAGGACAGTCACAAAGAGTTTCTTCACCTTAAGTAAGAGAAACTGAATAAACATAAATGTCCACAGTGGTGGTTTTTTCAAGTGCACAAACTGACGTGATTTACTCACTTTCATCCTTTGTAAGTGGGGACTAGTGCCTGCTGCTCAGGCGTCCTCAGGGTTGACCACACCGAAGGCCTGGCCACCACTGCCGCTACCCTGGGGTTTGTCGTGTAGGGTTGTAGTCACCAGGGTCTGTCATTATTCGTGACTGAATCTCCATCTGTCCTTTGCTCAGTTGGTCTATGACTGCTATAATGATAATGGAATCAAAACATTACTGTAACCTTTTTTTAGATGGTATTAAAAAAAACAGAATTATAAAAGATGCCACAGCATGGGCAGGATACTGTGCAGTGCTGATGTCAAGTTTCGGTTTTGATTCTAGTTCAGCAACCAGATCCAAATCAGCCAAAGCCGGAGGGGAGCCAGACGGTGGTGCTGGCAGGGGAACCTCTGACCGTGGGGACATCCTGGCCGCCATCGCTGCTGGCCGCCTTGCAGCGCTGGGGCACGACGCAGCCCAAAGCCCCCTGTCTCACCGCCCTGGACACAGCTGGGAAGGCCATCTACACCCTCACCTATGGCAAGTGTCACCAGAAGGCAGTTGGGTGCTGGTTTCGCTGTGAAATACTACACGCGTCATACAACACAGACATGCAGCCCGAGGAACACAGTAGAACCGGCCCCCGAGAATCCCACACAACCATTAAGAGCATCAGCCTCACCCCAGGTGCCCCCCCGCCCCCCCCCCGCCCGACAGTGACTGACGGTGACCGGCCACCGCTTTGCTTTCAGGGGTTCACATCCACACCTGTGTTTCTGAAACAGTGGAGTTAGTTTGATCTAATTTTGAACTTTTCATAAAAGGGATCATACAGCACGTATTTTCTGCATTTGGCATCTTTTGCTTCCAGGTCGTGTTTTTATGTAACACAAATCATAAGCACGCAGCTAGATGTGTGTTCACGGAGTGAACACACTCCTGTGACCAGCACTCAGGTCAGGAGCATTTCACCTCCAGGTCCCCAGGCCCGTGTGTCCCCTCCAGCACTCACATCCCACCACAGAGGCAGACTGCCACACCACCCGCTGACGCCGCTGCTCTGTGGTCTGAGTCGCACGGAAGCTGCTCGGGCCTGTGCTGCTGGCAGCGCTGTCCGTGGGCCCCGGGCCGCCCGAGGCTGTCCGTGTACTCTGGGACTGTGCCAGACAGGCCTGTGCACTCTGCCATGGGCGGGCACCTGGGGGTCCCTGCGTCAGGCTGCCGTGTATCGTGCCGTTAGGGACGTTCTTATGTGGTGGGAACACTTGCTGGGCCCGTCTGCCAGGCAGCTACCCAAAGTGGCCGTGGCATCTTCACTTCGCCCAGTGCCGTGTGCCGCCCGGGGGTTCCACAGCCCCTGCTGCCATCCGCTGTCGTCCGCTTGTTTCATGGTAGCCTTTTCGTGTGTCGGTGTCGTCGGGTCAGGCTGTGGTGCTGATTGTCAGGCGTGGCGTTTTCCCGGTGACTAGTGAAACTTCGCTGTGCTCGCTGGTTATGTGCGTCTCTTGCCCTGTCGGATCGCTGAGGCGCCCTCCTTTCCACGCTCAGATGTGTGTCTTTCTGGACGCGTGTTCTGCGGTGTCGTCTTCCGCCTTGGGGCAGCACGTGACTTGTGGCTCTACGTAAATGCAGAGTCTTACTAAGGAACCCAGTCTAGCTGTGTTTTCCTTTGTTACAGTGCTGTTTGTTCTATTTAGGAAGTTCTTTGCAAACCCAAGGTCACAAAGATATTCTCCTTTCTCGTCTTCTGAACACCGGTTTTACTTTGCGCGTGTCCGTGGTACGGCGCCTGCGTGGTTTGTGCGCGGTGCCCTGCTGTGTGCCGGGAAGCCGGCCCTTCCCCCGCGGTGCTGCCGCATCCCGTAGCCTGTGTTTCTGGACTCGTTCTGTTTCGGCCGAGTGTCGCCTTCTGCACCCCTGATCCGCGGTAGCCCCAGCCCCAGGACGCACCCTAAGATCTCCACGAGCGTTCTCGGCCCTTCGCATTCCACGTGAACTTGAAGACCAGCTCGCCAGCTCCCAGAAAAATTCCTGCTGGGCTATCGATTGGCACTGCATAGATCCATTTGAAGAGAATTGATTCTTGACTGGAATATTTCCCTCTCTTTAAGGCCTTCTTTGATTTCTCTTAGTAACGTTTTTCCTTTGAGCACAGAGGGCTCGAGCATCTCCATTGTCTGTGTTTATCATGGTGGGTGAGTGAACTCTTTCCACTCGCTGTTTGTGGAGAAGCAGCCGATTTTTTAGATGGTGACTCTGTATCCGACGATCTTGCTGACTTAGCTTGTTAACGAACAGTTTGTCCATGCGTCCTCTGGATGCCCGGCGCACAGTCACGTCCCCTGTGAACAGGGCTGACCTGACGGCATCACCTTGGCCTTTCCAACGCTTGGCCTTTGTCCCCTTTCCTTGCATCCCCGCACAAGCTAGAACGTCCGGCGCGCGTGGAGCGGTGGCCCCCTCACCTCCCCTCAGGTCACCAGCCGTGTTTGCTGAAGTCCCTTTGTCCGATTAAGGAAGTCCTCTTAAGTTTGCTAAAAGTTTTCAGCATGGATGGGCATTGGGCATTGAACGGTATCTGATGCTTTTTCTTCTCTGTTGAGAGGATCATATGGTTTCTCTCCCCTCCCCCATCAAATTCGTTAATTTGATGAATTGCTTCATTTGCAAGTGTTAAGCAGTCCTGGTTCCTAGAATAAGCCCTACTTGGCCATGACACCTGCGCTGTATCGCTAAGTGCAGTCACGTCTGTCCCTCAGGGAGGCTGCTGCGACCCTCCGGGAGGGGCTCGCGGCCCACCTGCGAGGGCTCGGCCCACTGGCAGCCTCCGTCCATGTGTCAAGTGCAGCTTCCGGGTCGAGGGTGCTGTGCCTGGACCTCCCCGACTCTCCAGGGTGGGACGGGCCTTGTGCTTCTGCTTGGCGCTCGCCCGTGGGGCCCGCAGACCTTGTCACAGCTGTGTCACCTGACAGAGTCTCCTGCTCGGCCTCACGTGGTCCCTTCCCCCCTCACAAGTCTTACTCATGCCCGGGGTCTCTGCTGCTCCTCAAAGGCCCGCCTTCACTCTTGCGCTCTCCCTGTCCTGCATCTTAAGTCGACGTGCGTTCATAGCCGTCAGACGAGCGTTCCACCACCGTTTCCAAGTCGGCAGTCAGACTCCTTTCTTCGCTGGCTGGTCCCCTGGCTGCCATCCTGCGTTGGCCACTGTGACCTGTCCTCGGGGCCTGCAAGCTCCCCGCACACGTGTTCGTCCCCACGGCGGCTTGCGGGCGAGGAGGCCTTGGTTGCCGGTCTGTTCACAGTGTGCCTCGTCTTCGTTTTTGATGGTGGGCGTCCACCGCTCTCAGCTCTGAGGACACGTGCTGTGTTTGAGAAGTAAGACGCTGGACCGTTGTTGCTCCCTGGATGTCAGTGTGTCTTTGCCCTGACTGCCTTTTTTAAAAAATTTCTCTTTCTTTGGCTTGCATCTGTCCTGTTGTGCTATAGTTAGGTGGCTGTTCTTTGAAATTTGCCTGCTTGGGTCCATGAGGCCTCTTGAATCTGTGGAATGATGTCTCCTATCAGTTTTGGAAAAGTTACAGCCATGATCTGTTTTTTTAATTTTAATTTTTTATTTTTGTTATTTATAATATACACTATTATATTGTTGTAGTCAACATAAATAACATAACTAGGAAGCAGGAATAAGCAAAAAATGTTTACATAAATTGCATGGAGTTGAAAAGATGTAATGAACAACAGTAGCAGTTTATATAAAATTCGTAAATGAAATCTGTTGTTCAGATATGTAGTTAATGACATGAAAATGCATTCACAGTGCATCGTTAATTGAAAAAAGCAGGGTGAAGTATGATCTCACTTCCAGAAAATTACCTACACGTGTGTGTGTGCTGTATGTGCACATACATAACAGGAAGAATGCTGGCTGTTCTGTATTCTAAATTTCCTATAATAATATCCTGTGTTTCTGTGTGAACGAAAACAAATCTATAAGTTGCTTTTAAGAGAAAACCGTGATGTTCGCTATAGCATTGTACAGAACAGTTACTTGCTGGAAAGTCGTGATTTTCCAGGGATAGAGTAATGGGGTGCGTTACGGGTGGTATGACGCCTGCATTAAAATGTGAATTATTAATCTCTTAAATTCTACATTGCTTAGTATTTTTATTTTATTTTAGGCAAACTTTGGAGTCGGAGTTTAAAACTAGCTTACACTCTACTTAATAGACTGACTAGTAAGAGTGAACCACTACTTAAACCTGGAGACAGAGTAAGTAACTAGAATGCACCTTCCCCGGAGTGAGCAGAGATGGAGACCCTGCAGCTCTGCTGCGCTGACGTCGGTGTCTGCCAGCTGGTCAGGCGCACGGTGTCAGTGCGAGTCAGCATGGAGAGCGTTGAGTGGAAGGTTCATGGTGATGGAAGGTGATCGTGTTTTATTCTCCCTCATCGTTTATCCGCTGACTCTTCACCTTCTTTCCTCTTCGACTTCGTATATATTGATTTTAATAAAAGTATTAACATCAGATATTACTAAATGTTAAATTTCCAAAACTTTAAGTTTTATGAGGAAACATTGACCTTGCCTTGAAGTTCTGAGTGCTTTAGGCCCCTCTCTCCCTGTTCATGTGGCCAGGCAGCCCTGCTCTGCTGCCAGCCCGTCTCCTGCCTGTAGAGGAGGCCGGAGGCTTAGTTCCTCGTCCTGTGCTGCCCCAAACAGTCGGCAGTAGCTACACGAGGCTTTTTAAATTAACCAAAATTAAATAAAACAAAATATTTAGTACCTTAGCCGCACACGCCACATTTCAAGGGCTCGGTCGGCACGTGCGGTGCTGGCTACAGTACGTGCTGTCTTGGAAGGAGGTCAGTGGCATCGTGCGGAAGGTTCTGCTGGCCAGCACTGCTCTGGGCAGACTGAGCCAATGGGGGAGCCCAGGGCTGCCGGGAGGTCCAGGGCGGGAAGCAGGAGAACACCGTGATGGTGACCAGGCCCCCCAGCAGACCCAGGGACGCCCCAGTGGACGGGGCTGCCTGGGGTCAGGTCGCCGAGCAGCAAGACTGAGCTGACAAGTGACAAAATTTCAGGCCCCCATCAGCACCTCGCTCTCAGTGTAAGTCGGAGGGAAACTTCCATGATAGGAGACAAGCAAAGGGCAAAGGAATGAGAGGGAGGAAAGAGGAAGCGGCGGGGTGGGCGGGAGAAGGAACGAGCAGACTTGGCGGAAAGCCAGATGCAGAAAACATTTTTAGAAAATGAGTAGTAATACTCCTAGAGATCAATGAGGAAGATATCGCTCCATCAATTAAGTGAAATACGCCAGTAGGACAGACCCAGAGATGGATGGGTGAAAGGAAAAATGGCGTGAGAATGAGACTTGACCCAGAAGGCCCAAGAGCTGACCAGCAGGAGTTCCAGGAAGAGAAAGGAAAAGAGAGGGTGGTGACATAGGGCAGGGTGCCGGGAGGGGTGCAGGGGAGGACCTGCATGTGGTGGCCCCACGCGGGGTGTGGGGGAGGGCAGGGTGGCAGGGCTCCTTGGTCAGGCTGGAAGGGGCCAGGGCTGAGGGCTTGGGCAGTGCCGAGGGCACCCGGCTTCACCTGTGCACTCTCCCGGGCCGGTGGATGTGAGGCTGGAATGCAGCATGTCCTCAGACACACAGGACCCAAGCTCGCTCCCTCAGGAAGTCCCAGAGCAGGTGCTTCAGCCAAGTCAGTGGGTGGGGCCCGGGCACCAGCCAGCAGCCCAGCCAGGCTCCGGAGGCGGAGGCCCCCGGGGGCGGGGAGCTGGTCAGTAGCTGGTAGAGCTTCTGAGCGCCTCTGACTGGTTGGTGATGGCCGGGTCTCTGTGGCATGCATGGGCCGCGCTCCACAGAGGCGGAGCGGTGGGGATGCCAGTAGCTGTCACCGTCAGCTGTCACCATCAGCAGGGAAGGAGAGGTGCAGCTGGCTGTGAGCGTGTAAGCAGTGCGAGGGTGACACTTGGGCTGTGGTGCTCTGGTGGGCTCTAAGAACCCCTGATTGCGGTTGTGCTTCAAAGTGAATCTAAGAATCACTAATTTATTTTCCTGAAAAAAGTTCTTGCAAGGACAAGACTTTCAGAAATTTTCCTGACTTGAGAGAGAATCCAAGCTAATTATGATGATTGGCAGGGTTTCAGTGAGTTCATGATCAGAGATGGGTGGCAGGTTCATCCTCTCGTGAGAATATGTTTGTGAAAGCGAACAAACAATTTGTTTTAACGAATTCTCTGAAACGTATTTTCCATACCAAACATCTAGTCTCAGGGGGAGGAAGCCACTGCCGGGGCCCCAGGGAGCCGTGTACACCCGCCACCCCTCCCTGTGAACGAAGGTCTGTCAGCTGATGCTTCAGTGTTAGGACTTCTTTCAGAAGCGATTCTAGATAATAGCTTGATCCCTCGTCCACTTTTCATGGTGGCCTAGGTGTTTTTCACCTGGGCTAATTGGTGGTGGGTGATGGCCCATCTCTTCCCTCCCAAGTTGCTGCTGCCCCGACAGTCAGAGTAGGCAGAGCTGGACCCACCCCACGGCTGGACCCGTGCCGGAGGCCTTCAAGCCAGCCGTTTTAAAACTGCTCTGTTGTATGTAGAGGGAGTAAAGGCCTCAACCTAAAAACTTTATTAAAAGTTACATGGTTGAGGAAATTTAAGGACCAAGAATTAGCCCCCAAATTTCATTTCTGAACTACATTTGAAAAACTGTAAGATAATCCAAAATGTCTGAATTCCATGTGATCAGTAACTATTCTAAGAGTTGGGACGACACTGTCATTCACAAGTAGACTTCATGGTTTTTTCTGTACCATTGTAGGTGGCGCTGGTGTTTCCAAATAGTGACCCTGTGATGTTCATGGTTGCGTTTTACGGGTGTTTCCTGGCAGAGCTGGTTCCTGTGCCCATCGAAGTCCCGCTAACAAGAAAGGTAGCGTGCTCGGGCCTGGACACAGGCTCGGGCCCCGTGAGCTTCGGTGGTGTCTTCTCCGTTCTCGGGAGCGGTCAGCAGATGCAGTCTGGGTGCAGATTCCCCTTTTTTACGTATCACGTTGGCGAGAAGGGGCACTGAGAACAGCTGAGCTATTCCATCGCCTGTTTAAAACGATGAGCATCTTTTCCTCTAATGAGTAAAATTTGGGATTTGATAAGATTTTGTTAAATTTTTTCTCAAAACTTTGTTCATCGGTAATAAGGTTCATTTCTTGGGGATAAATAAAACGTTTCAGTAGTGTATCGCAGCTTGCCTCTCTGACAGTTTTCAGTCTGCGGGGTAGACATTTCCTTGCGTGTGTGTTCAGTTACACAGAACAAGCAGTTTCTGCTGCTGACAGATTGCGATGGTCAGGGCTTCTCACACGCTGGGAGCCACTGCATCTCACACGCAAAGAGCAGCGATCTGACTATTGAAAAAATGTTTCAGGAGCAGACTAGACACGTGTCTTAGAAAGACAGTATTCACTTGTCAATGTGCAGGTCGCCAGGAACAAATATTCAAAAATCTCAAAAGTAGAGTTCGCAAATAAAACCAGTACATCTAAACAGGTTATATATGATGACAGATATTTGAATACACGGATTCTTAGAAAAAACTAGAAATTTGTCAAACTTACAAGAAGAAAATAGAACAAGTTTACTGAGGGACCCATAAAAGTGGACTTGACTAGGAGGAAACATGCATTTCCGTGTGGAAATAATTAGTGTTGCTCAAGGCCAGACCTCCCAGGTTAGTCTGTCAATTTCCAATGTAAATCAGTGGAAATTACAATGCTATTGTTTTTGGAGTTTATTAAAATGCTGCTAAATGTCATTTGCAAGAAAAAAGTGAGAAATTTGCCCTTTATCTGAACTTCAATTTTTTCTGCAAAAATATTTTTTAAATTTAAAAACAATTGTTTTATTCTCATGAAAACATAGTATATAGGATTGGATTGTTCTAGAAGTCTTACAAGGGGTAAAAGAAGCACCCGCTTTTCGCGCGTGGGCCCGCAGGGTGGCCCTGTGCTACGCGTCTCTCTGTCTCCCGCAGGACGCTGGCAGCCAGCAAGTGGGGTTTCTGCTGGGCAGCTGTGGTGTCGCCTTGGCCCTGACCACGGACGCCTGTCAGAAGGGCCTGCCCAAGGCGCAGACTGGGGAGGTGGCGGCCTTCAAAGGTGGGCCCCCGGCATGGGCAGCCACATCCTCCCTGATGCGGTGTCCCTAGCACTTCCTGGCGATCAAGCCACCGAGGCCGAGGGCCTCCCAGGGTGTCGCAGCCAACCTGGCTCAGGTCTGGCCTCCACTGTCCAGCAGGTTCTTGGTGCAGGCCGAGTAGGATCGGACTCGGCTGGGCTCGCGCCACATGTGGACAGCAGGCCCGGTGTGGGAGAGAGTGGGCTGACCGTGCCTCTGTCCTGTCCCTGCTCTGCGCCCTGGCAGGTTGGCCTCCCCTGGCCTGGCTGGTGATCGACGGGAAGCACCTGATGAAGCCGCCCAAGGACTGGCAGCCACTGGCCCGGGAGGCAGGGCCCGCGACCGCCTACATCGAGGTGACCCCTGTCCCCCGCAGTGCGGAGCGGAGAGGCCCGTTTGTGCCTCCATCACGGGCTGAAACTTCTCTCTCCGCTTCACCCCAGGAGTAGCAAGCGTCATGGCGACTCCCCAGGCCCTGCCGGGTTTCCCCCCAGCTGGTCCCTGCACTGGCTCCCGGGCTGCGGGCCCTCGGGAGGGAGCCTGCGCGCCGCTGCCCTCAGCGCCCGCCCGGGAGGCGCCCCCTCACCTGAGGGCTCACCCCGGGCAGACGGGAAGCGCACGGGGCGGGACACGCTGCCAGCTCCTCAAACCCGCCAGCCTCCAGAAACCTCACCTAACGGCCCTTTCTCCTTGACCTCTTTCAGTATAAAACCAGCAAAGAAGGCAGCACGGTGGGGGTCACGGTGTCCCATGCGTCCCTGCTGGCACAGTGCCGGGCTCTGACGCAGGCGTGCGGCTACTCGGAAGGTAAGGCGTGCGGGGGCGGTTCCAGCCGGATGGGGGCCGCCACTGTGGCTCTGCTCGAGCTGCATGAGGGTGTGGGCCACCTGGCGGCCCCTCCCAGGGCCCCGTGCTACAAGTTCAGGTGTGCATCACTTCCCAGTGGGCATCCGCGTCCCTCCAGGTCGTGGGTGTAGGGCCGTTCCCCCCCCGAGGCAGAGCTGAGGGACGGGCAGCACATCTGCAGCTAAAAAGTGGAATCGACATGTCGGGTACACGTCCCGTCGGGTACACGTCCCGTGTTCTGTACACCTGTGGTTGGGCCTTCAGCTGTCATGCGCACAGATGTACACGTGCACTCTGTGGTCACAGGTTAGCTCTTGGTGGCCCCCATTCCCTGTTAAATATCAGATGTTGAACTTACTCAAAAAAGCATACGAACGGACACATGGCAGTTTTCTCCCCATTACGATATTCGAACAAAACTCACAAGTACACCGGACGGCACGTTTAGGTGCTGCAGACACCGGTGTTTGGTGCTGGGTTGGGCGCGGCACAGCCGAAGACGGCAGCAGAGATCTGGAAGAGGCCTTCACCTCAGTCCAAGTGCCGGCATAGTTATTTAAAAGTTACGTCTACCAGGTCGAGTCTCGCGGTTTTCTCTTTTGTCAGGCCGGGCCCAGCCTCACGCCTGGCTCCGGTGACCTGGGCTCCATAGCCTCCAGGGACCTGTGCACAGCAGCACTCCCGGCACGCGCCCCACTCCTTGTTCCCGTCCTGCCTGCTGTGGGGCGCACTGGGGTGGGCTCAGTCTCCTGTCTTGTGCCTGGAGCCCGGTCCCACAGTCACGCCTCTGGGAGAGAAAGTGGGCAGGAGAGGCCTCTCTGAGGGACGTGACATGAGCGGCACGTGCTGCTTCCTGAGGGTGCAGGGCGACGGCCTCGGGTGTGAGGAGTGGGGGCTCCCGTGACCGTCATCACCCCACGTCTCCTCGCACAGCGTCTTGGCCGCAGGTGGTTTCTCAGGTTTTCAGATTGGTGGTCAGCATCGTTCTCTGTTGTAACCCCAAGGTGAATGGCCTTCTGCTTTATGTTTTCCCAGTAATTTGAATAGAAACCGAGGTTCCCGGTGAACTAGTGCATGGCGTCGGGAAATGCTATGGGCTGCCAGAGTCTCACGTGTTTGACGCGCTGATCCCAGTTACTCTGAAAGTGCACGTCTTGTGCGGAGGCTCAGCCAGCGGTGTAACCTTCTCTGTCTGTTTTCAGCTGAGACGTTAACAAATGTGCTGGATTTCAAGAGGGATGCTGGCCTGTGGCATGGAGTGCTAACAGTGAGTGCTGGGCGCTAAGCGACCTGACCGTGGGGGCCAGGGGCTTCTAACGTTGATGTCAGTGCCCGCCCCCAGACCTGCTTCTCAGGTGCTGTGATTAACTACCCCCAAGCGAGCCGAGGCACTTGACCCATGTGTCTGAAGTGAAGCACTGTTGTGACAGGCGTGCGGCTGCCATCTGGCCTCTCGTGGTGGCTCGGTGTTCTGCTGTGCGCACGGCCGAGCCCTGAGCGTGTCTGTCTTCCGCAGAGCGTGCTGAACAGGATGCACGTGATCAGCATCCCATACGCGCTGATGAAGGTGAACCCGCTCTCCTGGATCCAGAAAGTGTGTTTGTACAAAGGTAAGGATTCGTCCCTCATTGAAGAAGTCTCTCTGAATGAATCCATGGTGATTAGGGAAAATCAGAGCCCGGGTGCAGAACTGCAGATGGGGCTGATGGCCGGGTCTCAGGCGCATGCGAGGTGGTTCTGACTCGCCAGTGCTGGCCACAGGCTGTGCAGCCCAACCCGTGTGCGCCAGGCCCAGAAGCCCGTGGCGGGGACCGTTCAGTGCCAGCTCTTTTCCACAAGCACCATGGGCTCCCGATTTTATTCTCTCGAAGTTTTCCTCACAGTCACACCAGAACACTAATTCCTAATACTTGAGATGGTTTTACTTTGAAGTCAGAGCTTTTCTAGCCACCAGCAGCAAAGCTGTTCAAAGCGACTGGCTGCCCTTGGGGCCTAGGCCTGCGGCCCTCTGCCTTCGGGCGGCCACCCTGCACGGCCCACGCGTCCCTCTGCCCTGGCGGAGCTGGAGGGCACCCTCACAAACCCGAGGCCGGTCGCCCTGCGTCGCCCTGGGTGCGGTGTTTGCGCGTCCACCGCACTGGTAGTGGTGTCCGTTACCAGCGTTTCTGAGTGCGGCCGTGGGGCGTGTCTTCAGTGAGGCCTCGAGGTGGTGGCCGCCTCTGTCCTGTTTCACAGAGGAAAACAAGCCTGGGGGCGTTGGCAGGAGCCGCCACAGCACAGAGGGGATGAAGGGCTGAGGCCGCGCTCGCCTCTAGGGGCTTCCGCGGCTCGGGGATGGACGGGTGAGCCGGGGCAGGGCGATGGGGAGCAGCGAGGCGAGGCGGACTAGCCCAGAGGAGGGCGTTGCAGGTGGGGCCGAGCTCCTGGGTGTCAGACCTCCCAGTCGTTTCTCCTCCGCAGCTGGGGGGCGGGTTGGCTGTGTATGAGCTGGGTCCGAGTGTCCCCCGCACGTGGGGGTGGCGCCGCGCCACCCTCACACCGGTGCCCCTCCCCCGCAGCCGGGGCCGCGCTGGTGAAGTCCCGTGACATGCACTGGTCCCTCCTGGCTCAGCGGGCCCAGCGCGACGTCAGCCTCAGCTTGCTGCGCATGCTGCTCGTGGCCGACGGCGCCAACCCGTGTGAGTAACCCAGGCAGCTGGGCCGGGGGGCGGGAGGGGGGCCAGGGCCAAGGTGCAGTGTGGCGCGTGCGCGGTGACACTGCCGCTAGCCCTGGGGCCAGATGGCATCCGCACACTTCACGCGTGGGTTTTGGCCACTTACTTGGAAGCAATGTTAACATGGTTCAGAGAAGGCACTTGCCTAAAAGAGTCAACTTTCTTAAGAAGTGACCAGAGCAGAGACACAGATGGAGAGCCCTGTCCTGCCTCCACGCTTTGGACTCCTGCCCCCCCGCCCTGTCCCCCACCTCGTCCTGGCAGGAGCACCCCCAGCGTGCCACTTTGCTTCCTGGCAGGGCCTGAGCATTACATCTTGGGGGGCCTCGAGGGACTCTGGGGGTTTCTGTGTGGCATAAAGCTGTTGACCAGGTAGGTGGGAGGAGAGATGATTGCATCGAAACTGCCCCCAACCAGAGGCTGGCCTGTCATCTGGTCCCCTGTCTGGTGTGGCTCTAGCACCCTTGTTCTCCGGGAGAGCACCCCACCTTCTGGCATGCCAAGCCTGTGGTTCCTGCCATCCACACCTGAGCCCAGGAGGGTTTCCATCCTGCCTCCAGGACACTGTGGTGCCACCACTCCTCTGTGCCTCCACCCACGCCCACAGCCAGGCTGCTTGGCCACCTGCAGTCAAGTGGCAGGCCGTCAGCGGGCTCCCCTGCGGTTGGCAGCTCTGCTGCACCCACAGGCTCCACCCTCCAAGCCAGCTCCCCACAGAGGACTGGGGTCTGTGGGGCAGCCCTGGGGTCCTGGACAGGCAGCCCCTAGCCTCCTGGGAACTGAGTTTTCATGTTGGTGGTACCTCGGCCTGTGGCCAGGGCCGACATCAGGGGACACAGTACAGGCCGCCCTGCAGGGAGGCGTGCCAGGAGACGGCTGGGCAGGCACTTCTAGGAGCAGGGTGCTCATAGGCACGGAGCCTCATGATGTGCCAGGTCGGGCTCCATAAACACTCTTTGGTCACCTCTAACTCTGCAGACCTCAGGGACATGGGACAAGGCTGCATGTGGCAGATGGGCAGAGCTGGCCATGAGATAGGCCTCAGAACCAATGCAGGGGTTAAAAATGGGCCTGTGAGCAGCCTCCAGCGTGTTGCTTTCGTGGGAGCAGCTCCCACCCTCCGCACGAGGCCTTTGTTCCTGGTCTGTGACAGCGGCTTACATTACATGGTTCAAACGTGACATGGAACAGGGTCAGCCTGTGCCGTTTCCGGGCCCGTCGCCGCAGTGTCCGTGCCCAGAGCTTGTCGGCCCAGCGTGTTGGCCGTGAGGTCCGGCCCCCTCGGCCAGAGTCACCCTCACGTCCCGCTCCGCTGCACGCAGGGTCCATATCCTCCTGTGACGCCTTCCTCAACGTCTTCCAGTCCCGAGGCCTGAGGCCAGAGGTCATCTGTCCTTGTGCCAGTTCTCCTGAGGCCCTCACAGTCGCCATCCGCAGGTAACCCAAGGCTTCGTGTCTGTAAACGTAACCGCCGCTCCTGCCACTTGGCTGCCGTGGCGCCAGGTGCCCACGCCGTGCCAGCGTCCCAGGCTGTCAGCGCGTCCTGGGGAGAGGCGCCCACGGCCCACCCTTCCTGCCCAGCCACCTCTCGCCCGCCCGCGGCTCCTGTCCACAGCCGCCCGGCGCCATCTTGGGGCATGGGGCAGCGTGCTCACAGTTGAGGGCACCAGAGCATTGCTGCTCGTCGTGTCCTGCGCCCTGTGCACGTCTCCGAACAGCACGCGCTTTCCCACGCGCAGGTAGTAAGGGACCCTGAGGTGCGCGCCACACAGCGTTAAAGCGGCAGCGTCACTCTTCACTAGCAGTAGAGTGGTCCCTGGCCCGGGGGGGCCACCGACCTGTGCCCCTCAGCGTCGCGGTCCCCACCAGCGCAGAACCACTACTCCCAGGCCTCGGCGCCGCCCTCGCGCCCCTGCACTCAGGACTTGGGGCAGAGCTGCGGGCAGTGCCAGGGGACTGGGCCGGGGTCAGGGGCTGCAGACACGGTTCCTCCCTGCATGCGGCCACCCCGCCACGTGTCCCTGGAGTGGGCTGCTTTGGGACTCCTCGCCTGTCATTCTGCTTACCCGGCTGCCTGGGGCTCCCGGTGAGTCCCCAAGACCGGCAGGTGGAAGCGAGTCACCTTTATGACCTTGGAAGTCACCTCGCTTCACTTCCTGTTGTCCCAGGCCCACTGGGTGAAGGGAGGAGGGTCGAGGTCCCACCGTAGAAGATGGCGTGGGCAGGGGAGGCACGGTCTCTCTAGGAACGCAGGCACCACTGCAGTCCCGCAGCTGGTGTCCTCGCAGTGTGCCGCAGAGCAGGCCAGGTGGCGTGGGACCCCCTCCTGGGGGCTCGTCCCTCATCAGCCAGTCCGCCTCTGTTCCCCAGGCCACCCGAGCTGGGAGGCCCTCCTCCGAGAAAAGCCGTGCTGTCGATGACCGGCCTCAGCTACGGCGTGGTCAGGGTCGATGCCGGGGAGAAGCTGTCGGTCCTCACTGTTCAGGACGTCGGCCAGGTGATGCCTGGAGGTAAGGGTGCACCTGTAGCTGATGACCACGGCAGTCACGGCTGCCCGGTTCCGCAGGCACCTGCAAACACAGCGAATGATTTCTCAAAACTGTTTCTCTGTGGAAATTGGGATTTTAATTTATGGTATTTTTTCAATTTTTTGTTGTATGTTGTATAAGTTTAATGTTGAGTTAAGGAACAAGAGTACGTTTATGGCCTGCGAACCTGACTTCTGGTTCCAGTGTTTGGGGACATGGTGACAGCAGTCACCGTTACCGGGCAGTTTCCGCACCTCCCCGTGCCATGTCAGGTGTTAGGGGCGTGACTTGAGGCTCGCAGCACTTCCTGTGGGCTCTAGGAATGTCATGTGATTTCTGGAGATCTCCCTGCCACTTCCATGGCCGTGCAGCGGGGAAAGCGTGCCAGCTCGTCTCCCTGCAGTCCGGCGAGTGCGTCCACAGAGGTGACAGCTGTGAGTGGGGCACGCTCCATTTGTGCTGCTCCAAGGTCGCCCCTCACAGCTCCGCCGCTGCCCCAGCTCCCCTCCAAGCCCTGCTGTCCCTTCCAGGGGTCTAGGTGGCTATGCTGACCCAGGCTGGTGACCTACAGAGGCAGGTTCTGCCTCTCAGCCAGTCACACGACCCTGGCGCTGCTGTGCCTGCATTCCAGGCTCTGGGGTCTGCCATCCGCCTCCGCAGGTGGCCGTGCGCACAGGACGGAGCCGCTATGCCAGGCGCTCCAGGGGACAGCCCACGGCACGGCACCCGACCTGCAGGGGAGGAGAGCAGGGACCCTCAGGGCAAGACCGGAGCTCAGGTTTCGTTCCAAAAAGTTAAGCTGGAGCGACGCGAAATGTATTTCTGTGCCTGTAATTCCACGACGAACACGGAAGTGATGGTTCTGTAGTAACCTGACCACAAGGATGGACCATTTCACAAAGAGCAAAGATGGGGAGTCTTCCTTATTTTTGGTAGTTATGAGGAGAGCACAGTGACTCTTTAAGAGGTTGGTGAAATGTAATCGTGATTTTTCAGAATGAAAAAATTAGGGACTTATATAGCAGTGTTTGTTATTTGCTAGTAAGAAGTGGACCAGATGGGTTGCGTGCACAGTGTTCCCCTCGGGGTGTGTGTGTGCACAGTGCTCCTCTGGGTGAGTGTTAGGGCAGTTAAAGAGCCGATTGACTTGGTGACAGTTGATGGTGACTTGCTTTGAGCAGAGGTACAACCTCCACTGTGTTAGCCCCACAGGGGTTGTGTTGGCCACCATAAGAGGTAGATTTTGGCCTTTCGTGCCTTTTTGTGATGTAAATTAGGGTCTGTCATCATCCGGGATGCTCGCATGCATGTGGGAGTGGGTGTGAGCTGAGGGCCGGTTGCACGGTGAGACGGAGTGCCACCTCCTTTAGTCGGCTGTCCCAGCGGTCTCTCTGTTGAGGCTTTGACCCATTTGTGGACAAACAGAAGTCAGTGGCTGAACACACCGTGTGCCTTCTCCTTGCTTCCCGTCTTCGGAGATGAGAATATGCTAGAAAAACTCAAGAAGGTGCGAAGAAAGGGCGAGGTCTAGGGGACCGAGTTTATTTAATTCATTGCTGAGTGACTCAGTGCTATTCCATGGCTGCTTGCTCTGTGGCAGGGCTGGGCAGCCTGGGGCTGCTGCAACCAGACCCATGAGGTCTCCAGGGCCGAGGGGTGGCAGCGGGTAGGCACGTCAGGGAGGGTGCTACTTAGTGAAGGCAGATCAGGTGATCAGGCGACAGGCTGTGGGAGGGGCCACACAAGGCCTCTGTGACAGAAAGGGCCCAGGACATAAGTGGGGTCTGTCAGCACTGAGACAGGAACCACCCCGGCAGCAAACCTGCCAGATGGTGACCATCAGCAGCCGGGCCTGCCCGCACCTCCCGTGGGTGTAGCAGGGGTGCTGGGAGACTCGTGCCTCTGAGCATGAGCCTCCTGCCCGTCCTGGCTGGTCATGGAACCGTCGCTGCCCTGTTCCACGGCCTCAGCTCGGTTTGCGCCGTGCCAGGCCTGTCGGAAACGCGCGTGAGAACTTGCAGCACGGGCCTGCTCGTCTCCGCGGCTGCAGACGTAGCGGGTCTGGTGAGCGAGCCACCTAAATGTGTCGACGCTTCTGAGGGTGGTCTTCTCTTCAGCTAACATGTGCGTAGTGAAGGTGGACGGCGCCCCGTATCTGTGTAAAGCCGACGAGGTTGGGGAGATATGTGTGGATTCCAGTGCGACCGGCTCGGCGTACTACGGACTGCTCGGGGTCACGAGGAACGTCTTTCAGGTTTGTGCTTTCAGCCGACGGTGAGTCCCCCGTGCATCGAGCGTCGGGGCGGCGCTGTGGGCAGCGGGCGGTGCCCTGGCTTCTCAGCTGGGTCGTCTCACGGTCAGGCGCCTGCAGCCATAATGAGATTGAGGCCAGCACTCTGCGTGCTGCAGCTGTTGGGGTGTCAGGAGAGCCCAGTGAGCACCCACACGCTGAGCCAGGGCCTGGGAGCAGTGGTGAAGCAGAAGCAGGGATATGGGCCCACCGGGGGCCCACCGGGCGTGGAGTGAGGGCCCCTCATGAGCATGCAGACTCGGCCCTGGGCAGCCTCCGCCCCTCGGCAGATACAGTCGCCCCCCAGGGCCACACCCTGGTCCACGGGTCCCGTTGGCGGGATGGGTGGCTATCTGCGAGCCATAGCCTGACCACCGCCCGCTCCACGCAGACTGCCCCGCTGACTGCGGCAGGAACGCCCATCTCCGACAGGCCCTTCACCCGGACGGGGCTGCTGGGCTTTGTCGGCCCTGTGAGTAGTCCCACGCAGGGCCTGCGTCCCCCGGGACAGTGCTCTCAGCCCCGGATCTCACCCTGCCTCCAGCCCGTCAGCATTCAGTGCCCTTGCCCAGCTTTGCCCACAACTGTGCTCCCACCTCCAGCCCCCAACGCCCCTGGGCCCCCACCTGAGCCCACCAGCCTGTGGGACCCCTCCCTCCCACGGTTGCCCTGGCCCCAGCTTCGGTGTCGCCCTGGGCATGGGCCCAGTTTCCATGTGCCCTCAGCTCCTCGTGGCTGGGCCTGCCCGCGTGGCCTGCGTCCCGACCAGTGCCCTTGTCCTCAGGATGACCTGGTCTTCGTCGTGGGCAAGCTGGAAGGGCTGATGGTGGTGGGGGTTCGCAGACACAACGCGGACGACGTGGTGGCCACTGCGCTGGCCGTGGAGCCCATGAAGTTCGTCTACAGAGGCAGGTGATGCGCTGTGGCCCTCCGCACTCCAGGCTGGCCGTCTGCCCGCAGCGGAAGGCAGGCCCGGGACTGGAGCCCGAGCGTCCTGCTCATCAGAGGGGCCTTTCTAGGAAAGGGCAGCGTTCGCGGCAAGCGCGGCAGAGTTAGTGTCCTCGCTGTCCCCAGAGCCGTGCAGCTCTTGAAGGGGATGGGACCCAAATGTACCAGTGGGCACAGGGGCCACATGCACGGCCACACACACTGGGACCCCGAGCTCTGTGTCCCCCAAAATCCCCAGAAGCCGCGTCTCCCTTCTCCTAGGGCTGTGCAAGACATGGAGACCCCGCCTTGCTCCTGGGGACAGTCAGTTCACCTTTCTGGCTGTCGGGCAAGCACTTGACAGACTTTCGTTCCCCCTGAGCTGATACATGGACCCCTGGCCTGATACAAGGTCCCGTCCGGCCCCCGAGCTCCTTGTCATGGGGACCTGCGCCCTGGTGCTGGTTGGCCACTCAGGGCGCGGCATCTTCCAGCCTTGTTCTTCTCAGGAAGTGCTTTCGTTGCTTAGACTGGGTACCTGTGAGCCCGGCCAGACCCTGCCTCTGAACAGATCTTAAAGGAGCCACAGGGGTTTCTGCCCGATGGAGCGTCAGCACGGCCTGCTGCCTGTGCCCAGTCAGGGTGACAGGCGTGGGGTAACCATCCGGGAGAAACCAGCAGGGCAGGCCTGTGGGTGCACACAACCTGGCGTGTCCTAGGTGCCACTGCCTGTCCTCACAGCAGAAACCAGCAACACTGCCAGTGCTAGTGTCCACGGGGTGACGTCAGAGCAGCCGCAGCTCTCTGGGGTGGACCTCAGAGACTGGCTGCCTCCTTGCATGGCCACCAGAAGCTGATGGGGCCTGGGAGTGAAGGCCCTGCTCAGAGTGCGCCAGCCCGGGCAGTCGGCTGGGTGTGGGGCAGTGGCTCCCTGTCCCCACCAGGGGCAAGTTTGAGGACCACAAGCATCCCAGAAGAGAACCACAGCCCGCTGAGTGTGTGTGCCACTGGGATGTTAGCAACATGACATGAGCTGAAGAAACCACCAGAAACCATTGTTCCACAAAGAGCAGGACAGACGGCATGGGCCGCAGGGCAGACGCAGCCAGGGAAAGACTGGATAAGCTGGGGATTGAGATTGAGGGACCATCCAGAGGTGAATGGGACGTTTGGAAGAAACGTGGGGAGAGATGGGGGGAGAGGAGAGTTAAAAATACCGTTCGTGGAACTCGTAGGCAGAGGTGTTTGCACAATCAAGGAGATTTTCTCTTAGCCACATGCCGGGTGTTTTTACTTCGCGTGAAGTCCCCTCTGCTTCCGCGAGTTGGCGCACCAGTGAGTTTCAGCCACGGTTGAGGGGACTGGTGACCGGTGGCTCTGTAACTTCTCAGCAGGCAGCCCCTGTCGCGTTGGCCGTAAACACTAGCACTTCAGCATCTTCCATTCAGGCGAGAGGGATGCCCTTTGCCCGGTGGTCATTTTTGTCCTCATCCTCAGGATCGCTGTGTTCTCGGTGACGGTGCTGCATGACGACCGGATAGTGCTCGTGGCGGAGCAGCGGCCGGACGCCTCTGAGGAGGACAGCTTCCAGTGGATGAGCCGTGTGCTGCAGGTAAGCGCGGGGCCCGCTCTTCGTCCAGCCTGCTGTCGCCGTGCAGGTCGGGCGCGTGCTCGTGCCTGCGGCTCCCCAGCCCGTCCCTCCCACCTGCTCGGGGTCT